>NC_135783.1:341170258-341476821 GCF_051106095.1 Pogona vitticeps | reverse complement strand
AAAGGAAGTTCATTGTCTAGTAAGAGATTTTGCTGCATATAATATGGCAAAAAGCCTTCATCTGTGTAATAGGGACTGCATGGGGATAAACATCTACTGAGACAGAGGGGAGACATATCATGATGTCAACGTAGATATATATATATGTTTGCTTTATTGATCATGAGAAAGCCTTTGACAAAGTCAAACGTGGCAAGCTAATGGAGTTGCTGGTAAACAAAGAACTTGATTCAAGAGATATTCATGTACTTGTCAGCCTGTACTCACAACAAACAGCTGCAGTGAATGTTGAAGGTCAGATCAAAGAGGACATAGAGATGAGAAGAGACGAAGAGGATATGACAAGGGTGTATACTCTTGCCACTACTTTTCAGTCTGAATATGTTTAGAAAAATACTCACTGACTCACATGCCAGTTTTCACTGTCAATGGAGAGGCTACCAATGACATTTGGTATAAAGCCTTTGACTGTGTGGACCACAGCAAACTATGGCAAGTTCTTAAAGAAATGGGAGTGCCTGACCACCTTATCTATCTCCTGAGAAACTTATATGTGGGACAGGAAGCAACAGTTAGAACTGGTCATGGAACAACTGATTGGTTCAAAATTGGGAAAGGAGTACGACAAGGCTGTATACTGTCACCCAGCTTATTTAACTTATATGCAGAATACATCATGCAAAAGGCAGGACTGGATGAATCTCAAACTGGAATTAAGATTGCCAGAAGAAATATCAACAACCTCTGATATGCAGATGATACCACTCTGATGGCAGAAAGTGAGGAGGAATTAAAGAACCTCTTAATGAGGGTGAAAGAGGGGAGAGCCAAAAATGGTTTGAAGCTCAACATCAAAAAAACTAAGATCATGGTTGCTGCTCCCATCACCTCCTGGCAAATAGAAGGAGAAGATATGGAGGAAGTGACAGGTTTTACCTTCTTGGGCTCCATGATCACTGTGGATGGTGACAGCAGCCACAAAATTAAAAGACACCTGCTTCTTGGGAGGAAAGCAGAGACATCACCTTGCCAACAAAGGTCTGCATAGTCAAAGCTATGGTTTTTCCAGTAGCAATGTATGGAAGTGAGAGTTGGACTGTAAAAAAGGCTGACCACCGAAGAACTGATGCTTTTGAATTGTGGGGCTGGAGGAGGCTCTTGAGAGTCCCCTGGACTGCAAGGAGATCAAATCTATCCATTTTGAAGGAAATCAATCCTGAGTGCTCACTGGAAAGACAGATCCTGAGGCTGAGGCTCCAATACTTTGGCCATCTCATGAGAAGACTCCCTGGAAAAGACCCTGATATTGGGAAAGTGTGAAGGCAAGAGGAGAAGGGGACGACAGAGGACGAGGTGGTTGGGCAGTGTCATCGAAGCTACCAACATGAATTTGACCTAACTCCGGGAAGCAGTGGAAGACAGGAGGCCCGGGCGTGCTCTGGTCCATGGGGTCATGAAGAGTCGGACACGACTTAATGACTAAACAACAATACAAAAAAAAATCTCTACCGTTAGCTGGTGATTTTGATAGTCTACAAAGGTCCTTGATAAAGTCAGTGAAGAATAATGCAGTCTAAAAAAGGAATGTTTAGAAAACCTAGTAGGTGGTAATCATTAAAAAGCAAGTAGCCCAAGAAATGCAGTTAAAGATCTAAAGTGAAATAATGGAACATGTTGACATATATGAGTACTGTGGAATTTGGCTGAATGATTAGCTACATAGCAAAACAGAGAATAGGGGGTGGTCCCAAAGGGCTTCCTTAAGATGAAGAATGCAATATGCAATAAATACTTAGAATTGTCTATAAGAATGCACATTAAACAGTGTTATGTGTTTTCAGTTCTGCTGTGTGGCATAGAATTGTAGACTGGATGCTAAGAATTTCATGGGTCCAGAGGGTGACCAAGGAAGACTTACTAAAGTGATTGAGTAATTACTAAGAAATCATAAAATGCAGAAAGCTCGAACATTTCAATAATATAAAAAGAGATGACAGCACAACTTGCTAGAGGTGACCATTCAACATAAAATAAATGGGAAAAGAATGCAGAAGAACCTTTGCCTTAAGAAGAATGTCTTGAATACAACACATCATTGTTCAGAGTTGCTGCACCCAAAATCAAAAGGCCATAATGATGCCCAACTTCCAGTAGGAAAGGAAGACATATAAACACTCTCTCTCTCTCTCTCTCTGTGTGTGTGTGTGTGTGTGTGTGTGTGTGTGTGTCTCTGTAATGAAACATGGAGAAAAGGCGAGAAAAAGTCACCCAGGAGGAAGTAAAATGAGACATTAACAGGACTGGAAGTTGCTTACAATGTTGAATGAACTCTAAATATAACTGCAGTCACTTTGGAAACTACTGACCTTCCCTTTCAACTTCCTTTCATCAGTGGAGAAGTTTTCTTTTGAACTCAAATGTGATATGGTTGAACTTCTAAAGCAACAATCCACTTAGATGTATGCTGGAATTTGATAGCACCTTGGTGACTGTTTTATCAGTTCAACAACACGTATCTCCCAAACCAGATCCTTGGCATCACCTAGGATTAAGTTCAGGGTTGCCTCCCCATTTGGACAGTTCCATGACCCTAATGTTCTTGGGCACAGCCATTTAGACTACCTAGCAATTTCATCGCTTTGTCATTACTGGAACACTGCATTTATCTAACCTATGTGAAGGTAATTGAAGTCATTCATTATAACGTTCTCTCTTGGCTGCCTCCCTGATTTTATTCTTCATCTCAAGATCACCCTGAGCTTTTCAGAGAAGGAGGCAATTATATGTCCCCAGTACTAAATTACATTTGAAGTATGGCATTGTCACACACAGCAACTCTCTCCTTTTTAAAAATATATATAAATGTAAGAACAAACAGCAGCAGCAAAAGAAAGAGAAATGCAATAAGCCTGGAAACATATAAATAATGATTTCAGGAATAAACAAACAAACAAACAAATAAAGTCTATACATACTGTAGGCTTCTATAAAAGGCTTCCAAATATCTAAAAAAAAGTGTTTCTTGCATATTTCTGTTACAAACTGTCCAGATCCACAGGATTATATCAATCTTTTTGGTATGGTAAAGTAAGTCTTTTTGCAGTCGTAAAAGTGCAGAGTCATGGAATAAAGGCGTTAGAAAGGACCTATAAGGCCATTGAGTCCAACCCACTATCCAATGCAGAAATACAAATCAAAGTACAGTATATCTTACAGGTGGTTGTCTGATTTTCTCTTGAACGCCTCCAGTGTTAAAGCAATCACCACCTCCTAAGGTAATTGTTGCACTTCCCTAACAGGTAGGAAGTTTTTCTGATATTCAACTGAAATGTAACTTCCTGCAACTTGAGGCTATTACATGTCCTGCACTCTGGGATTATTGAGAAGAGATCCTGTCCCTCCTCTATATTACAGCCTTTCAAATATTTGAAGAGTCCTATCATATCTCTTCTTAATCTCCAAGGTTAACATATCCAGTTCTTTCCATTTTTCCTCATAGCTTGCCATGCTTTCCAAAACACTTGAGTCAACTTCACCATGACAGCTGGAGGATTCAGGAAGTTGTGCTCAAAAAAAAAAAAAAAAAAAAAAGCAACTTTTCCAAGATCTGGACTAACGGTTCTGGTTGTTGTCTAGACAAATCAGATAAATTGATTGCCAGGATCTCCTCCTCCAAATCCTGGAAACTACTGCTTCATGAGGAGAAATGGCTCATTAGAAACCCAGCTTCCTCCAAGCATGTGAATCAACGGGTGACTCATGGGGCTCAGCAGTTACAAAATTCTCTCCATCATGTCCTAGCACCTAACATGAGATCTGAGTTCAATTATCCTTTTGCTAGTAAAATCAGGTTTTTATCTGTAATGCATTCCTTTTATTTACAAGAAGATGGTGATTAAGTCACCAGACTTCGGTCGTTAAGAAAAGAACACAAAGGGCATTTCCTTATCCCAAGAGCACTTTAATGCATTCAGTGTCCTAACTGTATCCATGGAGATGAACAGGAGTAGAACTTGATCATTCCCTGTCTGAACTTGTTCTACCTGCCTAGCAATCAGGCATTATTTCCATCATACTGAGGCCTTCTACTGTTTATATAACGTCTGGAAAAGTTTCCTTTTGAATTACAAAGCCCATAATCTCATTGTGAGCATGGTAGTGGCCATGCTGGCTGGGGATTTTGGGAGTCTTGTGGATTTAATAAACTTTTCTAAGCTCTTTTCCTGGCTAGGAAGTGCAGGATCAGAGCACCCAGTTCAGTTTTGTATTTTTTAATCAGGGAGAAACCTAGGAAGCAACTCTATTGCAGCTGTGAAGAGGAATTTGACTTAAACTCATCAAGAATATCCTTGTTTGTCAATTCCAAGTTTGCCTGTCTGTTCTGTTCTAACCATAGTTTAAAGCTGGCTTGTTTCAAACAAACAAGAATTAAGGTGCTGATGTGAACAATTTGGTAAGTTCACCAGAGAAATGTGTGAGTCCTGATCAATTAGTCAGCTACAATGAAATGAAATGAACCCAATTAAGGTTGCATTTAATATTAACAAGTTGGCAAAGCAGTTTCCAGATTGATCTGTGAAGGAAAAAAAACAGAAATGAAAAACACCTGATTGAAGATTAATCATTGGTAGGGGTGATTATGACAGAAATTGTTCTAATTGTCCAAAAACATATGGAGACAGAAGTGGGCAATGACCATTTATAGCCAGTTATAGAGGCTGTGGAACTAAAAGGAGATGGACATTGTGTGTGTGTGTGTCTACATGCTAATGCTAGGATCACTGAGCCAAGAGATGAGGGTTGAAGTGCTTAATTTCAAAGGACAGTATAGATATGGTGGGAATGTGGATATGCAGATGGGGACAGCAGCCACGAAATTAAAAGACACCTGCTTCTTGGGAGGAAAGCGATGACAAACCTAGACAGCATCTTAAAAAGCAGAGACATCACCTTGCCAACAAAAGTCCACATAGTCAAAGCTATGGTTTTTCCTGTAGTGATGTATGGAAGCAAGAGCTGGATCATAAAAAAGGCTGACTGGTGAAGAGTTAATGATTTTGAACTGTGGTGCTAGAGGAGACTCTTGAGAGTCCCCTGGACTGCAAGGAGAACAAACCTATCTATTTTGAAGGAAATCAACCCTGAGTGCTCACTGGAAGGACAGATCTGAAGCTGAGGCTCCAATACTTTGGCCATCTCATGAGAAGAGAAGACTCCTTGGAAAAGACCCTGGTGTTGGTAAAGTGTGAAGGCCAGAGGAGAAGGGGACGACAGAGGATGAGATGGTTGGACAGTGTCATCAAAGCGACCAACATGAATTTGACCCAACTCCGGGAAGCAGTGGAAGATAGGAGGGCCTGGTGTGCTCTGGTCCATGGGGTCACAAAGGGTCAGACCCTTAATGACTAAACAACAACTTTATGACTAAACAACAACAACAATCCCTGTGTCATCCAGGAATTATGGGGGCAACTTCCTCATGTTGTGATGGTCCCCATCCCCACCAGCTTCCCTAAACTTTATTTTAAAACAAAGGGCCTTTTCAGTTAAAAAATTTAATCATTTTTTGTTAAACCCGCTTTTAAGTTAATAAAATCCATTATAGCAATCTATGCATCATATAACACTTCATTTAAAAAATTAAATATGCAGATTGAGAATTGTGGTCCTCAGACTGCCAGGAAATCTGAAAAATGTCCCACAGCCCCATTGAGACCACCAGACCGTTGCTGAGAACATTAGCTTGTAAACATTACTTTTTCAGACCATATCTCCCCAAACTGCCCAGCCAGCATGTCATCTGGGAGGTTTTGGAAACTCTGGTAAAAAAAGAAGAAGAAAGTTCTGTGAAAAGTACAATGAAACCCTAACTCTCAGACTTAGTAGGACTTTATTTACAAAATGCCTCATCCATTTTCTTTTTCTTTCATTTCCCTGAAACAGAGAAGTTTCTAAGTAAGCTTTTCTTTGATGAGGAGATGTCAAACCTAAGGAAGAGTCTAGGATCGGCACTTCAATTTGAAATTGATTTTTCTTTTTCACACATAGCTGCTGTAACACGTACAGCACTGAGGGAGTTGAATAAGGTCATGCCGCACATTTTTTTCACCTGCAAAGTTGCTTCCCTCTGCACATAGTGTATCTGTGGAACTTGAGGCCATCAGCTTCTTTTAAGGATCCTTGAGCTGGAAAGTGTGTATTTCCCTTCTATGTCTGGGACTTCCACTAAACCTGACAGCAAAACTTGAAAAAACTCTGGATGTGCTGGCTGGAGGAATCGGGATTCTAGGAAGAGATCTTTCCAGATTCTAATGGGGACCTCATGATATGCAGGCCTGGATGACTGGACTTCTGCTAACTGCAACTTACTGGGTGATAAGAACTTTTCTGTGGCATAAGATGGATCGACATGACCTACAAAACTGAACGCAAGCCATCAGCCTTGAAATACTATGAGGACTCAGAAGGCCTGGGTTCAAATCCCTAGTTGGCCATGGAAACTCAAAGGGCGTGTGGAATTGGTAAACTCACTCCTCAAATATCTTACTTAGCTTGGAAGCCTTATGAAGGTCACTATAAGTCAGTTCTGGTAAGTAAGTCACTTATCTGTCATGCATGAAGGACCTTCCCATGCAGTATCAACAGCCCCAGTCAACCAAACCAATGGTCAGGGATGGAAAGCAATAATCGCAAATGTATAGAAGGCACCAAGTGAGGAAGGCTGCATTACAGTCTGGAGCCATTTGATACAGAATACGTGATGAATCTAACCAGATGGGAAAGGTTGCTGTCTTGGATTGTAAGAATCCCACAGGCACCATGGTCATTAATAATAATAGGAGTCAATCCATCTCATGTTAGATCTTCCTTTTTTCCTATTGTTCCACACTACTTTTCCCAGCAATATACTTTTTTTCTGGTTACTTCTGTATTTCCATTATATGTGCATGGTAGGAGAGAAACCCCTTTTTTTTTCTTAAGTGAGAGTTTAGGTTTGACTTGATTGAGCACCCACTTTTCTTCTTTTCTGGCTGTCTTTCACATTTGTATGGCTGTCCTCCAACACCACATTTCAAAGGATTTGATTTTTCTCCCTGTCTTTCTTTTATATAGTATGGATGACCATTTGACCTTGATTTCCAATGACATTCTTTGCTAACTCTAACCTCTTCTCCCCTCCCCGCAAAAAGGCAAAGGGGCATCTTTTGGAAAACATGCACACAGCAAGTCTATCAAGCTTTTGGGCCAATATAGCTTTCCTTCCTAAGCTTACCTAACCCAAAGCAATGGTTTGGAAACTGGAACATAGCTTTCTAGTCTACATATGTAGAGCTGGCATGGTAGCATTAGTTCACCTGAGAGGTTAAAGGGTGTGTATGTTTCTCCATTTTACATGCTGTACCTACTCACACCTTTGCTTCACCATTTCCTTAAGTCCAAAACAGCCCTTCAAAATATATTCACACAGAGGGACTACAGCCATATCCAAGCTGTTCTTGCTTCTGTCTTCTCCCAATAAATGTAGTACAGATCGTGTGCTCATTTTCTGGAATCTAGCACTGGGTAATTGTACATGAGTGAAATTTCTGCTGGAATTTGTGTGTAATGTGTGCACATTTAAACTCCCATGTTAAAAAGCTGGGACATTCAGTTATTAGAAAAGCCTCTGGTTTATGAATGTGGGATACTGTACTTCTATACCCTTGATTTAAAAAGCCAAGAAATTGACTGATATTACTACAATATTGTGTGCATGTTACCAGCAGGAAAAAGGAGACCAAGATTTGCATAGTAAACAGCAACCTGAATGTTGACAACACCAATGGCAGCAGTCAAGATGGTCTAGCGGATACCCTCTTGAGCTCACTACCATTCACACTTGTTGAAAAACAGCCCTGACAATTGCTTTGTATTTGGGCGAGAAATGGTTAATTGGTGAAAAAAAGACTCCGCTTCTGGGATTTTCCCTTGTGTGGTGTCACTTTGTGAATGGTTTTCTGAAGAATTGAATGAATCAGTCTTATTGGCAGTAGGATTGTGGGAGTTTAAAAAGCAGAGTTCCCTCCCTCTGAAAATAAATACAAATAGTGTATAATAAATCAAAGAATAAATACAACTTAATGTTACATGCAAAAGTGAGGCTGTCATAAGCAACCTTACCCTTGTTTTTGGCTTTAGGGAACAAATCCCTTTTTGGGGTAATAAACGGAAAACTGATGGAATCCGTTCTGGTGCTCTCATCCCTTTTGTTGCATTTATATGGGATTTCATTTCATAATACAGTATTTTTATTACTTAGTTTTTATTTTGGCTGGTTGTGTTTTCAATTAATTTCAATTGTTTTGTGATCATAAGCTGCCTTGAGGGCCTCCTTGTGCCTAAAACACAGAATAAAAGCTTTAAAAACCCCTCGAACAAGCACAAGAAAAATAAATTACAGCTAATCCTACAATAAGGCTTTGTTGCATGGCAGGAATATTGGAAGCCCTTCTTTGAAAGAACGTCCTAGGTTGGATTTGAGTAAATTGCTTTGCACTGGTCATCTGTTCTGCCTCTCCTTAGGAGAGTGGGGACTTCCAGAGCTGTGCAGCTAAATCGCAACAAGCAGATGGAAGAAAGGAAGAAGACTCATGGAAAATAAAGGAAGCGGTTCTTCTCTTTGTTTTTAAGGTTCCTTAAAGGGCAAAGACATCAAGCTGTCTGCTACAAATACTGTCGGAAGTTCTTGTAAGAAGGTGCATCTCAGAACAAAAGTGGCTAGGCAAAAGTGGGGAAGAAGGAGAAACTTTATGACTCGTGTGTGTACTGAAAAGAGATATGAAATGCCATCTAGAAATGAATGTTATTGAGATATTTTTTAAACAATCTGGCCCTGGATCTCAGTGTTTTGATATTTAAGCTCACACTGTACTGCAGCTAAATAAATAAATAAATAAATAAATAAAGAAATAAAGAAAGAAAGAAAGAAAGAAAGAAAGAAAGATTATGAAATAATTCATCCTGTGTTGGATAGGGTTATACTCCCCCAAAAGCGCAGAGAGGCTCACAATCTGTGAATATTTCTGGATTAAGCCCTGAGCTCGGATGCATAAATTTTCATGGTACATTTGTACCGTTAAAACTAGTGCCAAAACCTTCTTGCACAACGTTTGGAGGCAAATTACCCCAAGTTAAGAGATCACCATAGATAATATTTGTAGCACACTGAATCATACATGTGCTTTCTTATCTTGGGGCAATTCATCTTTCAAACGTTACGCTAATTGTGCTACACCCGCATAGTTAGGTAAGAGTATTTTAGCTAGCTTGTGCTAGCTGCACCCAGTTTTGTATCTGATTATCATGACATATGCCTTAGATATGCCTTGTCTTGATTACTGTAATGCAAAGTATGTAAGGCTGCCTTTGAAGACTGTTCAAAGATCCACTGTTCAATGATCCAAAATACAGAGGACAAGATGGTTGGACAGTGTCATCGAAGCAACCAACATGAATTTGACCCAACTCCAGGAAGCAGTGGAAGACAGGAGGGTCTGGTGTGCTCTGGTCCATGGGGTCATGAAGAGTCGGACACGACTTAACAACTAAACAACAACTGGGAAAGAAGGAGAGAAGGTAGCTAGGGAAGATGCCACAGCCTACTGAGGAATACCTGCCCAAGGCAGCCAGGAGGCAGATTAAAAGGAGTGAAGACAGGGCTTTGGGAGTCTGCTGGTCAACAGAAGATGAAGGAGAAAGGACCTGGGTTGATGTCCAAAATGAACTGCTGCAGCCCAAGGGAGCTGGGAGGGCTGTGTGCTGTTCCTCCACTCAAAGGACCACTGATGGCAGAGCCTCCCCCCAGTCATCGTCCTGGAAAGACGAGGACCAGGGGGAAGGGAAGGGCTGGGCAGCTGGCATCCATATCCAGAACCATAGAAACCCTCTTTGAGATGGGCAACGTCTTTATGTTGAGGGACTGGAACTGTGGGAACTCTCAGTGAAAATAACTGAGGATCCCACTGGGGGAGAGAGTGTCCAAGGACTGGTATCTTCCAAGGCTGCAGGGATTCTGCAAACCGGCAGTACCACTGTAAATAAAACACCGACATGTTTAAATCCTGAAGCTGAGCCCACAGCATTGGTGCCAAGGAACCCAGCTGTTGCCCGCTCTGCAGCACCGGCCATGCTCACACTGTACAGTACTTGGAAGATATACAGTAGGTGGTAAGCTGTTCTGGGTCCTGATTTCTAGAAGAAAGGCACAATATAAATGAAATGTGAATATAACAAATTAACTGTATAATTTAAAGTGTGTCTTGCCACTTCCCTTGCAATCAGAATATAAAAACAGCTCAGCTGAGTGTGACCCAATACACACGTGAAAACACTGGCAGTTGCCTTATGCCAAGCTGTTTCCATTAGTCCACCTGACACAGTCTCATTGGCACTAATAATAATGTGCCATCAAGTCAGTTCTGGCTTATGAAGACCCTTGCCGGGATTTTTTAGGGACAGAATATATAGAAGTGGTTTCCTATTCCCTTCTTCCGGAGGTTGCCCTGGGACTTTGCAGCTTGCCAGGGACTGCAAAGGCTGCCTCTTCTCCCAGGAGTCACAGTGGGGAATCAAACTCTCAACTTCTGGCTCCGCAGCCAGATACCTACCCACTGGGCTATCCTAGCTAGCTAATCTCATGAACACTAGCCCCTTCCAAACTGCCACCTTCTGGATTTCTGGGACTACAACACTCATCATGCTTCACCACTGTCTGTCCTGGCGGGAGCTTTTGGTACACCTTTATCCTTCAAAAATCCTCCACACTCTTGCTGGGGGGCGGGGGAGCCAAAAATAAAAACTAAAACCTCTGCTTTACAGTTTCCGCAGAGACACAGATTAATACTATATAATGGTTATTCATTATGTATTATTGTAAAAGGCTTATTACATAATGTGCATCAGATTACACAGAAATTAAATGGATGTGGTTTATTTCGTATTTTCCATTCTGAATGTTATTCTATCATAATGGCACAGAGATACTGATAGTATGTTGATAATAATGAGTCTATTCATAGTAATGGGTAATTGGAATAAGGGCCATATTAAGTAGAACATGCAAAAATGTATAACCAAAGCCTAGCAGCTGATTTTCCCTAAACTGTAGTTTAATGACAGGGCATGTACTTTGCTTGCAGAACATCTGTAATTCAGTCTCTGGCATCTCCAGGTAAGGATAACGAAAAGAAACAAACAAGAGATCTGATGCCGGTCAATCAAGAATGGTGAGCTAGCTGTGTCCGTGCTATGAATTCATATAGGGCAACTTCCTGAATAGCTAAGAGCTTCCTGTATACCTAAGGATTCAGAACACACATCTGGGGGGTGACTGTACAATCATGCCCAGATACTGCCAGATGAGTCTGCATTCCACCTGTCTTTCCTTGATTCCTCCCTTCCTTCAACTTGTATGCTACCCCATAGTGCATAGTATTCTCTGGGAAGTTTACAACAATAAATTCAGTCCAATTCTGTAAATTCAGTCCCTTCTCAGAAGCCTGCTTGGCAAAGAGCCAGCTAATTCTGGCATTCTTGCCTGGAATCCTATGGTAGAAGAAACCAGGATCATCTCACCTGTGCCACTGTGGTCTTCTTAATTACCCTTCCTATTGTTGTTCCTGCAGATGCCTTGGAGCCAGGCATTGAAGAAACAGGCCATTCCAGATAGGTGCTCAAGGTAGGTAGACCTCCTTAGGAGATGGTGCCAGTTGGGGGAAATGGTGAATTTGCTAATCTTGCAACCCGGCCCTCTTAGGCGACTCACTCCTCCAGTCTTGTGAAGAACTGGCCTGCAAGCCACAAGTGAGGCCAGAGTGCTGTGAATAATTTTTTTCAGTAACATTTTCAAAGCTTAGCTGTAGCCACATGGATTTAGGACTGAGAGCAGGTTAACCCTTTCTTTGCATACTGTTTTCCCGGTCAAATAACTCCCCAAGCCTGTTTTTAAAACTCCATAGGTTGGGAGAAGCACTTTAGATAAGATGTTGACAGACACCCCAATAAGGAGGAAGAAACAGTCCTTATATTCATGTGTGACCTGAAATCATGTGTGACCTTGACGTCAAGGCCCCAGATATTGATAGTTTTTCTTTTGCATCTCTTAGATTAGAACAATCAAGGCAAGAGACAGAATTAAATTGCCGAAGATAATGAAATTAGCAAAGGACACATGCAGTCTCTGAGAAGTTAATTACTACTGCTGAAGAGCAATCAACACCTACTGAGGGACAGCACTGCTAAAAGGAAGCTAAACAACTTCCAAGAACTGGTGGTATTTATGGACTCTACAATTTTATAGGACAACTGTGTTAAGACCTCCATTATATTATAAATCCACGCCAGGTGTTTCATGGGACACTGTTTGGGCCTTTAAAGGAGCAGCTGCCAATGTCATACACATGCTGTGCTTTATTTTTAATTTTTTAAAAGCAACTACAGGGCCTAATAATGTTTCTTCCTCTTTCTCTCTTTGCTTTTTGCCCTCCACTGTTCTTCCTCCCTACAGCCTGTCGCTCCTTTAAATTCCACCTCCCTGCTACTACTTCTTAGCTGTCTAAGCTCCAGCATTCTTCTATCAAAGAAATGTGATTTCCCGTAGCTATCAGGTACATAATTAATTTTGTGCTATCCAGTCATTGCTGACTTATGACGACCCTTTTCAGGGTTTTCTAGGCAGTGTATGGAGATGTGAGTTACCCTTCCCTTCTTTTTGGGGTGCCCTGGGACTGTGCCGCTTTCCCAAGGCCACCCAAGCTGGCTCTTCTCGCAGGAGGCACAGGGAGGAATTGAACTCCCAACTCTAGCTCCACAGAGCTGGCATATAGTTACAATGGTATAGATCCCTGGGGGCGACAGGCAGAGGAAATGCTGAAAGGACAGTTGCCACAGAACGCGCAAAATAGCCCTTGGTTTAAGAAGTAAAACACAAGCAATGCATGAGGACATAGTAGGACTTTCAAGCAAGAGCTTGCCTGTTCTGCAATTTTATGAGATTGTAAAAATTTTTTAAAAGGCCATTATATGCTCTTCTTGGCCATATATAAAAAAACTAATCTTAAACTGATCCATCCAAACCTATGCTTTCCGTAGCAAAATAAATAAATAGATGCGGAAGACTAATTTTAGTCCAAACTGTGTGGATCTGAGCAATAAATGGCTCCTTCTCCGGGGCTGCTGCTTATAAAAAAAATTTTTCCTCAGAAGCTGACTCACAGTCATGTACCAAGGCTGACCCCTCAACGGCAATAAGATCTGCTATTTCGCTTCTCTTATTTTCTTCCTCCCCGACTCCTTTGTCGGACAGTAATATGAATCAGTTCTGTTTCTGGGCCCTGCTGCTTCCCGTAGAGAACTGTAGCATTTGGAGAACAGAATTTACATCAAGAGGGCTGGAAGCCCTGGGGTACGACTGCTCTATCCAGTAACCTTGGAAGGCTACTGCATTTCAAGCAATGTCCTTCCTTTATCAGAAAAATAATGTTTGCCAGGGGTTGGTCTGTGTACAGTAAGCAATGGCCCCATGGTACTTACAGAGAGCTTTGACACTTAAGTCATTTACTTTTTGTATAAAATACTTCCTGCTATTTCTTTCCTCCTTTAGCTCTTTGCACTTGCTTGATCCGAGTGGGGTGGGGGTCAAGACAAAATCCTGAACAAAATCAAAAATAGGTCTCTTGGGCCAACTGACTCTCTCTCTTTAAGATTTAATTTACTTAAAGTAAATTTAAGAGGCTATCAGAAATTTCTTCTGCACAAATAGTGTCGCTTTCTACTTCCCTTCTTGGCTAAGCCTGCACCGGGAGAACAGTCTTGTTTGATTGGTTTTAATTTAATCTAATAAAAATTTTAATGTTACTTAATAACCAAATGTCTTTCAGCGGACTGGGTTGCTGAGCAGCTGTTGTTTTTCCAAAAGTACCCATGAAATATCTTTTTCTACATCAGCTGCATTTGAGAAAGACATTTTAATTCTCAATCCTGTCCTCCTCAGATGCATAGGAACATTTCTGTGAATGATACTAGGGCCATTTCTTTAGCTTCCAGTGTGGGAAATGGCATTTTCTCTTGGATTAAGATGCAAGCTTCATTTCCTCTGCTCAGAATAAGAAGAAAAAAACAAAGCAGGTCAATAATGCTCAACAAAATTACTGCCTTTTCTCATGAATATTAGATCTTCAGATCAGGACTACAGTATCTGTTCTTGCGTGTCCAACATACTTTGACCTTGTCTGAAACGACGTTTACATAGGCACAATTTGGACACAAAAATTAACAAGGCACTTCTGTTGGCATAAAATCCCTGGCCATGATCCAGCTAGTTAAAAACCTTTAAACTCAGGCCATTTCAAACAGAGATGTACTTCTCTCTCTCCAAGTGTAATAAATGAAACTTTCATATGCTTGAGCTTGGCTGGAATATTCATAAAGAATACATATGTTTACAAAAGTGTGTGTACATATGCTCTGTGTCACTCACATACACAGTATTTTGGCGGGTAACAGTTCAAAGATGTGCAGGAACCAGTGGAATTATCTATGCATTAAGAGAGGTCTAAAGAAGTTCATATTAAAATATAGCAATTTTGTCTTTAAGGTGCAGAATGTTTTTGTCATCTTTATTTCTTTTTCTTTTGCCTGACATGCTATGTATCAAGAGAGATCTTCCAGTATGTTCTCTGATAAAGCCTTCTCCAGGCCAGTGGTCACCAGATGTACTAGACTATGACTCCCATAATCCCCAGCTATTACAGTAGGACCATGGTATCTGTTGGGGATCAGTCAAAGCAGAAGCTGAAAAATGCAGAGGTAGCAAGAGCAATACATTGCATGGTCTCTCGCTCTCTCTAGTGGTCACATCTGGTAACCACATGCTGGAAATACATATACCGTAAAAGAAAAACATAGTTCTGAGGGTTTTTTTTAAATTAAAAAAGGTATTTTCAGGCAGTGGATAAATGAATCAGTGGATACTGATTCCACAGATAGTGTCCCTGCTGTATTGACAATAGGAAGCCATTAAACTCCAGATGGCTCTTCTTGTGAATACTTTGCTGAAAGTGAAGACTGTCGGGAACAATCCTTCTGATCTGTTTGCAGTGAGCAAGCTGTCTGGACGGACCGGAGTGAGGAATTGGGATCAAAGTGAAATCAGGATCTGAAAGCAAGCAAGAAAACCTAATGTCTCCTGGGCAAAAACAGTAGCAGCCTATAGAGAAGCCCGGGTTGAATTCTGCCCATCTCCTGCTACTATAATTCCAGTCAACAGAACTGGAGAAGACTTTGGACAGCAGCTGCTACTCAGAGTAGAGAGTGCAGAGACAGTTACAGTCAGTCTAATGGTCTGATTTCAGCTGATGATCAGCAGCTGTTAATGTTTTTGGTCTGGCAAAGTATTTGACCCACTGCTGACATATTGAATCCCACCCCACTCCCCCATTGACAAACACAAACAGATTTCTTTCTTCTCCACTTCATTGTCAAAACAGCATGAATCAGGCTTTGAATCAATTCTTCCCACTCGTGTCAGGAGGAAACGGACTGAAATCTGAAATAATCGTGGTCAGGAGGGGAGATTTGAATCACAACGTATGATTCAGTTCTCCTTCAGTTCCTAGTGAGGAACAGAGATCAGGGAAAACCAGATGCTCGATACAAAGTAGGAACAAGAAAAATGGCATCTTTCTCACCGCTGGGAACTGAATACTACAGTGGCGTAATTAGGGCTCAAGGAAACATTTGCCTGTGGTTTGCATCCATATTCAAAAGTGTGCAGGAACAGTAGAGTTGTTCATGTGTGCATCCTCTTGGTTTGAGGTCAGTTCAAGAGGAACTGCAGTTTTAGGCAGACAGTGGAAAAGTGAATTTTTGGGGAACATAACTGCCAGAATCCTACAGGACAAACTTTCCAGAATGGTTGGGGGATTCCGGGAATTGTTTTTCAAACAAGAACAACTTCTGCAAACTCTAGTTTTAGTGTAGCATCAGATCACGCAGTAGAGTGCAGGCCAAATGCCCGTAGCAGAAATACAGTGTTTTGCAACAGATAAGGTTCCAGATTTAATCCCTGCTTGGTCCAGTGGAAGAAGGGACGTGGTGGCGCTGTGAGCTAAACCACAGAAGCCTGTGCTGCAAGGTCAGAACACCAGCAGTAGTAAGATCGAATCCACGCGATGGAGTGAGCTCCCATCGCTTGTCCCAGCTCCCGCCAACCTAGCGGTTCGAAAGCATGCAAATGCGAGTAGATAAATAGAGACCACTTCGGTGGGAAGGTAACAGCATTCCGTGTCTAAGTCGCACTGGCCATGTGACCACGGAAGATTGTCTTCGGACAAAACGCTGCCTCTATGGCTTGGAAACGAGGATGAGCGCCGCCCCCTAGAGTCGAACACGACTGGACAAAAAAAATTGTCAAGGGGAACCTTTACCTTTACCTTTACCTGGTCCAGTGAAAAGGACTGGGTAAAGAACCGGATTAAGATTGAACCCAAGGTTGAGAGGGAAAACTTCCAAGTGTTAAAGACTCCCCTGATACAGTACTTTGAAATGTACGCTGCTCCTTCTACAGCAATCATTTTGTGTGATTTTTTTGTTGCGGTGCCCTCAAATTGATTCTGACTTATGGCAACCATTTCCAAGGGTTTGTAGGTAGATGGTACTAAAAGTGGTTTGCCATCTCCATCATCCTGGGACTCTGCAGCTTGCGCAGGACCACACAGGCTGGGTCAACAAGCAGGGGGCACAGTGGGAAATTGAACACCCAGCTTCTGGCTCTGCAGTCTGATCTCCAACTCACTGAGCCAACCTGGATTAAATTAATACCAGCCAATTTTGACTGGAATGGAACAGGGCTCAATGTGGGAAGATTGGGGACTGATGGGTGGGCCAAGGAACATTGGGGCAGGATTAGTGTGCCATGCTCTGTACCCCCTGCTTGTGTTGCTTCACCCTGGTCAGGCACAATGACTGAAGAGGGGTTAAGTTAACCTGTCATCCATACATATGATAGATCCAGTCATTGGAAGGCTTTATTGAAATGCAATAGGGTGCACCTGGATTGCTCCAAAAGAGCTGTGGTCTCTCCAGTCCAACCCAGAAGGAAGAAGAACCACTTTCCCAGAAAATCTATTTATGGAAGAAATGCCTCTCCTTTATCCACATCGGTTCATCTCAATCTTTCTCTCCCAATTCTAGCAATTCTAAGAAAATTAGAACAAGAGGAACCTTCAATACATGTACAGAATGGTGGAGAGCAGGAAATGGCAGCCCATGCAGGCTGAAAATCCATGCATTGCCATGTCCTGATTTCCACAGTGTCTGACCAGGAAGCCCTAGACAGGAAGACAACAGCATCTGCCCTTGTTGGTCATCACTAGACTGGTTATTTGGATCAGATACCCTGGCTACAATCCCTTACCGTTTGTAGAGTGCCTTATGCATTGAGCTAGGTCCTGACATCCAAGTCTCTTGTTATGGCCTTTGACTCTTTGTAGGATCACATGCTTTGATGTAAAAAAAAAAAAAAAGAGGGGGGAGAGCCAGTGATGCTGGCTTCCTAGTATCTCTTTCTCTATAGAAGGTATGCGGCTGCTTGACTGAAGGAGGAGAGGCTTGTCATCTCACCTCCTCTCTTTTCTTATCCTGATTCCCTAAATCCATCATGGTTTCAGTGACTGCAGTAATTAAACACTGACTGTATGCCTGAGTGTGTTGTTCCACGAGTCTTATCTCTTTCATTATTCTCTCTGACATTAATGATGTTCTTCAGTTGATGCCTTTAAGTTTCTGGTGATATTTATTGCTATCTGATAAGGCAGTTGACAGGAAGCATTGTTTTCCCCTTCATGTTGCTCAGTGGAATCTGTTTGTGAGATGCTGATCTATATAATAGGGTGATTTAGGTGGGAATTGGGGACACAGATCTCACAAACTGAGTTCACTAAAGTTCAGTGTCAGATAGGCTACCTACATGATGTGTATGTGTGTTTGTGTATGCATGTGTGCACGCAAAATTTTTAAAAATTATACACAGAACACATTATACAGAAGGCTAGATTAGATTCAGAAAAAAGGGGAGCAAAACAGGTCCAAGAAACTTTAGTAATGACGAGTGAAAAAAGAAAATCTAAAAGCAGATTACAGTTGAATGTTAAGTCAAATCATGACTGCACACAAATTATATAATTTTAATATTGTTCTCATTGCTGTTGTTTTGACTTACCTGCTGCTCCGTTGTGCTAAAGCACTCTCTGGGTGGTTTACAACATAATTATGCGAACAACACTTTGATAATGAAGAAATCAAAACTGTTGAAACTTTTTTTTAAACGGTTGAATCACTGGTTCAAATAGAGACTGCAGCCAAGAAATCAGGAGACTAAGACTTGGAACTATAAGGGAAGTGCAAAAGATCTCAAGTATTAACGTGTGGTACCAGAGATGAAGGCCAGGATCTTTTACGCTGTGATAGTTGCCACTGCTATGTACGGTTGTGAAAACTGGACAAAGAAGAAAGATTACAGAGAATGAAAAAGCCTAATTCATTTGAAACCTGATATTGGAGGAATACTTTACAAATCCCCTGGGTTACCAGAAAGACAAATAAATGGGTCCCAAATAAAATCAAGCCTGAATTCTCTTTAGAAGTGAAAATGACTCAACCGAGGCTTTCATACTTTGGATGTATCAGCCAGAATCATATTGCTGATTTATGCTTCCCTAAGAAAATGCAAGTGTAAATCAGCATTAAGATTCTGGATGTCATGATGAGACAAGGCTCACTAGGAAAGACAATAATGGTAGGAAAAGTGGAAGGCAGTAGGAAAATAAGCAGACCAAGCATGAGATAGATTGACTCAACAAAGCAACCACAGTCTTTTGCTTATGAAACCTGGACAAAGCTGTTAATGGCAAGACCTTCTGGAGGTCATTAATGCACGTAAGTTGGAAGACACACAATGGCACATAATGATCACAACATAAACAAATGCATAGCCTGTACGAGTAGTAAACTGAAATGAGAGTCCTTATGTATTCCATCTTACAGAAGATGGTTCACTATTTGAAAAGCTGTTAAGAGGACTGCCCTGTTTCATAGGAATATGAAGAAATCTTTCCATCAGAAACGTTCCATGGGCCATCTCAACAAAGGGAGACAGGATCTCAAAGATTCTCCAACCCTGTTAAGAGATCTTGTAAGATACCACTTCTTTTTCACTGTCGCTTTTGCAACTGCTGCAAAATATACACTGTCTAAATCTCGTGTCTCTATGTCCCCCCCCCCCCTTTTAGGCAGCTAAGTACAGAAATACACTGACCTCTTTATAGGCAGCTACCCACTTCAGGATCTTTTCAGGATCACATAAGCCATTTAGGATTTCAGATGTTAAGACCTTTTTAGAGTATTTTCTGCTCTTGCTTGAATTTTAGTAACTGTAATCCTGATTTTGTTCTATGCACTGTGTGACATTTTTGGTTTATTTATCTTCACTATTCTTACTATTTTAATCTTTTAAATGTTCCTAAGATCCTGTTCTGGGGCCTGATATCAGCTTGTCAGTGAGATTAATATTTTCCATCTGCCCATAAGTTATATTCGTTTTAATTATACTTTGGGGGCCAAGACAGCTGGGGTGGGAGGGCGCCTCCTCTGAAATTTTGGAGTGAGACCCCCCCATCCCTGCCTAGGGCAGACCTGGGCAAAGCGCAGCCTGAGGCCCACATACGGCCCGCTAGCCGCTCCTGTCCGGCCCCCCTGACAGTTTTGAACATCAAAACTATTTATAGCTTTTTGTCTAAAGTTGATCAGTTGCTTATCTTTAACATACTGCCAAAAAACTCTTTAGTATTTGTGAAGATTAACAAGTTTAAAATGAAAACAATCATAACATCACTGTTTCATTTTATTTTTAAGTCAAGTTGGTTCGGCCCCTGAACACAGTTCAGATTTTTCATGTGCCCCCCCCCGTAGAAATTAATTGCCCACCCCTGGCTTAAGGCATCTGGTAAACCATCATGTTGGCACCTGGTTGTCTATCTGACAATTGTTACAAAGGTTCTTTTACCTTCCCACACATCTTACAAAAGCTTTTTACTGCTTTTCCAGTTATCAGATCTTTGCTTTGAGTTACTCTGACTTCTCCACTTCTCTCTCTCTCTTTTATTCTCTCTTTCTGAATCTCATAGCCCATCTTAAGCTCTCTTGAAACTGCAGTCCCAACAGCTGATTACATTAATGAGAATTTATCTTTAGAATAAGGTTAGACACTGCTCTCCACCACAGTCTCTGATGACGGACACTTCTGCAGGAAACCTTGATTGCTGGAAGGAGCTAATATCATTCTTTTAAAAATAAAAATTAAAAAAAAAACACTGAAAAATAAAATTTAATGCCATGTTTGTTTACATCTTCCATGGCTGCTGGAAGGTATTCCTTTAAAAGAAACACGGAGGAGTAGGGCTAGGAAGAGGATAACATTCTTAATCTTCTCAAAATGATATGAAATAAGAACTTAGATAAGTATTGCAGAGGATTAGGTGCAAACAGCATTGACGTCGCATTACTCAGGATAGAAGTGAAAACAGTTATTGATCCTTTGGCTTCCAGGGGAATATATGTCACTTGCCAGCTGGAGCCAGAAAACCAGGCCCACCTCCCAGAGATACAGCTCAGAGCAATGATGGACACATTTGGGAGTATAAAGGGGCCTCCAGAGCATCTGCTGGTGAGATGATACCAAGGCTATTAGATGCACCATTGATCCACTCTCGCTGACAATTACAGTCATCTCAGGTTGCAGCTCTGAATGCCATCTGTGGCTGGTTATATATAAGTATAAGCTCAGATATTCTGCAGTTAATGGGAATAAGCAGCAACATGTAAGAATGCTCCTTCTAGCTCTGCTTCCCACATGTCCTAATTTCTGGATCTAAAAACAACAACAACAACAACAACAACAAAAACAAAAACAAAAACCCACAACAAGCCCCATCATTGTTAAAGTCAAGTAACAAGGTGAAATATGGGATCTTCAGAGGTATTTTATCACCGGTGGCAAAGGGCAAAATGGTACCCCTCTCCATTTTACAGACAAGCTGACTGGACTGCAGGACAGGCAGATTTACGGTGCTCCCCGCAACAGCAACTGAAAGAAACAAGCCAGGTTAGGGGGTGAGGTGAGGACACGTTTGGAAGACCCGTTGGCCAGGAAGCTCAGGAGGAATAGCTAGGGTAGGACCAGGGCTGCTCACCTCAGCACATCTACCACCTGAATTTGTTGCCTCACAATGCTGGCCTTGCCTGGGAGTGAGACAAAACCAGAGTTTGAAAAACATGCTTTAAAGGCAGCATGCTATCCAGTTTCTTTGGGGTGTTCTGAACAAGAAGGGGAATGACTTTTCATTTTAATTGTAACTTAATGAGGCCAACACTTCTTGCCTCTTTTATTTATTTTTTTTTTGACACAACAGCTAGCATCCTGTTTGTGAAGAACTGTGCGCAGAACAGGCTGTTCTGCACATAATTCTTCTGCTTCTGTTACCAGCACAAGTGGGAAAAGCTCCATGCGAAGCCATGGTGGTATCTCAGGCTGGCATAATTGGGACAGCATGGAGTACTCTGGAAGTAGAGTCCTTGTGCTCCATGAAAACAGAGACGATACTAGCCACTGAAAGTAAATTTTAACTTGCTATCTCATTCTTCTTCTGCCCCAATCTCTCTTCAAAGATAAGGAGCTATTTAGAGCCTGGGAAGATCCTGCAAACAAAAAAGCAATTGTTTGCAATTTTCAAAGGTTTCTCCTAGAACAGCGGCTCTGGTGTCAGAATAGTACAGTTGGTTTGGTGTGTACAGGCTGCCCATGGTATCTTTTAAAAGTAATGGTTGATGATCATGATTAATTATCATGGGCAATGCAAAGGACCCAACGATTTCTCTAGCAATGCTGACACAACCAATTAGATTTCAGCACCAGTGATTAACAACACAAATGTGTGTGCGGGGGTATCTGTTTTTGCTCCAAGCTGCCATTCCAACCTTTCAGTAAGACTGGTTCTGAGGGTGAAGGTGGGAGAAAAGATGACAAAAGGAAGGAAGGAAGGCCTGTTGCACGTGAGGAGGAGACATTCTAGGGCAGTTCCTCACATCAGAATGGAAGGACGACAGTGGCACATCTCAGTGATAGGATCTGCCATTTCAAATGTTTTTATATAATTTTATTCTTAATTGTGGTGCTGGAGGAGATTCTTGAGAGTCCCCTGGACTGCAAGGAGGTCAAATCTATCCATTCTAAAGGAAATCAACCCTGAGTGCTCACTGGAAGGACATATCTTGAAGTTGAGGCTCCAATACTTTGGCCATCTGATGAGAAGAGAAGACTCCCTGGAAAATACTGTACCCTGATGTTGGGAAAGTGTGAAGGCAAGAGGAGAAGGGGACGACAGAGGATGAGATGGTTGGACAGTGTAACCGAAGATACCAACATGAATTTGACTCAACTCCGGGAAGCAGTGAAAGACAGGAGGGCCTGGCATGCTCTGGTCCATGGGGTCACGAAGAGTCGGACATGACTAAATGAGTAAACAAGAACAATTTTTAATTGTACCTTTATTGTACTGTTTTTGTACTTTATTGTTTCTTTTTGGTTTTGTCCAATTGGTATTTTAAGTACGTTGTTGAGTGTTTGTTGTAAACTACCCAGAGTAGCCCTTGGCCAGACGGATGGCATAAAAATTAAACCAACCCGCCAACCCATCCACCCACCCTTTCTCACCAGGTTATTCCTCTGAAAAAACAGCGAGCACTCTTTGGTTAGTATCGAACTATGTATTTGGTTTTGCCGTCAAGAAAGACATTTAAAATAATGCTGCTGATATCATAGTATCTTTACACACATTTATGGTACAACCAGAATTAGAATATTTTGTATGGTTCTTGTGGGCATGCTTCTAAAAGGCAATATCTTAGAGAAGGTCTTTTTTTAAAGGAGGAGCAAAATAATCAAGGGAGCACTGGATCCCAATCTTGGGTCCCCAGATGTTCTTGGACTACTATGCCCAGAAATCCTGGCCAGGACACCTAGTGGTGAACGCTTCTGGGAGTTTTAGTCCAAGAACATCTGGGGAACCAAAGTTGTGGTCATATTAATATGTTGGAACTACAGAGCTGGAAAGGGCCAGAGAGTTCCAGAAAAACATCTACTTCTGCTTCATTGACTATGCAAAAGCCTTGACTGTGTGGACCACAGCAAACTATGGCAAGCCCTTAAAGAAATGGGAGTTCCTGACCACCTTATCTATCTCCTGAGAAATCTATATGTGGGACAGGAAGCAACCGTTAAAACTGGATATGGAACAACTGATTGGTTCAAAATTGGGAAAGGAGTACGACAAGGCTGTATATTGTCTCCCTGCTTATTCAACTTATATGCAGAATACATGATGCAAAAGGCTGGACTGGAGGAATCCCAAGTCGGAATTAAGATTGCCTGAAGAAATATCAACAACCTCCGATATGCAGATGATATCACTCTGATGGCAGAAAATGAGGAGGAATTAAAGAACCTCTTAATGAGGGTGAAAGAGGAGAGTGCCAAAAATGGTCTAAAGCTCAACATAAAAAAAAACCTAAGATCATGGCCACTGGTCCCATCACCTCTTAGGAAATAGAAGGGGAAGATATGGAGGGAATGACACATTTTACTTTCTTGGCCTTCATGATCACTGCAGATGGTGACAGCAGCCACGAAATTAAAAGGCACCTGCTACTTGGGAGGAAAGTGATGACAAACCTAGACAGCATCTTAAAAAGCAGAGGCATCACCTTTCCAACAAAGGTCTGCTTAGTCAAAGCTATGGTTTTTCCTGTACTGATGTATGGAAGTGAGAGCTGGACCATAAAGAAAGCTGACCGCCGAAGAATTGATGCCTTTGAATTGTGGTGCTGGAGGAGGCTCTTGAGAATCCCTTGGAGTGCAAGGAGAACAAACCTATCCATTCTAAAGGAAATCAACCCTGAGTGCTCACTGGAAGGACAGATCCTGAAGCTGAGGCTCCAATACTTTGGCCATCTCATGAGAAGAGAAGACTCCCTGGAAAAAAACCCTGATGTTGGGAAAGTGTGAAGGCAAGAGGAGAAGGGGACGACAGAGGACGAGATGGGTGGACCGTGTTGTCAAAGCGACCAACATGAATTTGACCCAACTCCGGGATGCAGTGGAAGATAGGAGGGCCTCGCGTGCTCTGGTCCATGGGGTCATGAAGAGTCGGACATGACTAAATAACAACAACAACATTCTGCTTTGGCAGGGGGCTGGACTTGATGACCTCTGTGGTTCCTTCCAGCCCTAATGTTCCATGAATCTGAGAAATGGCATAAAGTATGAACAGTGAGCATGCAAATAAAGAAGGGGGCCGTAGCTAAGCTCTTTTCCGTTTTAGACACTGAGGTTCTCTGTTCCAATGTCAAGAGTTACTGGTGTGGTAAACAAAAATACTTTTGTGGAGATAAAAGAAACAGCAGCCAAATGGGGCTTTTAAACCTAATTCCAATTTTGAATACTACCCTCTTTCAATCCACTGTAGCACTACAAACCACAGGTGGCAGTCTGATTTATGTTTATTAAGTTTATGCCCCAGACTTAATTTCTTTAAGTTAAATTTTAATGAACCAGAAATATCAAATAAATTGTTATGCTCTGAAACCTCTTTCTGTCAGCACATTCTCCTTTCCCCCCACTAACTTTGCTTATTTAATGGCTTGTTTCATTAAAAGGAATTTAAAATGCATGATAATAAATTAAAGGAAGAGAAAAGAAAATCAATCCACAAGTAACTTGCAAGCGGTGTCTTACTCTGTGTTCTGTTTTTACTAATCACCAGAACAGTATTGAGAAATCTAGGATGGAACCTTTGGTTCTGTTGAAATTAGTTGGTGGCACTTCATTGCATGTCACCTAACAATAGTCTTTTCCCCCCTTTTCTTTGTATGGCCTAAACCAGCCATTCTCAACCATTTTTTGGCCATGGCCAGAAACACAATATGAAAGAAATATAGGCTTTGATTTTATAAGTTGCATAATGAACCTTATAAGGGTGTGTGTGAAGAATTGCTTTCAGTCGGTGGCCTCCTTTAAATATGCCAGGGCACCCCAAGGGGTCATGTCCCCCCCCATTGAGAATGACTGGCCTGGACCTCAGTGCCTATCACAGGGGCCCGATTGACAGGAGAGAAATCAAGGTTTCTCATGATGTTTTGAAGTTATATTTGGTCTCATGCAGTCCTTCACAGTCTTTTGTCAGAGAGCAGATTTTTAACTTACCCCAGTTCCCCAGACTTGTTTGAAATAAAATAACAGCAACAACAACAACAGTGATCTATTTACATTTTAATTAATGAACAAACAAGGATCTGACACTGTGGTTTGGTCCTAGTTTGCTCTCAACGATGATAACTCAAGGCTGGCTCTACTGTTAGGTAAAGTGAGGCAGTTGCCTCAGGCAGCAAGTGTTTAATAGTGTGGTTAGTAAAAGGAAACCCTTCTGCTTTGGGAGACATTTATGTGGGTTCTGGGGAGTCTACCTTGCACCCTGTTAACCTGCTGCCCTCAGGTGTGGTGGTGTACCCTGTTTAATCACTAGTATTAAGGTTAGATTCAACTGACAATGTAGGCTGCTTCTGTAGGTAGAAAGGAGTGAGGGCCATTTGGTTTCTTGCCTCAGACAGACAAATGTGTTGAATCAGTCCTGTTAAAACCCCTGTTTGTTGTGGTGAATTACGGCTTGTTTGAAGCGAAAACTTCACACTCCCACCCCAAGGTTGTCAGAGACAAGGGGTGGTGAGAATGAGAGCACACAAGGCTCTTTCCATGGTTACCTCAGGTCTCATAAGTGCTGTTCAAAGAAGGAAAACTGACAGTTCAGCTCTTCACTGGGTTTTTTTTTTTTTTGCCTACAATTCCCTCCTCAGTCACTATGCCCAGCTGTAATTCTAGGGGGCATATTTCCTGTGATTTGTATAAAAACATGGAAATTGCAGGAGAAACGAAGCAGATCAGAAAACAGATAAACCATATTAAAAGAACCCTGCTGGTTTAGATCCATAATCCATCTAGTCTAGTATCCTTCCTCCTACCATGACTAGCCAGAAGTCTCTAAGAATCTCACAAATAAAACTTTTAAGAAAGAGTCTATTCCTAGCAAGTATTGTACTATTCAGAGGCCTAGTGCCTATGAGCCTGGAGGTGTCAAAAATAATTGGTTAATGAATAAGGACCAGACCTGCCATTAGGCAGAGTAGATAAATGCTTCAGGTAGCAGATACTTGCAGATAGTAAGTCAGCCGTCCATTTGCTGTTCGTCCTGAGACATCCTGACCAGAGGACACAACTGTGTGTAATGTTCATGACATCTTGACCTCTGTAATCTAGTCTTTCACCTCAGGTACAGAGGAACACAGTCAGACAGGATAGTGATAGCAAACTATCATTATCCACACTCTGCAGTGAGAGATAAAATAAAATTTCACTGCCAGTCCAGTGAGCTTCTGCATATGGAGTGTGGGAGGGTACCATGTCTTACTTAGCTCAAACACTTTGGGCTGGTTCTATTAACAGCCACTATGTAGCCCACTACCTCAAATTGCACCTTCTGTTCTGCCACTATTTTCTTTCAGTCTGCAGCCAAAATATTTAGTTTGGCTATTAGCTAAGAATTAAAAATTGTAATAATGGCTTTATTTCTTATGTTAATACAACAGGTTAAAAAACAGAAGAGATAAAGAGATAAATGGGGGGGAAAAGACTTCTGAACTAACATCCAAACTAGATATTTTAAGCTTTTCTCAAAATATTTGAAGTTAAACCCTTAATAAGATTTGGTCAGAGTGTGAAAGTTACTTTTTTAGGGGCTACTATTCCCAGAATATCCCAGGCAGAATGGCTACCATCTGTCCCATTTTATCCTCACAGATGTGTGAGAGAACATCACAGGCTGAGCAATTGTGACTATTAACCCAATCTGTAATTCATGAGGCCCAATTGTATCCTGGCTGCATCACATCATATGATGGATTCTCTGGTTGAATGTTCTTCCACCCAAAAACGAAATTCCTGTACACAGAAATCTAGACATGAGGAGAAGATGGGGATAACATTGTTTTCCTGAACATGTGGCTTTCCTTGTGGTGAGATTCCTTGTGATCAGGGGGCTGAGAAACCAAGCGCTATGAGGAACAACTGAAAGAACTGGGCATGTTTAGCCCTGAGAAAAGAAGACTGAGGAGAGATAGGATAGCATTTTTCCAACACTTGAAAGATAGTTCCACAGAGGAGGGACGGATTTATTCTTGATCATCCCAGAGGGCAGAACACATAATAATGGGCTCAAGCAACAGGAAGCCAGATTTAGGCTGAATATCAGGAAAAATGTCTTAACTGTTAGAGCAGTACAACAATGGAACCAATGACCTCAGGATGCGGTGAGTGCTCCAACGCTGGAGGCATTCAAGGGAAAACTGGACAGCTCTCTGTCAGATCTGCTTTGATTTGGATTCCTGCATTGAGCAGGGGGTTGGACTTGATTGTCTTATAGGCCCCTTCCAACTTCATTATTCTATGATTCTATGATTCATTTTTGTAATGGATTGGATGCTGTAAGCCTATGCCAGCAGATAGAGGCCCAGGTATAATGGCACTGGGCCTCACAGACAGCCAGTTTAACAAATAGGAAATTGATTTTAATGGAAAGGATGATGTCACTGTACTTTTTGTGCTCTGAATGTTGCTGTAAACCCTGCTGTTGTTTTAATATAATAAGCCATTTAAACAATGCATCACACAGTGAGATGTATGCAGCTGATGAATTATAGGTTGGGGGGGGGGTGGAAGAATATGGCTCCTTTTAAGCACCTGGTTGCTATAGTAACCATGGTGCCCCAGGCATTAAGCTGGAGCCTGGAAAAGACTGCTTCTAATCTGTAAATGCTGTGACCCCCTGAGGCAAACCAAGTGTGATCATGGCCTAACAGCAGATGGGAGCCACATCATTTGTTCAACTGAAAATGCTTATCTCTGGGGAATCAATTTGTGGAAGAAAGACAGTAACAATGGTTTCCACTGAAATAAAAGGGAGCCCTGTGGTCATTACAAAACACAAATGCAAGAACAGGGAATACTTTTATAGACCTCTAAAAATCATCATATAATCTGTGAGCTTTCATGAATCAAGACCATCCACTTCATCAGGCATGTACCTCTGTGAAGAATTTAAAGTCCAAAAGTTACTCTCAGATGTAAAGTACAAAAGTTCTTGGCAAGGTGGATTTTGCCAGGCACGTCTTTCTTCAATGGAATTTAGGAATGATGCAGGCGGCATTAGAGCTGTTGTTTTAAAGTTACAGCTGAGGCAGTGGTGGATTGGATGTCACACCCATGTTTTTCAAATGAAGGGAGTTCCCCAATAGAGAAATAAAATGGAAATAAGCATAAGAACAGAAATACAAGTATTGGGCACCTCCAAGACTGACAGACTTTTATCAGTGTGACTTACTCTGATTTACAATCCACTTTCTTAATATGTGGAGTGAAATATTCTGGCAACAGAATACTAGCTGGATAGCTCAAAGGTTTAGGCAGTGGTTGGGAGTTCGATTCCCCACTGAGCCTCCTTGACAGGGGCTGGACTTGATGGTCCACAGGGTCCCTTCCAGCTCTGCAGTTCTAAGATTATTCTAAGAATGTCATTCTAGCAAATAACTGGAGCAATCAGCAGATACACATCCAACCTAATACTAATTTCCATTGTATATTCCTGTATCACCATGCAGCTTTCTCAAGCAGTTGCTATAATTCCAATCACTTGACAAGACTGTCTTCTGATATTTGCCCTGCCCTTCTCCAGTTACAGTTAAAGCAAAGCAAAATGTGCTGGTTATATACCACTACATCGTACTTCAAGCACTGTTTGGGTGGTTTACAATTTAATTATGCCAGCTACACATTGCCCCTCCCCATTGAGCTGGGTACCCAATTTATCAACCTGAGAAAGATGAGTCAACCTTGAGACGTGCTACCTGAGCATCTTGGGATCGAACTCAGGTTGTGAGCATAGTTTTGGCTGCCACATTGCAGTTTAACCACTGTGCCACAAGACTCTCTACAAAGAAGTGAAGGTATCCCTCATTCATGTACAGGGAAAAGTTAAAACTTCACTACTTGAATTTATACTACTTGACATATACAAGTAAACACTTACTTCTAAGTCCTGGCGACAACTGATTAAGTCTACAACGGGCTGTACTGTGGTAGAAGGTGCTGAGGCTCCTCTCAAGCCTGAGGCCAGCCCACTCCCTCTAAATGTTTGAAAAAACAAATCTTCATAAGATCAATTAATCAACGGTTTAATTAATCTTCAGCAGTGATCAAAACTATGTTAACCTGTAGGCAGAACAGAAGTAATAAATAATTTAACTGACCGTAAAATATTTTCTTGTATCAAAATGGCTCAGATACCTCCCTTTTCAAGGGAAGCAACTCAGCTGTCTTCATCACTGATCTGTCCATGCTTGCTCACTGTCTCAGGCAGATATACCTGCCCATCCTTTCATGGGCAATTGTTACCCAAAGACCCACTTCCTGTGAAGGATTTAAGCTTTTATGTGAAAGGATGAAGACATACTTCACAAAGAAAGAGGTGCAGCAGGGGTGGACAACAGACAGAAGGCAACAAGCCTCATTCTGGAGTCATTCCTATTTTTTGTTTTATGACAGTTTCAATCTCATGGAGGGAGACCTTGGGCCGAAATTGTTGTGCTTATGCATAAAACCTCCACGTGTATGTATCTTGTAATTACTTTAAACTGGAGGGGTAATGAAATATCCTCACTCGTCCAATGGAATATCAAAGTATGGCACGTAACTGTCACGGAGAAGCTCACTTGTCAAATGCATGCTTCAAGAAATGTTGGTAGTCCAAATGCATTTCTAAAAACCTGGTTTCACTTTGCTGAATACATGAATCCAAGCACGTATGCCCACCTGTGTGCGATACCTGTTGATGACATGAAACCGTGTTGTGAACAGATTAGATTTAGTTCCAATGACTGATGTTATTGCTTCATTAATGAGATCCATCTGGAAGTTAAAAAAATAAATTAAAATGTAAAAATTAAAAAGAGATTGAGAAGCCACTGACTTGGCAATCTTAGGTAAAGACCAGATTGGTTATGTGGTTTGGCTGTTGGTGACCAGTTATTGCTGAAGAGAAGGACTAAAATGCTCTAGAAAAACATATTTTCTCTGTTCCATCTTATAAACATCCAAAGATTATGCATCTCTCATGCTTTGTCATGCTTGATAGGGTTAAATTATTCAAAACAGGGAATTTATTATTGCAATTAGTTGACTAGATTTACAAGAGTCATATGTGCAATCTCTTCTGCAACTTGATCAGTCTTCCTTTCCTCACATTTCCAGGGCAGTCAGGAAGATCATTTTCAAGCCAACACTGCAATTGAAATTTGTAATGAACCATGTGACCTTGTTGAACTGGTGCATGGTTTTTAATGTGATTGACAAGGGTGACAATTAGTATTTCAGAAACTGTGACGAATCCTTTCTCATACTGTTTTTTCCTTCTCCTGACAGCTGGAAAGATCACAATGCATGACTAAAATGTTCAGGTTTTCATGTATTAATTCCTTCTTTCTGGGTCACACTGGTGGCACAGCTTCAATATTCCCCCTACCACTCTAGAAACTTATCTGCGGAAGTTATAACAGCCACCCATCAAAAGTGCTTGAATTTGAAACGATCACACATTAAACCTAGCACCTCAAGGAGGAACTACATGTTACACCCAACACCGTTCTTTCACTAAAAATGGAAGTGCATGGTTTCATCCACTCCTGCTGCACCTCTGCAAGACAATGCCTGAATGAAGGCATCACGTTGTGCATTTTTCGGTCTTACAGCAGCCAAAGAGGTAGATGGGATGGCAAGTAGTCCATCTACAATTGCAATAAACTTTTTTTCTAAGATGTTGTCTATACCAATGAAATGGCAGAGTCAGTCACAGAAGGCTGCAACAGTAGCATGAGATACTGTATTTGTAAGTAGCCACCATAGTGGATGATTCCAGAAAGCTACTTCCCAGTTCATGCTGACTTTATAACTGTAAAATATTTCAGCTTTGCATTCCTGATAAGGCCTTGAGCTATTTTTTCCCCATGAATTAAGGTGAACTTTGCCTCTGTGTTATCCGTACTGCAGGGGAAACTTTTATTTACATGCAGACTTTTGTATACAATCAAACAAATGACTGAGCAAATGCTTTGTCATTATACCTGCCTTGGTTCACAATATCCTCGAAGCTGCTATCTTTAGATATTTATTCCCACTAATTTTATATCAGGTGGCCAATAAAACCTTACTGAATTTCTTGGATAACTACTGACACAATTTGCTGTCTGTCTGTCTGTCTGTCCGTCCGTCTGTCTATCTATCCGGGTACCCACTCAAGAGACCTGGGTTTGATTCCTTGGCTCTGCCATGGAAATTCAGTGAGGGTTAGAACTGGTAAAATTACTCCTTAAATAACTCACTTACCTTGAAAACCATTTTAGGGTCACTATAAGCCAGTTCTGATTTGATGGCACATAGCAACAACATCGCCTCTAATGGATAGTGCCCATGAGAATACTCTATGACAGCAAATCTAGAACAGCTTCTTCTCAACAGAATCCATTTGAAACACACTGAACACCCCAGTTCATGCTTGGTTTCAGAAGTTAAGCAGGGACAGGCCTGGTTACTACTTGATGAGAGACCATCAGATACAGGGTTAGGAAAACCTGCTCCCCGAAACTGAAGATGCTGCTAGTCAGAATTGACAAAACTGAGCTACATGGACCAATGGTCTGACTTCGGAAGCAGCTTCCTCCCTGACTATAGATCCTTGACTATAGATCCATGACTATAGATCCTTGTTGCACCAATCTTTTTAGGCCATACACATGTGTATATAGGCACCTGGTTGGCATCTGGGGGAGTAGAAAACAAACCTAGAAAGGTCATTGATCTGATACAGTTTGCTTCTTCTTATCTTCTCAGTTAATTCTAGGTATTCCTTTGCAACTGTGCAGGTCTCACTGAAAAAACCTCCACAACCTTATGTGCCTTTAAGGGAAGCAGTACTATTTAAAGATGCATTTGCAAAAATGATGCTTTTGTTCTTGGTAAATTAACCTCATATAATGCACTCCTCCCCTTGCTCAGTTCACTCTATTGTTAGCGTGGACTAGATTTTACAGCTCTTGGTTCCTCCTGTCACACATTCTTAAGATAGCTCCGTGTAGGTTAGAATCAGAGTTGGAGGACACTTTAATAAACTCTTTAAATAAGAAACTTCAACACTTTTCTTAGTTAACACATTATAAAATCCTATAACTCTCACACTTTGGGGCAGCTTGCAAATTACTAAATTGCAACAGATTCTTAAAAATGACAAACAGCCAGAAGGAAGGACAGATAACAGCAAAAGGGACTGCTAATTAAAAACAGTAGTTGAAGCCCAGTAAATTGGGCCTAGCAAAGGCATCCAGCACACATAGATTCTCCTCCTGTCAACAAAGATCTTTTGATCCAGTGAAGCATTTATAATGGTGGAATGAGTGAGAAAGTACTTAGCTGTCCCACCTTGATGTGGGGGCGCTCACTACCTTGGTGCATGCGCTCGTAATCTCGAGATTAGACCACTGTAATGCGCTCTACATGGGGCTACCTTTGAGGCTTCTGCGGAAACTACAGGTGGTGCAGAATGCGGCGGCCAGATTACATAGTGGTATGAAAAAATACCAACATATTTCACCCACTCTGGCTGCTTTGCACTGGCTGCCCATCCGATTCTGCATTGACTTCAAAGTGTTGATACTCATGTATAAAGCCCTAAATGGTTTAGGGCCTCGATACTTGGCGGAACGCTTACTCCCACCAAGATCTACCCATGTCACCCGTACAAACCAGGAGGTGAGGCTGAGGAGCCTAACGCCGAGGGAGGCCCGGAAGGAAAAGACAAGAAAACGGGCCTTCTCGGCAGTGGCTCCTCGCCTCTGGAACAATCTACCTCCTGAGATTCGCGGGTCTCCCTCGCTGGGTATCTTTAAGAAGCAATTAAAGACATGGACGTTTCAGCAGGCCTTTCCATCATATACCTCCTGATCCCCTCTCTCCTTTCTTTCTGTTTTCATTTCGCGTATTGTGTAATATAATGTAGTGTTTTTACCATTTAGAATTGTCTATTTGCACTTTTATTGTATGGTTTCATTGTTGTTAGCCGCCTAGAGTGGTCCTCACCGACCAGATAGGCGGGGTATAAATAAAATAAAATAAAATAAATAAATAAATAAATAAATAAATAAATAAATAAATAAACTCCTCCACCAGTCATCTGTAATTTCTGAAGATATGCTCTGGAGGTTTAAGGGGTGGATGTCCAAAAAGGGTGGTGGAAAGAGCGAGGAATCAGCAAAAATGTCCCCTGCCATCCATATTAGTGGCTGAAATCCTACTGCTTGACATAGTTAGTTGCCCTAGAATAGGTCCATTGAATCAGTGGGGATTTGGTTCAAATGGGACTACTCTAGTTGTGATTTACTACATTCAGACTCATTTGAAATAATGGGGCTTATGGAGGACTTGTTTCACCAAGTTCCCTCCAATTCAGTGAGCCTACTGTAATGCAACTTGCTAATTAAGCAAAAGAATTTCTGTCACCGTCTCGTTTCCAGTTAAATCTTGTATCTTCTGTATCTGATTGTCAACTGAAACTCCAACATCAGGACATAATCAACAACAACACATAATCTTCAAACTTCAACAACAGCACACAATCAACTTCCTATAATACTCAATCTAGGATAAAAGACCATGGAGTGTAGAGATGATATGTGCGGGACAAATTGTGTCCATGGATGGGTAGGATATACCAGAGATGGAGTCTAAACATTTCCAAGTACGAGATTTTAATCCCATTATAGTCATCATCACAAAGGTGATCAACACCACCTAATACCCACCAGATCCCAGAAGACCAAGAATTTCTGCTCCAATGTGATCCCACAGTTTTTGCACCCTGTAAAACCATGGCCACAAAGGAAGAAATAGCAGCAGTATAGTTGTTGCTGCAATAGCTGTAGTAATAGTTGTTGTTGTAATACCTTCATATTTAATTCACTGAATGAACACCTGATGCTTCGGAACAAAGAAACTATTGAAAAAAATGTGGAGAGATATTATCTTTCAGTCCAGGCAGTGCTGAATTACATGGCTCAGTTGTTGGACCTGGCATTCTATCAATCTGCCCCTGCCAGCATTCTTTCCAGTATGTCATAACTTTAGGTCTATCCACTACCATTACAGCCCTGCAAATGATATAACATCCCTACGCACACATTCCCCATCCTTGATATCCTTAAATATTTGGCAATGCTGCTACTCATCTGTGTGCTGCTTGGCGGAATTAGTTGTCTTCTTGTATAAATCATTCATTGCTTGCAACAATTTGTTCACCATCCTCCAAGATTCTAGAGGTACTTCATCATGGATTGTCAGCTTCTGCTACCCACTTATTCATCACTTTGCTAAATTAGAAGACTATGCTTTTCTCCCTAGGTAGGCAGCAGCCGGCCACAAAAGCAATCAATAAATATATTTTGTAATTCGGAACTGACTGGTAGACCAAAGAGTTGCTTAGTGACAAATGAATATAAGAAAACAGACTTAGGAAGGCATGGTTCTATATCTCCCCGTTTTCCCCGTTGTGTGATGTCTGCATTCGTCAAGATCTGCCCTTCACTCAGATGTTGCTCTCTCATAGTTTCTGAGCCACAAGGAGAGTCAAGCAAGAAGGACTTGTCTTACATCTCCATGTACAAGTAGCAAGTGTAGAGAAGCTTCTTCTTGTTCAAATACTTTGCTCTTATTTTCTTTCTAATTCAACTGTGCTGGCTAGATAGCTTATTAGTTTAGGTATCTAGCTGTAAAGCCAGAGGTTGGGAGTACAATTCCCCTCTGTGCATCCTAGAAAAGCCAGCCTGTGTGGCCTTGGGCAAGCTGCACAGACCCAGGATGCCCCAGAAGTAAGGAATGGTAAACCACTTCTGACTACCCGATATCTAGGAAGCTTTCGAAAGGGTTGCTGTAAGTCAAAATTGACTTAACAGCACATAATCAATCGAATCAATTAAATTATACCATCAGGGCCTTGAACCAGAGGTCTCTCTGAGATCACTGAAATTTCCTTGCCTGCATTGGGGAGTTCTGGAGACAAGGGTAAGTAAATTTATACCTAGTCCTACCCACTTGGATCACAGCTGGATTGCCCCCACCAAACCCTGAATTGGAATTTGTTCTCCCCTCCCATTCTTGGTGTAGAGAAATAAAAGGAAGTCTTCCCTTCTCTTTCTCATAAAATTAAAACCCTGGTCACCCAATGATAGGATAGACTGAAGATAAACAGAAAAAGAAGTATTGACAATTTTGAAAATGCTATAAAATACTTTTTAAAACCAAAGGCCTTTACAATATACAATACACTAAATTAAAAATGGGAAAAGATTTTTTCCAATTTAAAACAGGGCGTTATAATAGCTCATTAGGATGCTTGTCATCCAACTGATCTTAGCATCCTTCAAAATGACCAAATTTGCTGCACATGTTTATGGCAGCTATACAGCATTGTGATCCTTGACAAAACAAGAACCCAACCTCTTGGCTGCCAGCGCAACTTGGGATACAGAATAAGTGATAAATGATTGATTGTGAGAGAGCAGACGTCATACTGTTTCCTCAGAGGTGCAGTTGGCAAGCGACTGGATGAAAGGTGATATAAATCTTTTTCTATGATCCATATAAAGGGGACAGAACAATAAGCAGTGAGTTATATCTTCAATCCGATTACAGCCACAGACATGTATTTGTTCTGAAAAGGGGGGTTCCTCGGTATCGCTCTTCAAGATATGCAGAGGGCATCTGTTGGGATCTGAGATCTGTAAAAGCCCTACGGAACTGGGGGAAGGATAGTGCCTCAAAGTAGTATGGCCTTGCATGATTAACTTGAAGTTGAGGATACCAAATAGAAAATGTTGACCCAACAACGGCAGCCCTCTCTTGGCTGGACTCAGAGTTAAAGATCCAGCTCCTAAGAGCTTGAGGACTAAAACAAACAAACCTTTCCATGGAAAGACTGTAAACCTTTAACTTCTCTTGACACCACTGTGCCCATCTTCCCGCCTGCAGTCGCTCCAGCCAGCAGCACTTGGCCAGGGAGTGGCCCGCCATGCTATTGAGCCTATGCCAGTGTCTAAAATAGGCCAAATCAGTTCTGGCCGTAATTGAAGGGAGAACCCAGCTCAGCCCTAATATGAGCCAAAGGAGTCCCTGGAGGGAGCCCCAGTATGTGCCTCATGAATTTTTTTCTGCACAACGTCCAAATTGGTTTTGACTTCTCTTGCCATATTTCTGCCCCATACGCATTTGAGTCAAAATTATAACAACAAAAACCTTGAGGACGGGATTTATTAGCTGGCCCCCTCTGACATTAAAAAAACCCCTGTTCAGCTACCAAATAGATCCAATAGCTACCAATTTTGTTCTAACAAAACCAAATCATCAGCATAAGCAACATTGAGATATTACGATTGCCGATACCTGGAGGAAAGAATGAAGGGGAAGCCATTCCAGGGATCAGGTTGTCAATGCAGAAATTAAATAGGAAAGGTGCTAGGATGCAGCCTTGTTTCACCCATCAGTTGATACAAATTTCTTCTGTTAGGAGCATCTTGTAGGCCAGTTCTCACCTGCAGCATATTGTTTTGATGTATAAGAGGAAGTATCTGGAAGTTGAGTCATAGCAACTGGACTTCCTTCTTATTAGGTTGAAATGTTTTGCTACTCATCCAAATAGTCCTCATCTTCAGTCTGAGGAGATTTGGTAGGAGATCCCTGATCTATCCTCCATGTTGGTTTCACTTCCCTCTGGTCTGAATAGGCTTGTTAGAAGGCCAAAGGACTAGGGATGAGGGATAATCGTACTTCTGCAGTCCTTCTCCACCCATTGTCATGGGTTGTTAACGGTCATTAACAGTGGTCTTTCTGGTGTGTGTGGTCCACCAGGAAGACACCAAAGACAACTGGCTGGCTTTCCTGGCATGTGCAATCATCATAGAATCTAACAGTAGTTTAGGAATAGAAATCTACAGAAAACTCTCACAACTGATCAATACTTGCAATTTGACTCTCATCACTCATTGCCAACACAAACTAGGGGTCATCAGGGCACTAAACCACCGAGCAAGAAATATCCCCACCTCTACAGAAGCCAAGAAGAAGGAAGATGGACATCTGAGGACACCTTAAGACCTATGGATATCCAAAATGGGCCTTTAACAAGGCAATGTCCTGACCCAGGAGGACGATGGAACAGTCTGAGACCCAGAGCCAATGGAAGAACCTGGTCATTGGAAGAACCATGGAGAGTGTGTGTGAAAAACCCAAAAGGATTTTTTTGGTAAATACCACATACCCATGCACTTCAAACCCACAAACACACTAAGGCAGAGACTGGCCCACCCAAAAGACTGGATACCAAAACAGAACAGGAGTAATATAGTATATGCGGTCCAATGCAAAGAGGAGTGTTTGGAGCTGTACATTGGAGAAACCAAAGAGCCACTAAACAGAAGAATGGCCCAGCACAGGGTTAATGGCTCAGGACCACAGCCAGCAATGTTACTTCATTAGAAGGACAAAGAACACTCAGCTGATGATCAAAATGTACTCATTTTGGATCAAGAAGAGAGGTGGTTTGAGAGATCAGGGGGGCCATACATGTGCATATAGAAAATTCCTCATTCAACGAGGGTGGAGGCCTTTGATACAATCCGTCTCCTACTTACCATACTGCTCCTTCATCTGTCCCCAGAAAGGTTAGGACCACACACCCCAGAAGGACCACTGTTAAAGACCGTTAATGACCCATGACAATGGGTGGAGGAGGACTGCAGAAGTGGGATTATTCCTCATCCCCAGTCCTTTGGCCTTCTAAGGAGACCAGGGGGAAGTGAAACCAACATGGAGGGTATATCAGGGATCCCCTACCAACTCTCCTCAGACTGAAAAATCTACTTGGATGCGTAGCAAAATATTTCAACCTAACAAGAAAGAAGTCCAGTTGCCATGGCTCAACTTTCAGATAACCACACCTGGATGACTGAGAATCTTCACAGATATAAGAGGAAGTGCTTCTTTACACAATGTAGGATGAACTGATGTCCTCTCTTAGATGACCTAGACAAATTTTGTGAAGATTAAACGAATGACTATTGGCCAAGATGACTAGGAATCTTCCAATGGCACTAAATTGTAGCAGATGGAGAGCTATAACGTGTCATTGTTTGTGAGCTTATCAATGACATTCAGCTGCCCACTGTGAAATTTGAGAATTTGTTTGTGTATTTATTTTTTTACTTGTCTATCTGTGTACCTGCGCCAAATTTGTTTGTCTGTGTATTTATTTATTTACTTGTCTATCTATACATGTACCTACGCCAAAAATGGTCAGCATGGACACACTCACAATCTGCATCAGCTGTGTGTGTGTTTAGTCGTTTAGTCGTGTCCGACTCTTCGTGACCCCATGGACCAGAGCACGCCAGGCCCTCCTGTCTTCTACTGCCTCCCGGAGTTGTGTCAGGTTCATGTTGGTTGCTTCGCAGACACTGTCCAGCCATCTCATCCTCGGTCGTCCCCTTCTCCTCTTGCCATCACACCTTCCTAACATCAAGGTTTTTTCCAAGGACTCTTTTCTTCTCATGAGATGGCCAAAGTACTGGAGCCTCAGCTTCAGGATCTGTCCTTCAAGTGAGCATTCAGGGTTGATTTCCTTTAGAACTGATAGGTTTGTTCTCCTTGCAGTCCAGGGGATTCTCAAGAGCCTCCTCCAGCACCACAATTCAAAGGCATCAATTCTTCGGCGGTCTGCTTTCTTTATGGTCCAGCTCTCACTTCCATACATCACGACAGGAAAAACCATAGCTTTGACTATTCGGACTTTTGTTGGCAAGGTGATGTCTCTGCTTTTCAAGATGCTGTCAAGATTTGTCATCGCTTTCCTCCCAAGAAGAAGGCGCCTTTTAATTTCAGGGCTGCTGTCTCCATCTGCAGTGATCATGGAGCCCAGGAAGATAAAATTTGACACTGCCTCCATATCTTCCCCTTCTATTTCCCAGGAGGTGATGGGACCAGTGGCCATGATCTTAGTTTTTTTGATGTTGAGTTTCAGACCGTTTTTTGCACTCTCCTCTTTCACTCTCATTACAAGGTTCTTTAATTCCTCCTCACTTTCTGCCATCAGAGTGGTATCATCTGCATATCGGAGGTTGTTGATATTTCTTCCGGCAATCTTAATTCCAGCTTGGGTTTCTTCCAGTCCAGCTTTCCGCATGATGTATTCTGCATATAAGTTAAATAAGCTGGGGGACAATATACAGCCTTGCCGTACTCCTTTCCCAATTTTGAACCACTCAGTTGTTCCATGACCAGTTCTAACTGTTGCTTCCTGTCCCACATATAGGTTTCTCAGGAGACAGATAAAGTGGTCAGGCACTCCCATTTCTTTAAGAACTTGCCATAGTTTGCTGTGGTCCACACAGTCAAAGGCTTTCGCATAGTCAATGAAGCAGAAGTAGATATTTTTCTGGAACTCTCTGGCTTTCTCCATAATCCAGCGCAAGTTAGCAATTTGGTCTCGAGTTCCTCTGCCTCTTCGGAATCCAGCTTGTACTTCTGGGAGTTCTCGGTCCACATACTGCTGAAGCCTACCTTGTACGATTTTGAGCATAACCTTGCTAGCGTGCGAAATGAGTGCAATTGTACGGTAGTTGGAGCATTCTTTGGCACTGCCTTTCTTTGGGATTGGGATGTAGACTGATCTTTTCCAATCCTCTGGCCACTGTTGAGTTTTCCAAACTTGCTGGCATATTGAATGTAGCACCTTAACAGCATCATCTTTCAAGATTTTAAATAGTTCAACTGGAATGCCATCACCTCCACTGGCCTTGTTGTTAGCCAGGCTTTCTAAGGCCCACTTGACTTCGCTCTCCAGGATGTCTGGCTCAAGGTCAGCAACTACATTGTCTGGGTTGTCCGGGATATCCAAATCTTTCTGATATAATTCCTCTGTGTATTCTTGCCACCTCGTCTTGACGTCTTCTGCTTCTGTTAGGTCCTTCCCATTTTTGTCTTTTATCATGTTCATCTTTGCGCAAAATGTTCCTCTAATATGTCCAATTTAATATGTCCAATTTTTCCAATTTTGTCAGCTACTTCTCATGAAACGAGAAAATGTCACTTCACTTCCAATTTGTCCAAACACACATACCCCAAACAAACCTGGGGTGTGTGTGCTAAAATAAGCTGCACAGGGTTTCTTTTAGAGCAGATTCATCCCTCTTTAAACACTTCTAAAGCTTCCCCCCCCCCCCCAGAACAACATAGACAAGAATCTATCAGCCAGCATGGATACTGGAGTTATACAGTGCAGAAAAACAAGTTTCTTAAGCCTTTGGATTATGAAGGAAAGAGGATGCTAGACAAGATAGATTTGTGATTCAAACCCAGCAAAGTACTTATGTTCTCATAAAAAAAGGGCTACCCTTTTATCCATGCTAGCAGTTCAATGCTCAGGACCTCCTGGAATAATATGGTGAGGTTTGTTCTACAGACACAGAAGTTTATTGAAATAGCATAGATACTATCATGGCTGTCAATAAAATATAAGTCACACTTAGCTCTTGAGGGTATTCAAAGACCTCTGCGAGTTAGGGCAATATTATCATCCCAATATTGTATCTGAGCCAAGCTGAGAGATAATGGCTCACTGAATAATGCTTAATGAGTTTGTGCTTGAGATATATTTTGAACCAGAGACACTGCCCATCTCCTAGTACATAGTGCGGTCATAGCCTCATTATTCAGAAACAAGCCCCCATGTGCTCTAACCATAAGTCAGAAGTGACCTGATGGCATATAACAACAATTATGCTCTTGGGTATGCAGACATATGACAGCAAGATCCTAAACAACAATGGATGCACGACAAAATAATAAAGCTCAAAGCAGGAAAAGCATGTATGCAGGCTTTCTATCTCACGTGCATGAATATAAACATATTGTATGCGTTTGTGTATAGATCGAGGTGGGATCACCTAGTCTGTGGGCCGCACATTTTGTGACCTTTGCAGATTCGATAGATCATCATCTCTTGTTTATTTTGTTTTGGGGAGGAAAATGCTTATGAAGTCTCTAGGAGGCATGAATCCCTTCTATCCCCCCTATCTTATTTTAGATTGCCCAGCCAGATTTGTTCATTTTGTTGCTGTCGTTGTTTTGACATGCTGTAAGTGAACTGACATTTTCTACTTTCAGGAGAAACAGCTGATGCAGACTGTGGGTGGGTCCAGGCCAGGATGGCGGCTGCCCATTCTTAGTGTAGACAGACAGACAAGTAAATAAATAGGTAGACAGATAGAGAAGCTGACACATAGGCCAGTATCTTGTAAAGTCATGTGATCAAGGAAGGGGGGGTTGTATAAAAATTTTGTTAGTTTTGAGAGGATCCCCTTTGTCTACCCCAACTGGTGCTGGTTGTGAGATCAACTGCATAATGACTTGCATGAAGGGGACCTTGCTGTAGTGGTGGGGACGGGACAACAACACTTATTTGATTGCCCTTCTGCTCTAACAGGATACTGATCTTAAAAGGTAGGATTCACTTAATGAAGTGGATGGCTATTAAAGCTTAAACACAGTTCACAACAGAATCAGTAAGGCTTGTTCCTTGTAAAGCTTTCATTGAGCAAAAGATCCTGGCAGCATAAGGATTGCTGAGGGATTGTCCATCTTGTGCAATCAAGAAGCATCCCTTTTTTATGGGGATCAGCTCTTGCACAAATAGCACGACCCTGTTTTTTTATGTCTATGGGATATTCTGCTCAGTGGAAGCACACGAGGAGACTGGCTGAACATAGCTCATTGAAAACTGGGGGAAGCAGGTTGCTAGATAAGCTAGGCTTTCTCTCTGATCCATCACGACAGTTCTGATGCCCCAACGAAAGCCTCCTTCGGAATAATTACAAACAGGATGTTAGCCTTAGTGAACCTATTCACCACCTCCATTCCCTCTGAACTTTCAACGTATTAGAGAGAGTAGTTATGAAGGCTTGCTAGATTGAGAACCACAAAGGTGCAGGGGTTGGAGGAACGGACTGGCGCTGAAAGGACCTGGAGTGGGAAGCAAAATTCCCCCATGAAACCCAACTGGGGCATCATCCGGTTAAACTTGCCTTAATAGCTTATGAGAATAAAAGAGGGACTTGCAGTATAGTGTCCTGGGAACTGTCTCTATGATGCAGTTTGGTAAGTCCCACTGAACTCTGCACTTATTTCCAAACAGTCATGAGACAGGAAAATGCCAGTATAAAGAAAAAATAAATAAGCAAAAATGTGATGGTGTGACACCAAAGCAACAGTCACTCAAACACACACACACACACACACACACACACACACACACACACACACACACACACACACACACACACACACACACACACACACACACATGAATGGCATATTTTGTAAGTCAGAGTGTGATGCTCCAAATATTCAGCTTTGAGTCCAGTGAGGAATTTGTGACTTTTCTCTTTCTTTGTTTCGCAGTCAGAGACCTGAGTTGGAATTTGTGATTATTCTTATCAAGTCTGCTTCTACCGTTAGGCACCCTGAAACTACTGCCTCAGGTGGAAGATACTGGAGGGTGGGAGGACAGCAGGGAGGAGTTAAGGCAGAGTGATGGAAACTACACAACCTGACCTGTGGCTCCTATTTCTCCCACTGCCTTCCAAAGTGGTGAAAAAAATATGTTGTCTTTTTTTGAAGGGGGGGGGAGAGATTTAATTGCCACTCAGATCTGCCTCCTGGAGAAGGCAGCCTCTTTTTCTTGGGCCAGTCTTGTTTATTACAAAGAACAGAGTGTAGCTCAGACACCCCATGTGGGCTGTTCAAGGGTTCAGGTTTGCTTCAGTGATAGGATGACAATTGCCACATTCTCAGAGCAGTCTCAGGACAGGGGCGGGGAGGGTTAATCAGCTTTGAGGCAGGAACCTCTCGCTGGCATCAGGAATGTCAGCGGCGGCTTTTGCCCATTCAGTGGGCATGTGTAGACTTGTGTGGGGAACGACAAGCTGGCCACCCCCTGCCTAGTGAGCAGATTAAAGGGAAAATGCAGTTCTGAAGCAGAACAGGCTCCACTCTCCACTGCTCTTCTGCAAAATCCAGGAGCAAAGCTGGACTCCAGCTTTCAGCTTAGTTAAAATGTCAGCCATCAGCTTGGCAGGTCAAAAGGGACATGAAGTGTGTGTCATTTATATATGTACCCCCTGGCTGTGGTGACTATAGGTTTGGTGCTGGCAAATTTTTAAAAACCTGCTCCTGCTCTTGTGATTTTAAATGGCAGCCTGAGCCATTTAAATGTGGATGGACACTGAACAGGAAGCATTTTAACACTGCAACATTTTGTGAAAGGCATCCTTTCTTACTAGCCCTTCTTACTAGCCTTCCCGCTGGTGCCAAAATCACCAGATAACATTGGCCTGTTGGTTCTGCACAAGCAAGGGCCATGGAGATACAATGGTTAGAATCAGCCTCTTCTTCCTCCCGGCACGCACATCTCTTCCATTTTAAGCCAAAAACACTCAAGCAGATTGCGCACGAGTGAGACCTTGTAGTAGCTAAGAACAGCTCTGGTGGATCAGACAGAAGGCTCATCTTGTCCAGAGGCTTGCTTCCCACAGTGACCAGTTAGATGCCTCTAGGACAGAGGTTCAGCAGGTCAAAGCACCGATTTGGCTCTTCTCACCAGGCCTGTTGGGAGCCACACCCTCAAAGGCATGTCTGCTGCTGCTGCTGCTAATAGAAGCTGAAACCTCATTGTTACATACAGCACTGATGTTACCTGTCTGTCATGGGTTTGGAGGGAAAGTTCCATCCTATGGGGAGTGGAAGGCGGGACATCAGGAGGAGGGGCTGTACTGTATATATATGTGATGCGTGTGTGGAGAAGAGGAGACGCTGGGATGTGACGAAGCAGCAGCTGGGAAGAAGAAGCTGGTGTGGGAGTCTGTGTGTCAGACAGGGTACTACTGTGTGTCAGAGTACCAACCTGATAGGTTCAGGTGTCTGTTGGTTAGCCAGAACTGATAGGTTCAGGGTCTGTGCTTCAAGTTGAGGGTTCTGTGTGAACCAAACTGTATGCATGTATGAATGAGAATAAGCCACGTTACTTTATCTTATTCACCTGATTATTTTATTTTCCCTGTGTGTTGTATTTAAATAAACCTTGTTCTTTTATTTGTTTAAAAATCCATCCCTGGTCTGTGTGACTTCTTATAGGGAATGGTTGGTGGCAGCTTAGTTAAAGTGTGGCAGATCCCAGTAGGTCTGGGTTTGTCACATTGATTGGTGTCCAGCGTGTGGGATACGACTGGTCCAGTTGTCCAGTGGTCCAGCAAAGCCTTGGCAAGTGTGCCCAGAGCAAGGGGGGTCTAGTCAGGGACAATCTGAGAGCACGTAGGTAATCTTCTAGGTGTACCTCACGGGGGGGTGCACTAGTAGAAGAACGTGTAACCTCAGATTGGGGGCTAGATAAGGGAAGCTCTGAGGCAGCCTGTTTTGGCGGGAAAAAGCTGAGGCAAAACTGTGAAATAGCAGTGAGCTAGCTTGTCTGCTGAGAGGCCCAGCAGAGGGGGGTAGACTCTGGCTCGCAACTGTTGCAAGTTACAGTAGTGCTGAAGAACAGCAGTAATCTATAGAAAGCTGGTTCTGAGGCAAAAGAGAGAAAAAAAAAGTGGTCGTTTTATTTTGAGGCTTGACTTTTTAAAGCAGCCTGTTCTGAGGGGGGATTATGCCCTTGACTCGAAGCCAAATGGCAGAAATGGGTGAAGTGAAAGACCCCCAGGTTGACCAAGGTTCTGAGGATGAATTTGGCTCAGTGCAGGGTGACAGCACGGAAGAACAAAACCCAGAACTCAGAAAATTGCTCATAGCCCAACAGCATGAACTGAGGGTGAGGGAAATGGAGGAAAGATTAGAGAGAGAGAGAATGGAAAAGGAAGAAAGATTAGAGAGAGAAAGAAGGCAATTTGAAATAGAGAGATTGGAAAGAGAAGAAAGATTAGAGAGAGAGAAAATTGCTCTGGAAAAAGAAAGGATGGCGTACGAGTTAAGAAAATTGGAAATAATGAACCAGAACAATAATAACAATAGGGATTCTGAGGGAGGCCAACTGTCTAAAGCTGACCTGAAGAAATTCCCTGTGTACCACAAGGGAGATTGTCCTGAGGTGTTCTTTTCCTTAGTGGAAAGAGCGTTTGTGGACTTCTCAGTGAGGGAAACTGAGAAGATGACCATCATGCGATCTTTAATCAGTGGTAGCCTGGCTGAGGTTTATGCCGAGATGCCTGAGGAACTGATGAAAGATTTTGCAGAGTTTAAAAAACTGGTGTTTGCAAGACATGGGATAAATGCGGAACAGCTGAGACAAAGATTCAGATCCCTCACCAAAAAACCAGAGCAGACTTTTACCCAAGTGGGGGCCCAATTGGTGAGGCTGCTTGAGAAATGGCTATCGCAGGAGGGGACAGAGACCTTTCAACAGCTTAAAGATTTGATAGCGCTGGAACAGTTCTATTCAGTCCTGCATGGGGAATTGAAATTCCAGGTGAGGGAAAGGAAACCAAAATCTGTGGCAGAAGCCGCCGAGATTGCAGATTTTATTCACCAGATAAGAAAGCCCTTAGGTGAGGAGAAATCTGTAGGAAAACCCAAAGAAACCTACAGCAAGTACTCTCAGGGACCAGGGAAAAGCCAGCAAGGGGGAGGGGCCCATGGTGAAGGGAAGCCCTCAGACATGAAACCAAGACCTCAGATTTTGGAGGGAAAACCAAAACAAGATGAGAGAGAATCAAAATACACCAGAAAATGTTATTTCTGTCAGGGAAAGGGCCATCTAATCTCAGAGTGTGAGAAATTAAGGCAGCTAAAAGGAATGGTGCCTCAGGATTCTAGTGGAACCAAGCCAAAAGCTGTGTTCTGTGTCCAGAAAGAGCAAGGCTCATTGTCACTGAGGGAGCCTGTTGCCATGGCTGCTCAGTCTGGAACGGCTGCATCTGCTGATCAGGCTGAGGAAGGTGGTCCTCTTGTGGAGGTCAAGCGATGCTTGCTCGTGAGAACAGATTCTCAGTTGTTTGAGACAGCAGGGGTGGACGTAGGAATACTTGGCCGTCAGTATCGGGGGCTGCGGGACACTTGTTCTCAGGTGACCCTGTGCCATCCAGATATTATTCCTAGGGAATATATAATCCCGAATGAGAGCATAAAGGTAGCAGGGATTGAGGGGCAGATAATCTCACTCCCAGTCGCGGAGGTACCTGTCAACTTTCAAGGCTGGAGGGGAGTTTGGCGGCTAGCGATTTCATCGACTCTGCCAGCAGCCGTGCTCGTGGGAAATGACCTGGCTGAACATGTGAAAAGGGTGCTAGTGATTACACGCTCACAAGCCACCACGGGGACAGTTCAAGGGGGTAATGATGAGCCAGAGACGGAAGCAGAGGGGAGTTCAGAAGCTGTGGTGGAAACCTTAACCACAGACAGCAGATTTGGACAAGAGCAAAAGGCAGACGCCACTCTCCAAAAGTGTTTTGAACAGGTGACTGACGCCCAGCTAACACCTGAAACCCCAGTGAGATTTCTGGAGAAAAAGGGGATTTTATATAGAGAGACCCTGAGGAATATCTCAAAAGGGGGAGATGGGATCCGAAGTCAGCTGGTGGTACCTGAAAAGTATCGCCCCATGATCTTACAAAGGGGGCACTCTGACATGTTTGCTGCACACTTAGGGGTGAACAAAACACAGCAGAGAATCACACAGAATTTCTACTGGCCTGACATAGGGAAGCAGATCAAAGAGTTCTGTAAACAATGTGATGTGTGTCAAAGGCAGGGGAATATCCGCGACAGGACCAAAGCAAAGTTGTGCCCTTTGCCTGTGATTGACACTCCGTTCAAATGCATAGGGGTGGATATTGTGGGACCTTTGCCCAAGGCCACAAAGAGGGGGAACAGGTTCATTCTCACAATTGTGGACCATGCCACGAGGTACCCTGAAGCCATACCCTTGACTAACATTGAAACTAACACAGTGGCAGATGCCTTGGTGGGGTATATGTCCAGGATGGGATTTGCCTCAGAAATAATCACAGATTTGGGAGCATCGTTCACATCAAAGCTCATGAAACGCTTATGGCAAATCTGTGGAATTAAGCACAAGGAAACCACTGCTTATCATCCTGAAAGTAATGGGTTAACTGAGAAGTTCAATGGGACTCTAATGCGCATGATTAGGGCTTACTTGGCAGAGAATCCAAACAATTGGGACCAGAAGCTGCAATCCCTTTTGTTTGCTTATCGATCAGTGCCACAAGCCAGTACCGGGTTCAGTCCATTTGAACTTTTATTTGGGAGAAGGGTGAAAGGGCCCCTTGATTTGATCAAACAAAATTGGGAGCAGATCACCCAGGATGACCCACAAGATGTTGTGACATATAGAGACTCTTTGAGGAAGGACCTAAAGAGAAACCTAGAGCTAGCAGCAGAGACCCTGCAAGCTCAAAAGGTCAGAAAGAAAGCTTGGGATGACCAGGAAGGCAGGGAGAGGCACTTAAACCCAGGGGAGGAAGTGCTTTGGCCTAGGCCTTGCAAAGGGAACAAACTGCAGCTGGGTAGCCCAGAAGTAAAGTGCTTGGGTCACATGGTAGGGGGAGGAGTGATAAAACCCCTGGAGGCCAAAATAGAAGCTGTTCGTGATTGGCCTAGACCCAACACCAAGAAAAAAGTCAAATCATTTCTTGGGTTGGTGGGCTACTACAGAAAGTTCATCCCGAGGTTTAGCGAGATTGCGGCTCCGCTGACCGATCTGACGAGGAAGAAGGCTGATGACCGCATCCCGTGGACCAGCGACTGTGAGGCGGCGTTCCAGAGGTTGAAGGAGGCGCTCGTCCAGTATCCAGTGCTGCGTGCTCCAGACTTCGACCGGGAGTTCATCATCTACACCGATGCGTCTAACAGCGGGGTAGGAGCAGTTCTGTGCCAGGAGGATGAGAATGGTGACCAGCATCCAGTGTCCTACCTGAGTAGGAAACTCCAAAAAGGTGAGAGACATTTGGCAACCGTGGAGAAGGAGTGTTTGGCCATAGTCTACGCGATCCAGAAGGCCAAGCCTTACATCTGGGGAAGACATTTTGTTCTGTGCACTGACCATTCACCACTGCAATGGTTAAAGACAATGAAAACCCACAATAGCAAACTTATGAGGTGGGCTTTAAACCTACAGGACTATGACTTTGAAGTGAAGGTGGTCAGAGGGTCAGTGAACTGTGTTGCTGACGCCTTGTCAAGAAGACCTGAAGAATGAAGACGGCAAAAGAAACATGGACTATGTATATATATTGATGACAAAAAGTTAAATGTACCTGTTTTTTGAACTTGGTTTGTATGAATAAAGGTAAATTGATGTAATGTATATGGTAAATGTTTAAATGCCTAATTGCTATGGTTAACTTAGAATGTAAGTATAAGTAAGTATGATATGGTATGTATAACTGTTGTTGTGTGTTTTATCCAGGTTGTTTTTTGGGAAAAAGCACCTTAGCTTTCCCCCTACAAAACAACTTATAAAGAGGGGAGGTGTTACATACAGCACTGATGTTACCTGTCTGTCATGGGTTTGGAGGGAAAGTTCCATCCTATGGGGAGTGGAAGGCGGGACATCAGGAGGAGGGGCTGTACTGTATATATATGTGATGCGTGTGTGGAGAAGAGGAGACGCTGGGATGTGACGAAGCAGCAGCTGGGAAGAAGAAGCTGGTGTGGGAGTCTGTGTGTCAGACAGGGTACTACTGTGTGTCAGAGTACCAACCTGATAGGTTCAGGTGTCTGTTGGTTAGCCAGAAATGATAGGTTCAGGGTCTGTGCTTCAAGTTGAGGGTTCTGTGTGAACCAAACTGTATGCATGTATGAATGAGAATAAGCCACGTTACTTTATCTTATTCACCTGATTATTTTATTTTCCCTGTGTGTTGTATTTAAATAAACCTTGTTCTTTTATTTGTTTAAAAATCCATCCCTGGTCTGTGTGACTTCTTATAGGGAATGGTTGGTGGCAGCTTAGTTAAAGTGTGGCAGATCCCAGTAGGTCTGGGTTTGTCACACTCATTTCTCTCTTTTCTTTCATTAAGGAGAAAGCATGATTTTGGTAAATCAAGGCTCCTCACCTTGCTTTACGCAGGCTTCACTTTGCTACCAGGTTATGATTTGATTCTAGGGAATCACAGCCTGACGAAGCTGCGGAGTTGTTTCATTGTGCATGCTTTTAATTTGTCAAAAGGTAAAGGTAAAAGTTCCCCTTGACAATTTTTGTCCAGTCGTGTTTGACTCTAGGGGGCGGTGCTCATCCCCGTTTCCAAGCCATAGAGCCAGCTTTTTTTGTCCGAAGACAATCTTCCGTGGTCACATGGCCAGTGCGACTTATACACGGAACGCTGTTACGTTCCCACCAAGGTGGTCCCTATTTATCTACTTGCATTTGCATGCTTTCGAACCGCTAGGTTGGCAGGAGCTGGGACAAGCGACGGGCGCTCCCTCCGTCGCATGAATTCGACCTTACGACTGCTGATCTTCTGACCTTGCAGCACAGGCTTCCGCGGTTTAGCCCGCAGCGCCACCACATCCCTTTAATTTGTCAAAAGCTATTTTAAATAGTTCCTTTTAAATCTATAACCCACGCTGAGGTTTTTTCCCCCCTTAAATACAGGGAAGGACATAAATATTTTAGCAAATTAACAAAATAACAAGCAATAATAGTACCAGCTGTAGCCGTAGTGGTCTCTAGGGGCTCCAAAAGAGTCAGAACCGGCACATGGGTGTTACCCAGCTCTGCTCGAGGGAGCAGGCGGATGGAACATGGGAGTGAACAGGGCCTCCAGCCATGGCTGACAAGAAACATGCTGCTTTTAATACTTGCAACAATATCTAGGACTGTGCTTATCTAGCCATCGTAACTGCAGAAGAGAAAGGTATGATAATGGGCTATAATGGGATGCAAAGTTGGTTTTGCCAGCAGCTCCAAGTGGGTGGAAAGATAGCTCTCCAGAGCAGTTGCTTCCTCATCTTCTAGGCCTCAAGAAGTCTTCAGAACCAGGTTCTATGGGATGAGTAGCTAGAAAAACTGGCTGTACTGCAGTTCAGACAATTTCTGGGAGCTAGGCATTGAGAAGGTGGTCAGCAAACTAGAACCTCCGTCCGAGGGTCATGAGGGCGACCGCTACATCTCCCTTCTCCGGGGGCCAGAATGTGGATGTGTGCTAATGCCATCCTTGTCTTCTAGGGAGCTGTTACCACTGCCATCTCTGTTCCCTACCACTTTCATCCTCCACCTGCGGGAAGGTTTATTTGTGCCACCAACACAGTGTGATGGGGCAGTGTTTCTCTCGCTTCCCTACTTAAGGCAGGAGGAAAGCTTGTTTTGCCCCTGGTAGGGTGGTTTGCTGGTAGCTAGTCTATCACAGGTTCTCAGCAGTCTCAAAATTTTTCCGACAGGTATTAATCAAACCATATTGAATCTCCTAACACTGACCAAAAAGGAGACACTCAAAGTTACGTTTTAAAAAAGCCACCAGAGGTTTCTCTCATCAAAGAGAAATCTCAAGGCGTCCGATTATTTATTTTTTTATTTATTTTATTTATTTATTTAATTTATATGCCGCCCACACTACCCAAAGGTCTCTGGGCGGCTTACAGCATTTAAAATACAATAAAGATATGTACAATTAAAATACAATTAAAATATATATAAAATTGCCATCAGACCCACAGTAAATATTATTTCAGTTAAAAGCCTTCTGGAACAGGAGAGAGAGCAGGATACCCAGAAAACAAGATGGGTGTCTTCGGCTTCTCCTCCTCCTCTCCTTTGCAAGACATAAAAGCCAATATTTTTGTGCCATAGAAAGTTAGCTTTCTCCTCTCTCTCCACCTGCCCTTTTCTTTCATTACTCGAGAAGAAAACTGCTTGACATTTTATAATGCTATATTTTATGTTCCTTTCTGTGGTAAAAGGGAAGGCAAATCAAGGCGACCGATATAGCATTTCTTAATTTGCTGCAGTGCAGTAAATGAAGGAATCGTGGAGGAAGATGTTCTCCGCTTCGGCACAACTTACAGTGGGATGTATTTCTAAATAGACATGTTAACAGCACACTAAAGAAACTGAGGTAAGTAATATCTGTACTGACCACAGAATCACAGAATCATGCAGTTAAAATAGGGGCAAGGAAATCCAGATAGAACATCCTAACAGCTGGGCATCCAACCTTTGCTTAGACATTTCCAAGGGAAGGTGCGCCACTGTCAAACAGGTCTTACCAATGGAAAATACTTCCTAATGACTAATTGGAATTTTCCTTCTCACAGTTTGATTGCATTAGTTTGGCTCCTGCTCTCCAAAGCAGCAGAAAACAAGCTGGTTTCATTTTCCCATCTTCGACATGACAGACTTTCACAAAATCAATGACTCAGGAATTTACCCATTTAGTTCATAAGAACATAGGAAGCTTTGTTCTACTGAATCAGAACTTTTATCCATTTTGTCCAGTAAAGGCAGCAGGTAAAATCTCTCCAGGGTTTTCACAGCCCTACCTGCAGATACTAGGAGTTGAAGGTGGAATCTTCCCTGTACAATGCACGTTAAGTATTCATCTCAAGAGCCATGAGTACTCAACCCTGCACTATACTTAGCAGAGTTTGCCTGTCCTTCTACTGTGACCCATGACAGCTGCAATTCTTTCATCAGGTCGGCTTCATGCTCCTATATTATAGGAACATATTGAAAGTTAAATGTGTGTTATGCCCAGGGACTTTTTGTAACCCTCTATCAACCATGGTATTCCCCAAGTCTAAACCCCACACGAAGTTTTTGCCACCAAGGATGTGAGGGGACTTTTTCAGTTAAAAAAAAATCATTTGAAAAACGTTTCAGTTAACAAGGTCCACTATAATGAACCTACAAAATTAATAAATATATCAACAAATGTGCAAATTAGCCTCTTTGGCCCCTCCCCTTTAACCCCTCCTTCCTTGGCGTGTGGTTGCCAATACATTTGAAAAAAAGGCCCTCATGCCAGACTGTCCTACATGAGAAAATGACAGCTGTATTAATTGGGTCATATTCTCTGAGATGTTTACTTCTCCATCACTTTGTGGTTTTTGTAAGGCACATCTTTTCACCTCTTTGTTTTCTTAACCTATGTTAGTGTTTATCAGGAAACACCTTGAAGCTTGCCTATGTGAAGATAAATTAAAACATGTTTTTAAAAAAATGATAGCAAAGGAAGCAAAATTTTGTATTCTCGAAGGCTTTCACGGCCGGAATCTGGTGGTTGTTGTTAGGTTTTTTGGGCTGTTCGGCCATGTTCAGGGTTTTTTTCTTCCTAACGTTTCACCAGTGTCTGTGGCCAGCATCTTCAGAGGACAGGAGTTAGAACTCTGTCTGTGTTTTGGTGTAGTGTGTGGAATAGTTGAGTATTTGTACCTGTGGGATCAGCTTTTTGTCCTTTTCAGGAGACTGGGTGATTATAGTGATCAGGGTGTTTCTTGTTATAGATGTATTGTTGTGATAATGGGGGAGATGATCTGTCACTGTGAGTGATGGGTGTCATTAGCTAGTCTTTTGTGTGCATTGATCATCAGTCTTTGTGGCTGGGTAGAGTTCGTTGACCTTTTGCACGCGGTATTTTTGAGAGCTGGGAGCCAAGTTTTGTTGAGTTTCAAACTTTCCTCTTTTTTGTTGAAGTTCTGCTGGTGCTTGTGGATTTCAATGGCTTCCCTGTGCAGTCTAACATAATGATTGCTGGTGTTGTCTGGTACTTCTGTATTTTGAAATAGGATTTCATGTCCAGCTTGTTTCAGGCCATGTTCAGCTACTGTCAATTTTTCCTGGCTGTTTTAATCTGCAGTGTCTTTCATGTGCTTTGATTCTGGTGTGGGTGCTACGTTTTGTGGTTCCAATATATACCTGGCCACAACTGCAAGGTATCCGGTATACTCCTGCAGTGATGAGGGGGTCCCTTTTGTCCTTTGCTGACCGTAACATTTGTTGTCATTTTGTGGTGGGCCTGAACACTGTTTGTTGGTTATGTTTTTTCAAAAGCTTCCACATGCGGTCCATGACCCCTTTGATGTATGGCAGAAATACTTTATTTGTGGGTGGCTATTTTTCTTCTTCAGTTCGGTGAATAGAATCTTTAGTAAAAGGCAAAAGATTTATGCGATCTGAAGAGAAAGCAGAGTATGTTTTCTCAGTTTGATGGCTCTATAGTTTTCTGTAGACCTTGTGTCCCAATAGGAGGTCAGGTTTGCATATGACCATGACATCTAAGAAAGGGAGTTGGCTCTCTGTTTCTTTTTCCATGGTGAATTGTATATTTGGGTGGATGCTGTTGAAATGGTTTGGAAATTCTTCCAGTTTTTCTTCACCGTGGTTCCAAATTGCGAAGGTCTCATCCACGTATTGGAACCAGACTGTGGGTGCGAAGGGTGCCAAAGCCAGGGCCTGTTTTTCGAAATGTTCCATGTAGACATTCGCTATAACCGGACTGAGGCGCTCCCCATGGTCACTCCATCTGTCTGTTCATAGAAATCCTTATCCCACTGAAAGTAGCTGGTCGTTAGGCAGTGTTGGAAAAGGGACTTGATGTCTTCTGGAAAAAAGCACCCTGATCATAGGAAACACCCAATTTCCTGAAAAGGACAAAAAGCTGATCCCACAGCTACAAATACTCAACTATCCCACACACTACACCAGAAAACAGAGTTCTAAACTCCTGTCCTCTGAAGATGCCGGCCACAGAGACTGGTGAAATGTTAGGAAGAAAAGCCTCCAGAACATGGCCAAACAGCCTGAAAACTTACAACCATCAAAGCAAAATTTTGTTGGTTTTTGTTCAATAAAAGCAAATATTGCTTCTTTAATCACACTCCTTCTGTTTGCTGGATATACCTTGTTTTTGCATTTTATCTTTTTATTTTTATTTTTTGTAAACTGCCCTGGAGGCTTTCTTGAAGTGAGAATATTATTTATTATTAAAATACATAGTTTGTCAACAGGTTCTATGATCAAAATTGCTATATCCAATTTTAATATTGTGCGTAAGGTCTAAGAACCAGATTCCGTTTAAAGCTTTCCATTAAGGCTTTTTTTTGGGCTGGTCTGGCACAGTGTGTCAAATTATGGAGTGCTTGTAAAATGTTGGTGAAACCATGCTGGCTGGGGGGGGGATTCTGGGAGCTGTAGTCCAAAAATGTCTTTCTTAAGCTCTGGTATTAGGTAGAAGTCATCCTAAGGACGGACAGGTGGTTTTAACGTCAGTTGTTTGCACATTTCAGTCAGCTGATTCTTCCATTTTAGTTCACTTGATCCTGTGTTTACCTGTGCATGAGCTTTCTTTTCCCTTGCACTTATGGCCACCCCATGAATGATGCAGCAGCTTCCGCTCTCATTTTCCTCAAAAGTACTTCAGAGCAGTCTGTGCAAAGACTTTCGCATCCTCCTGAGGAGGAGAGCTGTAGCCACAGAACACTTATGTAACAGCTTCAGATGCTTTTCGTTTCCCAATTTTTAATCTGCTCAGCTGCTCTATCTTTGCGTGTTGCAATTGGCAGGACTTTTGTCAAACTGTTACAGATTAGCGCTGGGCCTGTAACCCCGTTAAAAGCTTGGCTGTGTTTATTTTCGTCAAGAAAAGGGCAAAACCAGGTTCACATGATCAGACTGAGATATTAAACAGCCTAGTGTGGATAAAAGGTATACCTCGTGAGTTGCATTTTTATCCAAGTACCTACCGGGCAGATAAGATTGCTCGGTGCACTGACGCTGGTAGGAACGCTGGAGGGAATTTATTCTTAAAATATTTACAGTCACGGATATCTGTAAATACAAAATACCAACAGGCAGGAAATGGCACAACTAACTGATTCTTCATACCCATTCAACCTAATGCCAGGAAGAAGATTTACAGATTAACCATGTATTTTACAAGGTAATTCTGCATATGGAATTTTCACTACAATGAAGCCACATGCAATAGAGAAATTAGGACGGCCACATTCAAATGAGGACAGGGTTTTTGCATTTTAATAGTTTAATTTCCTTTTCTGTACAAGAATTAAAAATGTAAAAGGCCTCTTTTTGCATTAACCAAAACCAATTCTGACTCTTTCTCTGTATTAAACATTTATTTTGTTTTATATATACAGTATATATAAATAATCCCTAGTAAAAACTATTCAGAAACAAAAGCAAGACATCTCTTCCTACGGCAGGACAGGAATCAGTGCAGGAACTCCAGAAAGCATAAGGGAACCTTGTTGACACTTTTTTCCTCACCAAGTGGCTTTTACTTTGTAAAATCCAGTCCACAGCTATTAGCTGCTAAACCATCTTCCACCTTGACAGCCAGCCAAGCTCCGTTCCAGAATGACAGAGTACTGCCGAGGCTGATCTGGTTAGTGCTCCTGCACGCTATTTAAACAAAACATAATCTGACTCAAGCTGACTATATATGGAAGTGCCTGACCAGCAAAAAGCTTGAGATGCTGGACTGGGAGGGAGTGTAGTAGACGTTCTCTCTCCACTCATGTAACTAAAATAGGCTTTTGGTAGCAAAGGTCAAATATCCAGTGTGACCCACCATTTCCCTGGGCGGTACACCACTTTTAAATTGCACAGTTCCCTGTTGAAGATTTGCAACACATGGGACATCCTGATCTGTCTGGGTGCCTCTGTCAAATGCTGCCGTGGAATCATCCTCGGCTGCTCTCCCAAGGTCAGGGATTTGCAGGCTAACTGTCCTGACGTTGTACACTCTGAGCAGGATCTCAGAAGTATTAATTTCAGTAAAACCGTGTTCTTGTAAAGCCAGGCAGGTCCTTTGAACTTGTTCAATGCATGGGGAAAAAGAACAGATGCGTCCACCTACAGAAGGAGAGAGAGGGACAAAAAGAGAAGAGAGAATGAATGAATGAATATATGAATGAAGTGCCACAGCTTCAATAAGCTCATTTGAACTCAGTCATCTAAACTGGCTAAATAAATAAACTGCAATTCTGTGAAACATTCATGTTCAAAGTAGCTTCATTAATGTCAGTGGATCCACTTCTCTAAATCTTTCTTGATTTATTTTTACCTACATTACATCAGTAGATCTCAGGATGAGTTACAGTAAATTAAACACCAGTTTGACACACAGTCATAAATCTATGTCAGAAACCCCCAATCCAGTCTGAGATCAACAATGGCAAGTCTGAACCAAGCAACTGTTACGAAGACTTCAAAGCTAGCTCTAAATCTAGGATTCTAATGAGACCATCATTGGAGTCAGTTGGGTCTTACAGAGGAAGACATTTTGCAACCAAAGTGCCAGAGCTGTTGGAACCTCATGGTGCAGTGATTCAACTTCAGTACCGCATCCAATACTCTGCTCATGGCCCAGGTTCAATCCCAAGGGCAGGCTTGAGGTTCACTCAGCCTTCCATCCTTCTGAGCTCGGTAAACTGAGTACACAGCTCACTGGGGAGGGCAATGTGTAGCCTGCATAATTAAATTGTAAATTGTGGACAGAGTGCTTTAAGTGCTATGGGGAAGTATATTAGCAGTTGGAAATTGTTTGGATTTCTGGTTTATTAGTAAAAAGGAAAAAAAGACTTAAACCCTTGCTACTACAGAGTGGAGGGGTGTGTGTCATATGCATGTGATAGATCAACATGCAAAATTCCAGGCAGAATCTAGAGTCTTGTGTCACTGTCACACTAGATGTTGTTCCAAGATCATGTTACCATTGTCTCTCGAGACTGAAGGATGCCTACAGTAGTGTCACTGTCAAGAAAAAATAGGTTTATTATGGCTTAAGCCTTGTGGTCCTTGCTACAGCTAATTTCATCAGAGGCATGAATTACCGTCATGGAGCTTATTTGGATTATATGGATTATAACTCTCAGAGTCCCCCCAGCCGATGAGTAGGGAGTTGTATTTAAGAAATATCTTTCCTAATGATATTTTGGTGAGGAGAGGGATTGTAAACAGTAAAGTCAGAGTGGAAATTTACTTTATGAACAATATTGGAAGCTACTACCCTACATCAACTGATTTGGGAGTAAGCCCCAATGAGCCCAATGCCTCTTAAGCAGAGTTCAGACTGCAATGTTAAAACATATTACTGCATCACTCCCCCTCCATTGCCCACACAACCCACTTGTCTCTCATCCCTGTCTACAGAGCCTGTGTCCTGAGCACACTCCTGTACTGCAGTGAGTCCTGGACCCTTTGTGCACAGCAGGAGAGGAAGCTGAACACGTTCCATATGCGTTGCCTCCGACGCGTTTTTGGTATCACCTGGCAGGACAAAGTTCCAAATAGAGTAGTCCTAAAAGGAGCTGGAATTTTTAGCATGTATACATTACTGAAACAGCGACGTCTACGTTGGCTTGGGCACGTTGTGAGAACGGCTGATGGTCGGATTCCAAAATATCTCCTGTATGGAGAATTAGTGCAGGGAAAGCGCTCGAGAGGGAGACTACAGCTGCGATACAAGGATATCTGCAAGCGGGATCTGAAGGCCTTAGGAATGGATCTCCATAGATGGGAAACCCTGACATCTGAGCGTTCAGCCTGGAGACAGGCAGTGCATCATGACCTCTCCCAATCTGAAGAGATACTTGTCCAGCAGACCGAGGCAAAGAGGCAATCCCAAAAGCATCAAAATCAGGGAACTGGACAGGGGACAGACTGGATTTGTCTTCAGTGTGGAAAGGATTGTCACCCTCAAATTGGCCTTCTCAGCCACACTAGACACTGTTCCAAGTCCTCCATATAGAGCACGTTACCATCGTCTTTCGAGACTGAAGGATGACTATGTACAGTGGTGCCTCGCAAGACAAGCGCTCCATTTTATGACGAAATCACATTACAACGAAGTTTTGATGTTTCCTATGGGGGAATTTTGCTTTGCGATGATCGGTTCCCTGCTTCGGGAACCGATTCTCGCAAAATGACGATTTTCCTACAGCTGATCGGCAGTTTCAAAATGGCTGCCGGGTAAAAAAAAATGGCTCCCCGCTCTTTTCCAGGACGGATTCCTCGCTGCACGGGCAGCGAAAATGGCCGTGCTATGGAGGATCTTCGCTGGACGGTGAGTTTCAAGCCCATAGGAATGCATTAATCGGGTTTTAATGCGTTTCTATGGGCTTTTAAATTTCGCTTTACGATGTTTTCGTTCTACAGCGATTTCGCTGGAACGAATTAACATCGTAATGCGAGGCACTACTGTATGTGTATTGTCCCTGATCAGTGCTTCACCTCCTAGACTCCGTCCCCCAGATGTTAGCACCTCATTAAAAGAGGCTGTGACTTTCTCAGAGATGCCCTTCACGCCTTCCTCGGCAGCTATAGATGTCAGATTTGAGTAAACAGGGACAATGTTGTTCTTGTTCTCCTATGAGGGATCACACATTATCAAGGCCACTCTGATTTTGAGTGCAGCATCCCTAATCAGTGACACCGCACTGCATCTTATCCTTTAGTGCAACACAAACTACTTTGGAGTGGGGGGGCTATTATGGTCCAAAAGGAAGGCAGTCTAATTACCTAGTACCTCACTCTTCCAAAACCAAAAACATTTCTAAACCAGAGGGAAATGCAGCCAAGATCGCCAATGGTGGTGGTGGTGATCTGAGCTGCAGGCTAACCCTCGGAAGGCCGCAGGTTGTCTGCTCCTGTTTCAAAGAGTGCACATGCACAAATCTAATCCGCACTCCTGTTTTTCCTTTCTTTCCCTCAAAGGAAGACAGGTACTGCATAACCTCTTCTAATCTTGAAAATTGCCCTTTAGGGATGTCTCAGACTGGCCTTTTCTTTGGCACTGCTCAGAGCCGATGTTTAAAAACAACAATAAGCATTAATCACGCTCAGACAGCTGCCTGCAGTCTCAGCAGAAGGAAGCACAGTTTCCCCCAGGAAATACAGAAATGGCATTTCTGGGGAGACAAGGTTCTAACTGAAGCACACGTGCTTCATGTACTAGTGGTATTAAAGTTTCTGCTGATGTTTAGCATGCAGACAAATACCAGCAGCATACCAGATAAGGACAAAGGACCCATCATTCTTGTATAGCCGCCTAGAGTGGTTGTAAGACCAGATAGGCGGGAAATAAATAAATAAATAAATAAATAAATAAAGTATAGCTGACTGTTAAGTCTCAAATCAAGAGTCTTCCCATTTCTGTTCTATTTCTATTTAAAACTTGATGGTGGGCTGGGGGGGGTTTGAAGAAACAGAAAGAAAGAAAGTTGTGAAATTAATTGTCTTCATTATTTAATTTTGAGAAAAGCCCTTGTTACCTTGTGAGCAGCCCACCTAGCTAATCACTTTTCCAACTCTCTAGTCCCTTTGCTGGGCTATCTTTAAGCCCAAAACATAAGAGCCAAACTGACTGAATTGTAAACTAAATAATAATGTATTTTATTTTATGAAGCATAATGGTTATGCGGCATAATTCTTAATCATGCAGTTTCTTGTGTCTTAAAAGAACTAACTTTCTAACTATAACAAGTTACAGTATTTCTTAACAATGTAACCATGACAGACCATTCTCTTTCAGAAACCCATACTACCCTGTTTCCCTGAAAATAAGACCTAAGCCCTAGTATGATTTTTCAGAATGCTTATAATAGAAGCCCTACCCCCAAAATAAGCCCTAGTTAAGTGAAACCCCACCCTCCACCATTGTACAGCAACCAGAAGAAGATGACATGACTGTACAGTATTTGAATAAATGTAGATTGTTGTACATGGGGGGGGGGAAATCCCCTGAAAATAAGCCCTAATGCTTTTTTGGAAAAAAATAAGACCCTGTCTTATTTCCGGGAAAACACTGTACTATGCTGGTAAACTGTGTATCAACCTTCCTCCAGCCCCTCTGATTGTTAACCCCCTATGGTAAAAGTAGAATACTAATGTACAATAACTACAACCTCTTACACCAAGGTTGGGCAAAGTGTGGCCCATCAGATAGTTCTGGGACTACAACATCCTGCATTGCTCACATGATGGGAACTATAGTCCTATCATATCTGGAAAGCTACCAGTTGCCCACACCATGTTACACCATTTTAGACATGCAATAACAACACTCTGAAGACTGATCTCTTGGCCCATTTGCTTCAGGCTAAGAAGCAAATGGTACCCAAGGTAGTCAGGTTACTTTGTCAGGGGAGTGAATATGCCACAAGAGTAGTAAAAAAATCAGTAACAATAAATCAACAAACTGACAATTTGTGTCTCATTCCTGACACTCCAAATTAGCTACCTTCTATCTAATGGCAGGGCTAGCTCTGTCTTTTATTCAGTTTGTTACTCTTTGGTGGCTATTCAGTTCATAGACAGACTTCAGTGGTTTTTTGTTACAGAGTTTTCTTCCAAATTCAAGATAAAAAACCAATTAGAATAATAACAACCAAAGAAAACTAAATGGAACAAAACAGCTGGTAGAGTGGGCAGGGGATATGAGCCATTGCTCAGAGGTTGCTCATTTCCTTAATTTGAACCTATGGAGATATCATGAACAACTAATCTGCATTCTCCTTCTTCAGCTAGGTATATTTATGGTGTATTGACCACCAGTACCCAACATTTGGTCTTCCAGATCCTTTAGACCACTGGTTCTTAACCTTTGTTACTCAGATGTTTTTGGACTGCAACTCCCAGAAGCTTTCACCATCAGCTCTGCTGGCTGAGGTTTCTGGGAGTTGCAGTTCAAAAACACCTGAGTAACAAAGGTTAAGAACCACTGCTTTAGACTTCAGCTCCTAGAAGATACAGCCATAATGGTCAATCGCCAGGGATTCTGAGAGCTTAAATCCATGGAGGACCAATGACAGAAAATCACTGGTGCACATTATAAAATGATTCAACAGCCATTCCTTCTTCTGTGGGGAATTCTGTTTGTGTGAAACACATAATTAGAAATACCTCACCAAACTACACTTCCCATTATTCTTTGGGGGGTGGGTGGGGAGCCACTAAAAGTGATACAGTATTTGCAGGGAATATGTGTCTTTCAAATATTTTAACCTGGAGCCATACCTCAGGCATATAAAATCCACTGAATCTTACTGGGTTGTGATTTGACTCTACATCTGAATTGCCTGCATCAAATATAGAAGGAGTAGGGTGAGGCAGAGGGGAAAGGGGGGAAGAGACAGAGAACTGGCTGTGTTTATTTAAGAGAAATGGTATGCGCATACAGAATAATCTCCAGTCCTTAGATGGAGAACTCTGGAGACGTTAGCTTTCTAGCCTAGAGGACTCATGTCTCCTGAACATATGAACTTGACAAGAGATGGTGAAGGAAAATCACCCTAAGGTTAACTGATCAGTTAGATAGAACCGAAGGGCAGACATACCAGTGTCTTTGTGCAGCCATGTTTTACAGAGAGGGAGAAAGAGAGAGAATATATATGTCGGCCTTATATCTATCACCAAAGCTGCCTCTTGTCCCGAGCTTTTAAAACAATGTTTTAAAGTCTTCTGGAGTCCCCCCCACCCCACCCCACAATGTCACCTTTGTGGCTGGGAATAGAATGCTTCAGATTTACTCTGAAAAGCCATCCAGGCAGCCAAATCAGCTCAAGGAATTAAAAGGGATGTTGTCTGCCAGAAACTCAGGGACCGTGTGGTAACTCATGATGTAATATCCTCATAAGGCAGGATTCCTGCCACAAAATGGATTTTAACTGGGGATGGATGGAGGAGGAAGCAGCAAGCAGGAACAAAACATAATAGCTGGTGAAACATCAATTGCTTTGGGGAACTGCTCTGTATTCCTTCCCCTTTTCTCTCGCTCTCCCTCTTTCCTCCCTGCCTCATCCCTCTAATGAACCTAGCCTCGACTAAAGCCTGTTATGTAATTCATGCAACTGATAACAAGGCAATCTGTCACCGGTTTATACCAAATTCTCTATTGGGGGGGGGGGGAAGATGATGACAATGAAGAGAAAAGCTTTAAAGAAAACCCCAGTCAACACTGAAAATTAATTTACAATTTAGGCAAAATAAGTTGAGCGAATTTGGAACTGTACTATTTCTGAGTGAAATTAGGAAGAACATCTCATATTTTTTCAATTCTATGTATAAGAGCCTACCTGAAGCAGAGAGAAAGAATGTGAAACAACTAGGCCTGGCAGGTTAGCTATGACCGGGCAAGCTGAGAAAAGTCCTAAACAAACCAAAACATTTGTTCATCTGTTACATTCGTACCCTGCCTTTCCTCTAATGATTTCAAACCAGTTCCCATGGCTTTCCTCCTTTCCTGGTTTACCCTCAGAACAGTCCTGCATGTTAGGCTGATATGGTGTGACTGACTCAGGGCCACCCAATATGTTTCTAAGCCTCCATGTGGACTCAAGACGGGATCTCCCAAGTAGTGCTGAACTGGTACATTTGGAAGTGCGTGTATGCATTGCGGCACTCCACACAGCCACCCTGCCTCATAAAGAGAGTTTTAAAAAAGAGTGCAGGAAACCTGGATTGGTCCCTCTCAACAATTGAGGAGCAGATCTCTTGTCACCTTAATGACTCTTAACTGCCCATTGAAGACCAAACCACTCCTCAAGTACTTTGTATTACAGGACAAATAGCCAGCAACAATGTGCGGTTCCTGGGGAAATCCATTTCTCTCCTGCTGTTGAGAGGACTGCAGTTAAGCTCAGAGGGAACAGAAACTCCTGATGGGGACAGTGAATGATGATATTGTAGTCCCTGCTAATTAGAAAGACCTGGGGCTTTGACCCAGTTAGCTGTGACCCCACTACCCTATTGTTCCCAAACCCCAGCCCAAGATTATGACTACCATACCAATAATTACAGGGTAACTTTTTTTTTTTAAAAAAAAACCTGCTTAAATATCAATAGCTTTTGAGCGTATTCTTTCTATAATTTCATGGATACATATACTTTTACATGCACACAAATACGTGGGTCTGCCTCTTATCCATGGTAGTGCTAGCCAGTCTTGCTTTCATTTTTTCTATATCTGCTGCCACCATCATTACCACGATAAAAAAAAAACATTGATGTCTTTTCTATCATGCCCTTTCTCTATCACTCAGGGTACATCACTCTGTATTCCACAACCACAGAATTCTTGTGGTTAGGCTGAAAAGGTTCCAAGGTAGATTCAGTGAGTGTCATGGCTTGCTGAGTGGGAATTTGAATCCAGGTCTCTTCCACCATAGTTCAATACCCTTAAGACAGTTTTCCCAAATCAGTTCTCCTTCACAGGTGTTAGACAGTAACTCCTATCCCTAGCTAACAGGGAGGACAGTATGTCAGAGAATCCTGAAAACAATTGTAAAAAAACAATGGCTATCTGTCTGATTTAAAAGGCATTGGAATCTTCTCATAATACAGTGGTGCCTCGCTTAGTGACCTTAATCCGTTCCAGGAAAAACGTTGCTAAACGATTTAATAGCTAAGCGATTTTAAAAAGCCCATAGAAACGCATTAAAACGTGTTTAATGCGTTCCTATGGGCTTCAAAACTAACCTTATGCAAAGATCGTCCATAGGGGCGGCCATTTCTGGTGCCTTTAAAGCGAGGCAACACAGCAGGCAACCATTTTGTTTATCTGGCGGCCATTTTGGAACCACCGATCAGCTGGCCGAAAATGGGGGCTTTGCGATGATCGCTTCCCCGCGATCATCGCAAAGCAAATTTTCCCCATAGGGACCATCTCGAGGGCCTGTATTGTGTGTTGGGCTCGCGAGACAGGTTAGGGATTCTGTTGGTGTACCGCCCACCCTGCTGCGTACCAACAGTCTCCCTGCCTGAGCTGACAGAGGTAGTCTCGGACCTGATGTTGAGGACTCCCAGGCTGTTGGTGCTGGGGGACTTCAACATCCATGCCGAGGCTGCCTTGACTGGGGCGGCTCAGGACTTCATGGCCACCATGACAACCATGGGGCTGTCTCAATGTGTCATCGGTCCGACGCATGAGAAGGGCCACACCTTGGACCTGGTTTTCTCAACGGGACTGGAAGATGGTGGTTTGGATGTGGAGGGGCTGGTCGTGACCCCATTGTCATGGTCAGACCACTTCCTGGTCAAGTTCAGTCTATTAGCATCTTCTTCCCTCTGCAAGGGTGGGGGATCTATTAAGATGATCCGCCCTCGGAGACTAATGGATCCAGATGGATTCCTGAATGCTCTGGGGGATTATCCGTCTGATATGGTCGGCGCTCCTGTCGAAGCTCAGGTCACCCTATGGAATAGGGAGATGACCCGGGCGGTTGACACGATTGCGCCTAAGCGTCCTCTCCCTGCTCGCCGAGCCCAGACAGCTCCTTGGTATACTTCTGAACTGCGGGCGATGAAGCGAGAGGGGAGACGGCTGGAGCGCAGGTGGAGGAAATCCCGCTGGGAGTCTGATCGAACACAACTTAGAGCCCATTATCGGGCCTATTTCGTGGCAATACGGCTGGCGAAACGGCAATATTTCTCCAGCCGTATTGCTTCCTCAGAATGCCGTCCAGCAGAGCTGTTTCGGGTGGTCCGGGATCTTAAAACAAGCTGAGATGGCGCCGAGGACGGACGGCTAGCGCGTTTCCCCGCTGCCTCCGCGTTTTTCCGCTGCCTCGGTTCGCCTCTTGTTCTTCTTTCTTTTTCCTTTCCCCCAACACTTCAACACGCCTTTCTTTTTATTTCTTTTATTCCTTTCTCTCACCTCCTCACCCTAATTCTTTCTGTACATTTCCCCCCTGCTTTCCCCCACACATACTGCTGACGCTTGCTGGCGAGAAGCAGGAGCCGCTTTCCGGACCGAGAGCTCACAAGCGGGGATCGGAGTCGGAGCAGGAGCAGGGAAAGGGCTCCTCCGGTTTCCCGCTGGGCTCGGAGGTCTAGGAAAGCGGCGGGCGACGGGCTGGTGCGGAGGCGATCGCTGGAGGGGAGAAGATCTGCGGCTAGCGACGAACGCCCTCCCCTCCCTCCCTGGAGACGAACCTGGCCGCGCTGGAGAGATCTTGGCCCTGGGTGGCTGGCGCTGCGGACGGACGCCTCTGCGGGCGAGCGCGGAGCACAGGACGCCGGGTTTGCCTGCGGAGAGGTGGTGAGCAGCGGCCTGGAAGTGATTGGGGGTTCCCCGCTTGTCTGGGAGGAGTTCTCCTCCGGTGGAGTTGGTGGAGGAGCGGAGCGTCTTTTGGAGATTGGGGACCTTGGAGGTGCGGCTGGACGGACTGTTGGGGCTGGGGGCAGCCGAGAGGGTGCAAGATCCTGCAAGAACCAGCAGGAGCTGAGAGGCTGCCGGAGCGTGGAAACGCGGGCGCCATGTTGGAGATTCCCCTCCCAGCTCTTTCTTCCCTTGCCTGCTTCTCTGCCTCCGTCTGCTTGCTGCCATTTGATCTCCCCCCAACTGGATTCCTAAGGGGGGAAATGGCAGGGTCCAAGCTTTTTCCAGCTTGCTTGTCAGCGCTTGTGACCCTGCTCAGTGACAATATCGAGACCCCTGAGCCGGTTACTGTGATCCGGGACTCCTGCCTTGTTAACGAAACGCCACTGACTCTGGTATCATCTAAAGGGACAAAATCAATCAGCAGAGAAAAACAGTTTTTGGATTTATGTGGGGGATAACCTTTGGGGGAATACTGTAGCTACTTAGTTATTATACTGTGATTTTTTTTCTTTATTTTATTTAAATGTTTCTTTATTTGATACTATTATTATTCTTAGTTAGATTAATTTTGTTTATTTTATAATTGTATAAGTTATTTACTTTGGGTTAATTTGATTGTTTGTACTTAGTTGTTTTTTCTTTTTCCCCTCTTTTTTTTCTCTTTATTTATTTATTTATTTATTTATTTATTATTTTTTTTTTTCCCCCTTCTGATATGGTATGGAAGGCCTGCCCTCCCAGCGAGGGGCCCCAGAATATTTCTGTGATTACGGGTAGGGGGAAATATGGCATTGGCTCCGCCCCTGCTCGTGTTAGAAGAACTAGGGACAGATGTTTGAAGGCTGTTCCTTGTTCTGAGACGGAGACCAGCCCCCAGCATCGAGGTAACCAGACCAGCCAGCCTTCCACTCTACGCCTGGTGTTGTTGAACGCCAGGTCTGTATCCAATAAGGCCCAGGTAATACAAGACCTTATCCTGGAGGAGGATGCAGACCTGGCTTGCATAACCGAAACTTGGATTGGCGGAGAGGGGGGTCCCCCTCTAGCTCTCATCTGTCCGCCCGGTTATGCTGTCCAACACCAGGGTAGACTGGAGGGTCGGGGGGGGAGTAGCCATTGTCCATAAATCAAGCTTGGAGGTCACTAGGCGCTCCTCGGTGATAAAGCCGGGTCTTGAGGCCCTCCACGTGTCTATCGGGGCCAGGGATGGTATTGGGATCTTGCTGGGCTACCGTGCTCCCCGCGACCCAGCCACCTCCCTACCGGAGCTGGTGGACTTCGTCTCCGCGGCACTGTTGGGTTCCCCGAACCTATTGGTTCTGGGGGACTTCAATGTGCACGCGGGGGCGGAGACCTCTGGTCCAGCTCTTGAGTTCCTGGAGACCATGGCCTTCTTGAACATGTCCCAACATGTCAACGGCCCCACTCACGTGGGGGGTCATACACTTGACCTGGTTTTTTCTACCAATGGGAGTGAGAGTGGTCCGATGGTGACTGACCTTGAGTCGGTACCCTTGTCATGGTCGGATCACCACCTAATAAAGTGTACCATTAAAATGGCCCTCCCCCCCTGCAGGGAGCAGGGATCTATTGTTATGGTCCGCCCTCGAAGGCTACTGGATCCGGTTGGATTCCAGGATGCCATGAGAGGTGTTATGGCTGATCTGGCTGGCGCTCCTGTCGAGGCTCTGGTAGATGGCTGGTTTGCTGCCGCGTCTAGGGCTGTTGACATGATCGCACCTAAACGCCCTCTCCGCCGCAGAGACCGCCCGGCCCCCTGGTTTAACCGGGACCTCCGGGCGAGGAAGCGGGTCAGGAGACGGCTAGAGCGCAAATGGAGAAAGGTCCCGACGGATTTTAACAGGATAGCTGTCAGGGTCGCTACTAACCTTTATCTTGCTAAGGTAAAGGCTGCTAGTAGATCATACCTCGCTAACCGGATAAGCGAGGCGTCCAACCAGCAGGCGGAGTTATTCCGTATAGTACGCGACCTTTCCGGAATTGGTCTGGGCGATGGGCCTCCCCCTAGTTTTTCGCCGGACCAATTTGCAGCATTTTTTAAATCAAAAGTGGAGGCCATCCGCCGGGACCTCTCACCTTTTTTGAGCACAGTGAGTCGAGCTGAGATGTCCAGCGCTCCGTCTTGTCCGGTGATTTTGGACACCTTTCAGCCTGTTACGCCTGACACTGTTTCCAGGGCGCTTGACCGCTGTCGTGCCACCACCTCCTCTTTGGACCCTTGTCCGGCCTGGCTAATCAAAGCAGCCAGGCCGCTAACAACGGAATGGGCCACGGCTATAATAAATGGGTCTCTCCTTGAGGGCAGATTTCCATCTGCCCTGAAGGACACACTCATTAGGCCCATCAGGAAGAAACCTAGCTTGGCGGCGGACGAAATTGGCAGTTACAGGCCCGTCGCCAATGTTTCTTTCCTTAGCAAGGTAGTCGAGAGGGTGGTGGCCGACCAGCTTCAGGCGCTCCTGGATGAAACAGATGCCCTGGATCCATTCCAGTCGGGCTTCAGGCCGCGCCACGGCACAGAAACGGCTTTGGTCGCCCTGTGTGATGACCTATTGAGGGAGGCCGATAGGGGCAAAGTGTCCCTGTTGGTCCTCCTCGACATCTCAGCGGCCTTTGATACCATTGACCACGGTATCCTCCTGGGGAGGCTCTCCGAGTTGGGAATAGGTGGCCTGGCATTGTCCTGGCTCCGTTCCTTCTTGGAGGACCGTCCCCAGAGAGTCCAGCTTGGGGAGAGAGTCTCGGCCCCGTGGAGCCTCAATTGTGGGGTTCCACAGGGGTCGATTATCTCCCCAATGCTATTTAACATCTATATGAGGCCGCTGGGTGGGGTCATCAGGGGGTGTGGTGCTTCGTGTCACCAGTATGCGGACGACACGCAGCTCTACATCTCCTTTTTGCCAACTGCAGGAGAAGCCGTCCTGTGCCTTCAGCGCTGCCTGGGGACTATACTGGAATGGATGCAGGAGAACGGGCTTAGGCTGAACCCGGACAAGACGGAAGTACTGAGGGTGGGCCCTCCCACAGTCGGGGTTTTGGGAAACTCCCTCTCTTTTGGGGGGGTGACTCTCCCTGCAAAGGATGGGGTACGCAGCTTGGGGATCCATCTGGACCCGGTGCTCTCCATGGAGTCACAGGTGGCGTCGGTGGTCCGCACCGCCTTTTTTCACCTCAGGCGGATAGCCCAGCTGCGGCCCTACCTGGACGTGGGGGCGCTCACCATCTTAGTACACGCGCTCGTAATCTCAAGATTAGACCACTGTAATGCGCTCTACGTGGGGCTTCCTTTGAGGTTGCTGCGGAAATTACAGGTGGTGCAGAATGCGGCGGCCAGATTACTCAGTGGAGTGAAAAAGTTCCAACATATTTCGCCCACTCTGGCTGCATTGCATTGGCTGCCCATCAGGTTCCGCATCGACTTCAAAGTGTTAACGCTTACGTATAAAGCCCTAAACGGTTTAGGGCCTCGATACCTGGCGGAACGCCTATTCCCACCAAGTTCTACCCGGATCACACGGGCGAGCCAGGAGGTGAGGCTGAGGAGCTTAACGCCGAGGGAGGCCCGAAAAGAGAAAACAAGAAATAGGGCCTTCTCGGCGGTGGCTCCTCGCTTGTGGAATAATTTACCTCCTGGTATTCGCGGAGCTTCCTCGCTGGGTACCTTTAAGAACCTATTAAAGACCTGGTTGTTTCGGCAGGCCTTCTCACCAGATTACTTTTGATTTTCTTTTCTCCTTTATTGTTTCTTTACTTTAATTGTTTTGTAATTTGTTGTTTTATTTTATTGTATTTTATCTTTGTTGTTGGCCGCCTAGAGTAGTCCATCGTGACTAGATAGGCGGGATATAAATTAAATAAAATAAATAAATAAATAAATAAATTCTTCAACCGGGAAATCCGGTGGAGGTCCCGGACTGCTCATCAGCTCGCTGTGATGAGTTTGCCATACATTTTGAGGGAAAAATCGCTCAGATTCGCAGTGGGTTGGACTCCACAGTTACTGCAGAATCAGAGGATGTGTCCAGTGCGCCGTGCTTAGGTCCAGTATTAATGGATGAGTTTCAATTGTTGAGACCTGATGATGTGGACAGGGTGCTTGGATCTGTCCGTTCTACCACTACTCCGCTCGACCCTTGCCCATCCTGGCTAATTGGAAGATCAGCCAGGGGGGTTCGCACCTGGGTCCAGGAGGCCGTGAATGCCTCTCTGAGAGAGGGAGTGGTCCCTACCGCCTTGAAAGAGGCGGTAATTCGACCACTCCTTAAAAAGCCTAACCTGGACCCAAGGCTGGTGGTCAACTACCGACCAGTGGCGAACCTCCCTTATTTGGGCAAGGTGTTGGAGCGGGTTGTGGCCGGGCAACTCCAGGCGCTGCTGGATGAAACGGATTTTCTGGATCCATTTCAATCGGGTTTCAGGCCGGGTTTTGGTACAGAGACTGCCTTGGTCGCCCTGTACGATGACCTTTGCCGGGAGAGAGACAGGGGGAGTGTGACCCTGTTGATACTCCTGGACCTCTCAGTGGCTTTTGACACCATCGACCATGGTGTCCTTCTGGATAGGCTGGCTGGGTTGGGAGTTGGGGGCACTGTTTTACAGTGGTTCCGCTCCTTCCTGGCTGACCGTGTCCAGAGGGTGGTGCTGGGGGACAGTTGCTCTGCCCCATGGCAGTTATGTCATGGGGTTCCTCAGGGCTCAATACTGTCCCCCATGCTGTTCAACATCTACATGAAACCGCTGGGAGAGGTCATCAGGAGGTTTGGGCTGAGGAGTCAGCAATATGCTGACGATACTCAGCTCTACCTCTCGTTTTCCACCAATCCAGGTGAGGCAGTTTCTGTGCTGAACTCGTGTCTGGACCTGATAATGGACTGGATGAGGGTTAATAAATTGAAACTCAATCCAGACAAGACGGAAGTGCTGTTAGTGGGTGCTTCACCGGACAGGCTGGAGGGCCATTTCCCCGCCCTGAATGGGGTTACACTCCCCCTAAGGGACAGGGTCCGCAGCTTGGGGGTGCTCCTGGACCCCAGTCTAACACTGGAAGCCCAGGTGGAGTCGGTGGCCAGGGGCGCCTTCCTTCAGCTGCGGAAATTATACCAGCTACGGCCCTACCTGGACGAGCGGAGTCTCATGACAGTCACACATGCACTGGTAACATCCCGCATAGATTACTGCAATGCGCTTTACGTGGGGCTGCCTTTGAAGACGGTCCGGCGATTGCAACTGGTCCAGAATCGAGCTGCGCGGCTGGTGAGTGGTGCAGCTGCCACGGAACATATCAAGCCGATTCTGTATAAGTTACATTGGCTACCAGTTGCTGCCCGGGCCCAATTCAAAGTGCTTGTTTTGACATATAAAGCCCTAAACGGCTTGGGCCCTGGATACCTGAAGGACCGCCTCCTTCCATATGAACCTACCCGGCAGTTAAGATCTAGCCAGGGGGCCCTTTTGAAAGAGCCGTCCCTTAAGGAGGTAAGAGGGACGGCTTGTAGACAAAGGGCCTTTTCGGCAGCTGCCCCCAGACTATGGAATGCCCTCCCGACTGAGATTCGTCTGGCGCAGACGCTGATGACATTTCGGCGCCAGGTCAAAACCTTCCTGTTCCAGAAGGCTTTTAATTGAAATAATATTAGCTGTGGGTCTGATGGCAATTTTAATTGTATTTTAATTGTATTTTGATTATATTATCTTTTGCTGTATTGAATTTTAATTATTGTAAGCCGCCCAGAGACCTCTGGGTAGTTTGGGCGGCATATAAATTGAATAAATAAATAAAATAAATAAAATAAGCGATCGCTCTTGCGATGGCCAAAACCCCATCGCTAAGCGATTTCGTTGCTCAACGAAGCGATCGCTAAGTGAGGCACAACTGTATATTAACAAAACAAACCTCAGCAGCTGCAGCATAGGATGTTACATGCCTTGCAAGTAACTGAATATTTTAATATTCATTCGCAAATCACATTCAGATGCACTCCAGTTTCCACCACTCAAGAGACTGAAGTTTCCGACAGAGTGAAACTTTAGCAATGGCAACTAGCACTCCCAAAGTCCAAAAGGAGTTTCTTGGTTCTACAAGGGAGGTACCCAGAAAACACAGTTAGGTCCCAGTGCGTAGGGACTTTGGGGGAACGATATGAAGGATATGGCAGAAAGTTTATGAGTTCAAACCAGTTCACTTAATCGTCACTGTGAACAACTGATTGCCTGACTCCTAATCCTGCTATAAATGGTTCTGCAGAGTGGTTGGGAAATTTGGGGGTTTGTCACAACAGCCTTGTTGACCAGACACCTCTGAAAGATGTCTTTTCTGCCCTCAGAAATGCTAAAATGGTAGCATCGCCACTCACCTGCAAACGTTTGCTTGTATATCTTGCAGGCGGATCCGGTTTAAATCTGAACTTCCAAAAAAGCAAGCTGAAATTTGATGAGTGTTTGTGCGTGAAAAGAAACGCCATATAGTTGTCAAAAGCACTGAACGGAGGTTTCTTTCCAGCACAAACTGTTTGCATTTCTGCAACGCCAAGTACATTTTAAAAACAGCACAGAAGGAAAGCCCGGTAGGGAGTCTCATTAATAAATCACAGCTCCAGACAATATATTCCAGACTTCCAGCTTTCTGGCTTTTGATTTTTCAGTAAATGGTGCTGAAAATGTGGCAGAGGGTGGGGTTGGGGAGGGGAGAGATGTTCTAATTCTTAGCATCTAGGGAATGGGGAGAGCATCTCGTCTCAGTGAAATGTCACCTCACAATAAATGCTTTGTATTTAGAGAAAGCACGAAGGGGGAGGGGACGCGAGAGCAGCTTATACTATTGCTCATGGTTGGCTTTTAAAGAATTGCTCTATAGTGGCCTATGATGGAATGATAGAAGTTATGAAAATGTTAAGCTGACAGTTACATAATGGTTGGTGAATACAAAGACATGTTTCAAAGTAACATGAAATGAAAATTTCCAAAGTGGCTAAAGTTTATTGCTTTCAAAATACCTCACAGAGAGCCACATCCTAATCCAGGCTATATAGAGAAAAAACATTTTTATTACCCCAGGGTCTTTGTTAACTACTGGAGAATATATACACTACAAAGACTTTAATATTACAGTGGTGCCTCGACTTACGAACGTACTGACACACGACCATTTTGAGTTACGACCAGCTCCAGCTGCAAAATATTGCTTCTACTTGCGACCGGTGCTTCGAGTTATGAACAGAAAAAAGGCAGGGGAAAAAGGTGGGGAATTCAAATTGCTAACTGTTGGTGGCGAAGAGGCTGCTTCTTTGTAGTTCTTTCGCTCCAGTGGTTAGAGAGTGTGTGATCAGACTGCCTGGCAAGGTGCTGCTTTCTACTTTTTAAAAACTGTTCTGAGTGGGTTTTGCAGCGTGGTTTTGGGCTGGGTGTGGGATTTTGTTTCTATGCTGTGATGGGTCTTGCAGGGTTTGTTTGTTTTTTCACACACACCCCATTTCTGATGGGTCTTGCAGGGTTTGTTTGTTTTTTGGTGTCTCCCCCCCCCAATTTCCGATGGGTCTTACAAGGTTTGTTTGGTTTTTTCTTTGTTTTTGTTTTTTTGCATTTCCAAGGGCTCTTGCATGGTTTGTTTGCTTTCCGCTTTGCTTGTTTTGCATTTCTAAAGGGTCTTGCATGGTTTGTTTGCTTTCTGCTTTGCTTTTTTTGCATTTCCGAAGGGTCTTGCATGGTTTGTTTGCTTTCTGCTTTGCTTTTTTGCATTTCCAAAGGGTCTTGCACGGTTTGTTTGCTTTCTCCTTTGCTTTTTTTGCATTTCCAAAGGGTCTTGCATGGTTTGTTTGCTTTCTGCTTTGCTTTTTTGCATTTCCAAAGGGTCTTGCACGGTTTGTTTGCTTTCTCCTTTGCTTTTTTTGCATTTCCAAAGGGTCTTGCATGGCTTGTTTGCTTTCTGCTTTGTTTTTGCATTTCCGAAGGGTCTTGCATGGTTTATTTGCTTTCTGCTTTGCTTTTTTTGCATTTCTGAAGGGTCTTGCATGGTTTGTTTGCTTTTCTTCCCCCCTCCCTTCAGCCAGAATGGATTAATCACGTTTCCGATGGATCTTGCAGTGTGTGTGGGGGGGGTTTGATTTTTTTCTTTGGCTGGAATTGATTAATTACATTTCAGTGCATTCCTATAGGAAATAATACTTTGACTTACAGTGGTGCCTCGCATTACGATGTTAATTCATTCCAGCGAAATCGCTGTAGAATGAAAACATCGTAAAGCAAAATTAAAAAGCCCACAGAAACACATTAAAACCTGTTTATTGCGTTCCGATGGGCTTCAAAATCACCGTCCAGCGAAGATCCTCCATAGGGCGGCCATTTTCGCTGCCTGTCTTGCAAGGAATCCGTCCCTAAGCACAGCGGGGAGCCATTTTTTTAACCTGGCGGCCATTTTGAAACTGCTGATCAGCTGTTGGAAAATCGTCGTTTTGCGAAGAATCAGTTCCCGAAGCAGGGAACCGATCATCGCAAAACGAAATTCCCCCATAGGAAACATCGTAATGCAGTTTCGTTAAACGAAGCGATCGTAATGCGAGACACCACTGTACGACCATTTTGAGTTATGACCAGAGTTCCGGAACCAATTAAGTTCATAAGTTGAGGCATCCCTGTACTTCCAACTGACATGGCTTCCTCCCACAAAATCCTAGGAACTGCTGTGAGGTAAGAGAGCTAAGATTTCCCTGAAAAAGATCACTAACTTCCATTTCTGAACTACTTGTTCTTCTGCAGGGATGAGGAGATAAGAGAACAATTATTCAACCAGTTCACCTCTCTGATTACCATAAAACCTTTGTGTTTATGAAGAATAAGATCAGGTTATGATCAAGTATTAGCCCACATCATAAAAAAGTGAGAGCCATTTTTGAGCAGTTTCACATTTAGTTTAATAAACATTTGAAGTATGTGAGTGCTGTTGTTGTTATTATTATTACTACTGTCATTCTGGAGCACTGCAGATAATTCTTCTTGGTGGTATATCATGTGCGTGTATCTAGTGTAGCTCCTTTCTGGCTCAATGTAGTCCAGCATATTCATTTTGCATCAGAAAATTCTTTGATATCTGTGCATGCTTCATTACTTTGAAACTATATTTGTCTGACCTAGATCATCAGCAAATTTGGGGCCTGCATATCCTTTTTATAGCAAAATGATTTCTATTTCAGAACTGGAAAAAGAAACACTCAGCACTTACTGTTAAGCAACCCGAGTTTTGCCACTTTACCTAGAAGGCATATTTTACTGATCCCAGCTTCAAGCAGCTTTGTTTTGAGATACATGATAAGCTTATATTAATGTACAGGCCTGCTGCAGTGATGTTATGTGCTGTCAAATAACATCTGACTTACGATATGCTCCCTAAGATCCTTTCATTAACAGCTCTTGCAAACTAATATGTCTTTCAACTATTCTATCATAACTATTTTCTCCTTTCCTCTTCCTTGCTTTTCTTCTTTATAGTTAAGATTAAAATTAAAATCAGAATCTTCTGGAGTTACTTCCAGCTAATTCTCAAATTCTCTTGGTTTTATGAGGTCATAATACAATCAATTTGTAGACCACCTCAGAGATGTCAATAGTGGCCATATTAGCTGTGAGATTCCTGGAACTGTAGTTCAAAAACAAATGTTTCTCATCTGTTGGCCATCTAGCCCAAAGCCCCAGGAAGTCAAAACCTATAACCTATCCAACAACCAATGGTCGAGCAGAGAGATCACTACTCTTCTAAGTAATTGATCTAACTAGTAAGATGTTTCTTCTAATCAAAATCCATCATGTTAACTTCCACTGATGGAAGAGTGGTCCTTGATTCTATCCAGTAAATCTAGTCTTGCTACTTCAGGCAACAGAGACGTTGTTGCCCTATGAAAAGCCTTAAATATTTGAAAGGTGGGAAATAAGCTTTCAAAAGAGTAATAGCAAAAGCAGTAATAGAGGCAGCAGTAATAGCGGGAGCAGATTAACAGTAACCTTCATAGTGTTCTTCTCCTATTGGAGGTCAGACATCATCATAGGTACACTGACTTTGGGTGTGAGGTCTCTAAACAGTAACATTGTTGCATCTAAACCAGTCATCCACATCTTACACTGAAGTTCTCCTTCCTACACTTTTTTGTTTCTCAATAGAGTCGTGCCCCGCTTAACGACTGCCCTGCATTATGACAAATCCGCTTTCCGATGATGTTTTTGCGATGGTCTAAATGGGGGAATTTCACTTAGCGATGATCAGTTCCCTACTTCGGGAACCCAGCTGATCGTCGGGGTTTCAAAATGGCCACCGAGTGCTTAAAATGGCTCCCCTGCTTAGGGATGGATTTCTTGCTATACAGGCACCGAAAATGGCCACCGTATGGAGGATCTTCGCTGGACTGTGAGTTTTTAGCCCACTGGAACGCATTGAACGGTTTCCAATGCGCTTCAATGAGTTTTTTAATTTCGCTTTACGTTGTTTTTGCTTAACAGCGATTTTTCTGGAATGGATTATTGTCGTTAAGCAAGGCACCACTGTACATTACTGAAGGCAAAACAAAGTGTGTTGTTTACATACCACCCCATAGTTCTTAAAGCACTCTGTGTGGTTTACAATTTAAATTATGCAAGCTACATACACATTGCCCTCCCAGGGTAGATATTTTACTGACCTGAGAAAGATGAAACCTTGAGGAGCCTACCTAAGCTTGGGATCAAACTCAGGTCATAAGCAGAATCTTCACTGCAGTAATGCAGTTCAACCACTGGAATATTCTACGCTTTCTACATTTTATCTAATAATCTATTTTTTAAATAACCGTAATTCAATGCAATACAGCACAACTAAGAATATTTATTATTGTACAACTGGAATTTTCAAATCTTTGTTGCAGATTACTTGTTTTAAGCATGAGTCTCTGGTCTATCTCTATTTTATTTTTGATGACACAACTATGATCCCACTGTTCATTCAACCAAATTTCAACATACAGTGGTACCTCGCTAGACAACCCCGCTGTACGACAAATCCGCAGGACAGTGACTTTTTGCGATTGCTATAGAGATTCGCAAAACAGTCATTCCTATGGGGGAATTCCACTGGATGTTGATTAGGTCCGTGCTTCGCGGACCGTTTATTCGCAAGACGACGATCTTTACAGCTGATCGTCGGGTTCCTAAAATGGCTGCCCTGTGTTTTCGCAGGGCAACCATTTTAACAGCTGATTGGCACTCGGAAAATGGCTTCCCCTATGCGCGATCTTCGCTGTACTACAAGGTAATTTCCCCATTGGAACGCATTAAATGGGTTTCAATGCATTCCAATGGGAATTTTTTTTTCGCATGATGATGATTTCGCTTAACAGTGGTTTTCCCAGAATGGATTATCGTCGTCATGCGGGGCACCACTGTACTTATCTGTGCCAACATGCACTGCACTTGCATTGGCTCTTCAATGGCAACTGAAATAACAACATCCCTCTACAGGAGCAAACCATACACAGATTTTGAGGAACACAGTTCTGGGCATCACAGTTTAAGGAGATTGACAACAAGAGAATGTTCAAGGAGGGGGATCAAGATGGTAAAAAGTCTGGAACCCAAGCTCTACAAAGAATGGTTGAGGCAGACGGGCATGTTTAGCCTAGAGAAGAGAAGATTGAAGGGCTATACGATAACCATCTTTAAATATACGATGGGCTATAATGTGGGAGATGGAACAAGCTTGTTTTCAGTGGCTCAAGAGTGCAAGACTCAAACCAATGGATTCCAATTAAAAGAAAGGACATTTCATAAGGAAGAACAACCTGACTGTACCAGCTTCAAGCAGATTTGACAATGCAACAGACTATCATGGAATGCAGTGGAATCTCCTTCAATGGAGGTTTTCATGCAATGGCTGGATGGCCATCTTTCAAGGATGCGTCAGCTGTGGATTTCCTGCTTTATCAGAAGATTGGACTCTATGAACCCTCAGGGTCCCTTCCAAATCTACAATTCTACAAAACAGCTAAAAATGGAAAGAATATACATGATGCTCTCCTATCATCAACAGATTATGCAAAGGATGCCCACAGGTACATAACAACACCCCAGCAGCTTTTCTTAGAAGGCAAAACAGGTCAAGAAAATTGCCTGCTCCTGTGAAAGTATGATTTTCATAACACAGTTTCCCAAGGGAATCCTCTTACAGAACCAACCCCCTAATGAGAAAAAAATGTGTGGCGAGAGTGCCACACCAATCCCCAAGTGGCTCCTTCAACTGCACACTCCCCCCACCACCAATATTTTCAGGAAAACTACCACTGTTCAATTTGTTTAATGAGATCTCTGTGTTAGCCTGAGTTGATACAGTAATTATCCCAGATTAGTCCTGCTCACATTGGGAAGCTGTGTGAGGCTTTTGATCTTGGCCTGGAGGATGGGGAGCTGTCTTGACAAATGAATGCACTCATGCATAATACATCTGAAACTTCTGATGAGGAGGATAGAGGAGACAATACGAGGGTCTGTAGAAATTCTCCCACCCCACGCCCATTCAACTCGGGAGGCCAGAGAGCCTCAGTGAAATGGGTTTTATCCAGAGGTCAACTCTCCCCTCTCTGTAGGCTGGGGAACAGGAGGAAGAGGTTAGACGGAAGGCCGACAGACGCTATAAGTAGCAATGGATTCAGAGTTTGTACAGGTCAATGCACAGCTCAAGCTGGAGGGATTAGAAATGAAAGGGGGAGGAGGGGGGATAAAGAAGCAAGAGAGGAAAAAAATAGATAGCACAATACTGAATTTTCCCAAGCACTTTTTTCAATGGTTAGATGGAGTAGGTACACTAGATAGTTTGCTTCTCAGAAAGAAAGAAAGAAAGAAAGAAAGAAAGAAAGAAAGAAAGAAAGAAAGAGAGAGAGAGAGAGAGAGAGAGAGAGAAATAAAGAGAGAGAAAGAAAGAAAGAAAGAAAGAAAGAAAGAAAGAAAGAAAGAAAGAGAGAGAGAGAGAAATAAAGAGAGAGAAAGAAAGAAAGAAAGAAAGAAAGAAAGAAAGAAAGAAAGAAAGAAAGAAAGAAAGAAAGAAAGAAAGAAAGAAAGAAAGAAAGAAAGAAAAAGGGGACGTGTATCAGAAATCTTTCAGGCAACAAGCCCCCATGGACAATTCATCCATTCCCATAATTTCAACATTTCCTTCAACAAACACAAAAGCATACTGTTGTGCAACTGATGTCCTTACTTTACAATAAACAGTCTCACTCCAAAATTGCTGCTCATTAAGAAAAATATTTGTACCATGCAATTACAAACTTGGAAATCACTTAAGTGAAGGAGTAGAGAATTTAGGTTTTTACTATTTGGAACCTTTGTTTCAATAAATCCAAACCCACAAGGGAATAAAGATAGAGCTGAGATACAGGACATCTCCAGTAAAATTTGGCTTTTGGTTCCTTTCTAAACTCAATGCTGGTGTTTCCATTGGCTGTACAAAACACTCAAGGAAGTACGGTAAACCACCATCTTGAGCCAGTCCAGATCAATGGCATTTGGATGACATTTGATCTGTCCTGTTGTAACAGACCATTATCTATTAAACAACTGGATAGCAATCTGGTTTTCTCCAGATATTTCGGTCCATACTTCCCATAAGCCTTAGCCAACATGGTTAAGGACTGTAATCCAATACATCTAAATGGTCCCTGGTTGCCTGTCTCCAATCTAACCAACCATCTTGTCTAAAAGTGGCCTTCGGCCTCCCTCCCTCCCTCCCTCCCTCCCTCCCTCCCTCCCTTCTTTCTTTCTTTCTTTCTTTCTTTCTTTCTTTCTTTCTTTCTTTCTTTCTTTCTTTCTTTCTTTCTTTCTTTCTTTCTTTCTCTCCATATGCTGCCTTTCTCTCAATAAAGGGACTCAAGATGGCTCACAATATTAAAATGAACAGAATTAAAAATATAAATTAAAGATTAAAAAACAATTAAAATATATGTCAATTGAAATACAATCTTGTACAAGGCCTTGATGCAACTGTTCTACTACAGTGTTTCTACCTAAGGACAAAACTACATTGCCAGTGACAGGTTCTCTTCCTAAGACTGGGGCTGCTATTTCCACACCTATCTGATACAACTAGTGGAAAATTATGAGATTTAAGGTCCTGAAAATTATGCATGCTTGCCTTAAGGGAATGACAGTCTACTGCCAAGGGCTGCATGCTGAACAACAGCCGTGTCCCTATAATTACCGGGGCGGGCAACTGTGGTACTGTAGACATTAAGGCCTTGCAACTCTTAGCAGCCCTGATCCACACAGCCAGTGAGGGATAGTGGGAATTACAGTGCAGTACACTGCTTTGGAAGGCCACAGCACTGGATATGGTCTTCTATGGAACTGTCTGCCTGAAACAAGTTTCCTGAAAAGCGTTGTCAATTGCATTCAGAAGATCCCATGTTCGATCCCCAGCAAAGACCTTAATTTCAGGTGTCACCTGAAACACCAGAGAGCTGCTACCAATCAATTTAAACATATGTGAGACACACACCCCCCCGGGCCATACCTTCATTGTCATGACACCACTATTGGGTAGTTCCCTAGCTATTGTATGCCCCCACAATAATTTCCCTTCCAAATGGCTGAAATGTCTCTTCTAAGCCATTTCAACTTCTAGCAGTCACTGGCTTTCAACTGAAAAATGCTGCGTCTGGCCCAGTCCATCACTCAAAATGAAAGCCCCACAGGACTGATCTAAAACTGAATTTGGCCATTGAGTTGAAAGTTATTCAAGCCCTTGATTTAGGCAATGCTAGCTGACAGATGATTAAGACAATGCTAGGTTTGACTTGCTACAAGACAACTTTTAATATTCCTATCATCTCTTCTTAATCCTTGCTTTCTCAAAGAACAGATAGTTTCCCCCCCTCATTTCTGCAGAGACTCCATGGTGATTTAAGGGTCCAAGATGGAACTGCGGAAGCAAGAGGATTGTATCTGGATTTTATATATTTTTGGAAAAACATTGGCAGTGTTCTGCAGGGCCTCTGCAGCATCACGCACAGCAGCAGTAAATTATCACTATCCGGGTAGCAGCTATGGCGGTGGGAGGTGATGGCTTGTGGGAGTCAGGAAGCAACATCCGACAACAGCATCTTTCTGGCATTTGCTCAATGCTTACTAGCAGCACACTAAAAATACTGCCTTTCGAACCAGGAGGATGGAATGTCCTTTAAGTCAGCATGCACTGGGCAACTTAATGTTTTGCTGACATTTGCTGAGACAGTTCACCAATCAGACAAAACGCTACCCATTTATTACAAATGTTAAATATGTACACACATGGACACTTTTAAGGAAATACTTAGATATTTTTAATGTTTTTTAACCTTGACCATTTTATGTTTTCTGATATATAGTTTTGAATGGCATTTTTTAACTTTTAATTGTTGTAAGCTGGCTTGGGTTTCCTATGGGGGGAAAGGGGGCATATAAATAATATAAATAAAATCATTCAATCACAACATCATTCATTCAGTTGTTGTGGCATAACATTTCCAAACGTCCATCACTGGCTCAACATCAAAGAACTGGAAAGAGTCAGGAATAAACAGAATTTTACCATGCAAAGCGTGGAGATTGTGAAAGCCTGCCCTGGAATCTGGCTGGCACAATGTGTGCCTTTTAACATGGCTTCTGTTATAATAAAGCACAGATCAAGTTTCTAGTGCTTATTTTTCTGGACTGGGGAGTAAAGGCTGAATATACCGGGCCTTGTTTCTCAGGTATACCTGTACTAAAAAGTCACAAATGTTTCATAGCAAGGAGTCAATGGCACTGCATTACAGTAGTCAGAGTCCTGGGCTGCAATAAGAAAAATCCAGATGTGCATTCCCATTCGGCCGTGTATTTCACTAGGTGTCTTTAGGACTGTCCTTAGGACTGTATGTATGTGTGTATGTGTGTGTGTGTGTGTGTGTGTGTGTGTGTGTGTGTGTGTGTGTGTGTGTGTGTGTGTGTCTGTCTGTCTGTCTGTCTGTCTGTCTGTCTGTCTGTCTATCTATCTATCTATCTATCTATCTATCTATCTATCTATCTATCTATCTATCTAGGTAAGATCACATTAGGCATCCTTCAGTCTCAAGAGACTATGGTAACGTGCTCTGTATGGACGACTTGGAAAGCGTATGTATGTATGTATGTCATATCATATCATGACTACCATAAACCTTGAGAACATTAGTTTAAGGAGGATGCCAACATGTAGCTATGACCAATTTTATAGTTTGTCTCACAGAACTACTGCCTCCAACATTTTCTGGACACAGGGAAGCACTATGAAACTAGTTCACATTTGTAGCAAATGTACAGCATATGGTTCCAGAAGTTTCCTAACCCTGCAATTCCCTGCCTTTCTAAACTCATCATCCCTGCCCATTTATCTGTTTTCCTGCTTCTTTTCCTACTTTGGCTTTCTCAACTATGCAAAGCTAGTTCTAATTATTTGAAAGTTGAAATGTCAGTCAGAACATGGTAGAAATTTAATTTAGCACAGCTTAGTCTTAAGCACAGCATCGTAATGTGGTAATAAACCTGATGCAAGGGATTCAGTTCCAGATTGCCCCAGGAAGCCAGTGCATGAAACTTAGTTCTCGGATTCTCATGTATATATTTATTTATTTATATAAATATTTAGTTGCACACTGGCAGTAAAAGCAGGAGAAACCGGCCAGCTAGGGAATGCATCTGGTTCATGGATCAGAAGTTCCCATCTCCAGTCTAGTACCTGTTTTATCCTACTTTTGTCTTGTCATGGAATTTTAGACAACTTGCACAGTGACTCTGTAACCAAATGTTGTCCAGGTCCAGAACTGCTTAGCTGAACAAGATGGTGGCGACATCATGAACCTTCAGACCAAATATGGGAAGATAACTTCTTTGGACTACAGCTGTGAGAAACCCTCACGCAAATAAATAAATAAATAAATAAATAAATAAATAAATAAATAAATAAATAAATAAATAAATAAATAAATAAATAAATAAATAAATAAATAAATAAATAAATAGTAAAGCACACTAACTAAATCTATGATTCTTTAAGAAGAAAATGGGCAGTGGCAGTGCCATTGGCAGCTTGGTAAAATTATCTGAGCTCTGTTTTCTAACTTCTGAAACGATGAAACAGGATTACAAAGCAAATTAATTAAATTAAAGGTCAAGAAAATGTTCAATGGCAGCCTGATTTAGTCAAGGACAGGACTTGCAGCTCTGCTGGCTGAAATTCCCACATGACTACTCAGAGTACAGGACCGCTGTCCTTATTTTCAGGAGGTCATCCCACCATCGCATCATAAAGGATGACAACAAAGCCCAAGAATTTGACAAAGACTTCCCAGAAAGACAAAGACTTGACACACACCCCTGCAATCCTGAGGGAGTTCAACATTCCATAGGCACAGGCAGAAGAGCACCAGTAAGGCGATGCCGTCCAGATATTTTGGAGTACTACAGCTAGGGCTGACAGGAGTGATACAAGAGAAGGGTGAGAAAGGAGGCCATAGGGAAAATCAACAAAAGAGTCTTGTGAGAGCTTAAACGTGAATGGGTTTTCTCTGGCATAAAGTCTTGAAGCCTTTTAACCCACTTCTTCAAATGCAAGAAGTGAGCTGAAGTCCCAGGACCTGCATCTGAAAAAGTCTAACATCTCTGAGACCTTTATGCCAAATGACATCTTGTTAGTTTCTAAGATGCCCGTAGGTCTCTTGCTCCAGACTGACTTCCCATTTCTACTGGATCCTCTCTGTGAGTCCTTCTCGTTCCCCTCTGCCCCAGCCTTTATAGAAGGGCTACGCAGATGGCACCATCAACTTTGTTTTCCGCTCAAATCTTCTGGCCGAGCAAACTGGCGCCTGGTGAAGAACAGCATCTCAGGGAAAAGAACAGAGTACAGTATAGTATAGAACAATTATTTATTTATTTATTTATTTGATTTATACCCCGCCTATCTGGTCCGAAAGGACCACTCTAGGTCTACAGGCTGGCTCAGCAGTTTGTTTTCAGTTATAGAACAGACGTGAAACTGTAAATCATTTCCCACCTACTGTAAATCATCCAGAGATCTGATTTCTGCCTGTCCTTGTCCTACAGCAGCCACCGAAATACCTTCCCCAACAACACAACATTCACTTGGCTATTACAGCTGATAGACCAGGGCTTCTCAGCTAACAAATCAATGTGGGAAGTGTCCCCTGTAGACGGAAGAGTGTGAAAGCCAAAGTCCTGTGGCAAAACAACAGGCACGTAGCTTTCTAGCTGCTTAATAATGAAAGAGAAAAAAAGAGAAACAGTTTTTCTTTCTGCGGAGTAAGAATGCCCACTGTCTCCTGGTTCAAGTGTTAGAAAGATCTGAACCAGCACGAAGGATCTCTGAATTAAAATCAGCAACTTTATAACTCCATTATCTCCTAATCTGCCAACGGGAAGATTTCAAAGCCTCCACCAACACATGAATTCAGCAGAATTATCCTCTATCATTCTTAAAAAACCATCAGAGGACACTATGAAGGTGAAAGCTGAACTCTACAGCAAAAGCAAATCTTCAGTAGAAACTGGTCCAAAACATGGCCCAGAGATTCTCTCCTAAGAGATGCTCTCCCAGAACAAGGAGGCACTGCGTACATTAAATATAAATATCTTTCCAGCAACTGAATTAACTTTTGCCTATACAAAAATCACTTTGAAATATTTTTCCATATCCCCCAAAAGTCACCGGGAGGTTCCAAATTGATTTACATCAGAAAACAGTGCATAGTACAGCTCTCCTACCAATAGGAGCTGTTCTATTTTAGATGGCAGGTAAGAGAATTAAAAAAAAAACTTGCAGAATTTCATCCCTCCCCTTCTCAAACACCATACCATTGCCAAAGGTTCTTGAAGCAGCTTACAAAAGCCAACAATTAGGCAGTTACAACCCAGAAGATAAAATACTGCCTTTTCCATTATGTGGCTGTCCAGAATGCAAGATCTTCCTTCGGGGGCAATAAGTTGATATATACTAAAAAGCAGGCTTCCTCTGTAACTCTACCTAGATGTGAAACCACAAAGGATGTCAGGTGGGTTGTTCCTTCAGGCAGTAAAATAGTATATACTGTATATTCTTCCATATGGCCTCTGGTGTTTCAAACAGGTTTTAAATTGGGCTTTTAAAAACCTGGTGTTTTTTTAAAGGGCAAAATCTGACTCTGAAAACCTAGGTGCATTAAGGGCAACTGTGCTTTTGAAGTTTGCCAGCTGTCTGCCATGCTTTCTGTCACAGGACTGATTCTGGAGCTAAGTGTGCAACAGAAAGCCCCTTAACCCTGACTTTCCCCCTTCTGGTTATCTTTTAACCAGACTCACCCTGACCAGCCCTTCAAATATGGCAGCCTGCTCCCTGTAAAAGAGGAGTATAGCCACTTAGGACACAACCAGGCATGCTTTGCACATGAAACATGAGCCGTTATCAGTCAGCTGAATCCTGCCTTTACCAGAATTCTACAGCCAGGAAGATCTCTTAATATGGGGCAAACATTTAGTCACTTTGCCTAAATTCTGAGGGAATCTTGTCTCTGCCATGACCATGGGCAAGCAGGTAGCCTTCTACTGATACAGTTGTGCCCCGCTGGACGAATACCCCGCTCTACGCCGAATCTGCTTTACGTTGACGTTTTTGCGATCGCTTTTGCAATTGCAAAATGATCTTTTAAATGGGGTGTTTTCGCTGTGCAATGATCGGTTCCCTGCTTCGGGAACTGATTTTCGCTTTACAACGATCAGCAAACAGCTGATCGTCAGGTTTCAAAATGGCCACCAGCTGAAGAAAATGGCCCCTCCACTGTTTTCTAGGATGGATTCCTCACTTTACAGGCACCAAAAATGGCCGCCGTATGGAAGATCTTCGCTGGACGAGCAGGTATTCAGCCCATTGAAACGCACTGAACTGTTTTCTATGCGTTTCAATGGGTTTTTAATTTCGTTTGACAACGTTTTCGCTCTACAGCGATTTCGCTGGAACGAATTAACGTCATCAAGCGAGGCACCACTTAAGCAGAGAGGTAACACTGATCTGCCTCACACGTATCTCATAAGACTTTTTGAGACGAAAATGGTGTACTCTGAAGAGGAAGTGCATGCATGTTTTGACAATTTAGATCAGGGGTCTCAAACATGAGGCCTGGGGGCCATTTGCAGCCCACTGGATGATACTTCGTGGCACCCGCCTTGCCTGCCCCCTCTGAAGCGCCCACACGTCCTCTGCTGTCAAGAGTCAAAAAAATCCTCACCTCACTTGCCGGCTCTCTCCCAAGACAGCGCCTCTTGCACCCTCCATCCAGAACTGCAGCCTGCCAGCGAGTCTGCCTGTCTGCTGGCTGGCAGGCTGCAGTTCCAGATGGAAGGTGCAAGAGGCCCTGTCTTAGGGGAGATCCGGCGAGCGAGGTGCGCTGCCGGCCCTTTTTCTCGAGCACCTGAGCCACCACCAAGCGGCCTGTCCTCAAAGAACGCCTCCAAGCCGCCAGCAGCAGCTGCCGCCACTGCTACCTCTTCCAGGGAAGCGGCTCTCTGGTTCTCTTTTACTCTCTCGGCACCCCCAGCACCAGCCCGGCCAACAGTCACCTCAGCACCCAGCGGTGCTTCCTCCTCCTCCTCCTCGTCCTGCTCCAGCCGCCTTGGCTCTGGAGGCTGCCTGGGCTCACCTCGCAAAATTTGCTCCCCTGTCGTGGTGGGGGTAGCTGCTGCTGCTGAGTGCGCCTTTTTTTGAGGGGGCTCCTCAGAGGAAGGTTGCCGGACCTCCGTGTGTGTGTTTTATGTCCGTGCGTGCGCACCTGTGGGGGGCACCCCATTCTGTTTAATTTTGCAGGTACCAATGGGGGCTTTTCTCCTTTGGCAAGGTGATTCTGCAAGGTGTTGTGTTTTTTTTTTTTTAAATGTGATGCGGCCCAGCGTCACCCAGACTCTGTCTCCAGCGGCCCCCAGTTAAATTGAGTCTGAGACCCCTGATTTAGATGGATCCTTTATTTCATGTAAACACAGAATTATAACTGCCACCTAACAGATGGAACAATGCCACTGTTGTCTTCCTGACCTCTCCCAGAAACATGCCTGGTTCTGAAATTCACTCCAACATCCTCTTCTCTTTCTGGAAGTAAACACCAAACCGAGGTGGGGGGGGGGAATTCAGAAGCTGTCATTCATGAAGCATACAGGCAAAAGGCTATGTGAGAATTCAGAATTCTTACCATTTTTTTTCTTTACATACTGCTGGGTTGCAAGGAATGACTTAAAAATTAAACACGCAGCCTTTCTAAAATATTCAGTGGAAATCAAGGTCAGGTCTCATATGCTTGGATCGCTGCAGGGAAAGGCATTTGTCAGCCGGTGCTGCAATCCGAAGCGGAAGGGTGGGGAGTTGTGCAGGTTTCGAAAATGAAGCAAGATCTGCAGTGCAGCAGCGTTCAGGTATGCCAAAATCGCTGCTGTCAGAAAACCAACCAGGACACTGGCAGAAGATTTTTAGCCGAAAAAAGCAGAGGCTCAGCTCCTCTAACACGCCGTCCAGCAGCAAATATGGAGCCCGAATCATCCCTTTCCTTTTTAAAATCTCTCCCAGTTCTTCCTGCAATATAACAGGTTGTTCAAGAGAGAGGTCAAAGCAGTCGGAGGCAGGAACAGCGGCACAAGATGTAGGCTTAACAGACCATTAACCCTGAGCCTATTAAAATAATGAAGTGCAGCTATTCAGAAATCAAGACCGAGTCACGCAAGGAGGCTGCCCTCCTCCTCGGTCTTCTTGTTAAGGATGTGTGGACACGGACATTAAAAACTCACAGCCACTTCCAAATAATTCATTAAGCAGCCCTGGAGGATGGGGGAGGGGCTAGAGAAAGAGACAAATGTACTGTACCAAGGAAATGCTCTTCCCTTGCCCTTAAGAGTTAGTATGTACATTTTAATCCACTGTGTTAATCCACTGCTGCAACTGCATGTTCTTTGGGCAGGTGGGACCACAACACCCCTCCCTTCCAAACAGTATGCTTGTAGGGGAAAAAAAGCAGCTGAAGGAAACAGGATAGTGGCATGCAGAATGATGTGAGGTATAGTAAAAGAAAAGCTTTTGAACAAACATGAATAAGGAATAACTGAATAAATAACAGTGTCATTATGGCCATAGTCGTTCGTGTACAGATGTCCGCCCTGCCACCCCCAGTTAGACTTCTGCAAGGTGCGCTCTCTGTGGATGACCGTGAAGACAACTGGTGCAAGAAGCAAATCCTATTACGATGGTTCTAAAAGAATTGTCTTGGCCTCCAATGTGCTTCTCATCAGAATTCAAGGTGGCAATGATTAAGGATGTGTCATGCAAATTTTTGGACGTGGAAATCCCAGAATTCTCAGCGAATTCCCCAGGCAAAACTCTGGGAGTTCCAGTCCTCACAGCCACACCTACAGACACCTACATCCTGCTTACCTAAACCAGGATCTTCTTGGAGGCTGCACGGCTATCTTGGGCCTACTTCCTGTTGTTAATGTACCAAAAAAAGGGAAGCTGCAGTAGTGCTTCCTGGATTGAGAAGGGCACTTTGTGTAAAGCTGTCAGCACAGCACCATAGCTTTCATGTGGACCTTCTCCCCCATGCCGGCTGGGCCACTTGACGTCCTTCTGATCCCACAGTCCACCAATCTGGGCAGGAGGTTGGGCTGCCTGCCCCTGCCTCCTCAGGCAGCCAACTACTCATCATCTGTGTGGGGAGAATCCCTGTCCCGCCTCCTCGATGGAGTGGTTGGCTGCCTGAAGAGGCAGGGACGGGCAGCCCATCCTCCTGCCCAGACTGGTGCGTAGCCAGAGCAAAAGGGCCCTGGTGATGCACAACAACAGGTAAGCGGCTCAGCCAGCCTGGGATGTGGGGGGGGGGGGGGAAGTCCCCTTGGCAGCTATGCTGACATCTTTGTATGAAGCTGTCAGGTGCACAAAGCACCTTTCTCTATTCCTGGGTGTTGTAGTTTTATTGCAATTTAGGTTCTAAGCTAAAACACCCAGGAAGCATTACTGTACTTTTATTTTTTTGCATAATAGCAACAGTTGGTCTGAAACAGCTACACTGCCTCCCAGACAAGGCTATGGTCTAGTTGAGAAAAATGTAGGTATCTGCAGGTCTGGGTCTAAGGAATGAAGCTCCTAGCATTCTGCTGAGGAATTCTTGGAAAATTCCATATGGGCAGAATCCTTACAGGAAAAGAGAAACCCCCTGAATGTGTTTTTATTTTAATTTTATTTAAAATAGTTTTACCCCACCTTTCTCCTGACAAAGGACCAGCACATCTGCCTTTATAAGCCTGCCTGGGTATTAAGATGATCAGGGGAAGCCTTTCTCTATGTCCCACCACCTTCACAGGTGTGCTTGGTGCGGTTTACGGGCGAGGGTCTTCTATGTTTCAGTTAGGCAGCACATGGGGAGGGATGAGTCATGGCTACACTCTCTGATGTCATTTGGCCTGCAAGGCATCAACAGGGTGATGATCTGGTCCAACCTCCAAAAGTGGCTTTCCATCCCTGTTTTCCCCCCAACTCCAATCTAGTGCTGGATGGGTGGGAAATATTTGGTACTTATTTTTTTAAAACCACCCATGACATTGCTAATTGCATGAATGGAGTCCCATCTCATGGGACCCAAAATGTTGCAGAAAAAACTCGCCTTTGCTGCCCAGCTGTATTGCACATCTCCCATCTCCTTAGGCTCATGGAAAATATGCAGAAGGCAGCTCTCGCCTTGCAGCCTGCACAGGTATTTTAAATTCTGCTCCCACTCCTGAACACATTACTAATTCTCAAACTGGGGATCTCATATTCCCTGACACACAGTGGGGATTTTCCAAAAGAACAACCAGAAAGCATCCAGCCTTGGAAATGCTGAGCTAGATCTACTGAATTATTCAGCTTACAATAATTCACCTTGGTACAGTTTGCTCATGTGAGAAATGAGAGAAGCGTTAGGGCCACTGGGCTGGAACACTGGGATAAGGGAAGGGCGACACCCTGCACAGTGTGAGTTGTTTGCCTGCCATGCGAGAGGACAGCAATTGTATCCCCAGCGATAAACTGAACCCTCATTCCCAGCAGTGGGAAAGCCGCTTCTGTGTGGTATAATGCACCGTATGTGGGGACCAAACCAAGGGAGTGTCTCTTTCCCACTTGATTGGCACGTTCTTGCTCAGAGGAAGAGTTTTTAACAGAAAAGATTCATGAGAGCTGAGTTTGGAATTTGTTTTCTTAAACTGCACTACAAACTCCTAGAAGACCCCAGCTATACATAGGTGAAGTAAAGGTAGAGACTCCCCTTGACAATTTGTCCAGTTGTGTCCAACTCTAGGGGGCGATGCTTATCTCCGTTTCCAACCCATAGAGCTGGCGTTTTGTCCGAAGACAATCTTCCATGGTCACGTGGCCAGTGCAACTACACATGGAATGCCATTACCTTCCCACCGTGGTGTTACCTATTTATCTACTTGTATTTGTATGCTTTCTAACTGCTAGGTTGGCGGGAGCTGGGACTAGCAATGGGAGCTCACTCCATCACGTGGATTTGATCTTACGACTGCTGGTCTTCTGACCTTGCAGCACAGAAGCTTCTGCGGTTTAACCCTCAGCGCCACCAGCTATACATACCTACTCATTAAAAATGGTTATGCATTTAGTGTTACAAATAATTTGGCTGTGATGATATTTATAACAGGGGTAAGCAGCCATTCTAGACTGGATGAATCCCAAGCTGGAATTAAGATTGCCGGAAGAAATATCAACGACCTCAGATATGCCGATGATACCACTCTGATGGCAGAAAGTGAGGAGGAATTAAAGAACCTCTTAATGAGGGTGAAAGAGGTCTGAAGCTCAATGTGAAAAAAAACACCTAAGATCATGGCCACTGGTCCCATCACCTCCTGGCAAATAGAAGGGGAAGAGATGGAGGCAATGACAGATTTTACTTTCTTGAGCTCCATGATCACTGCAGATGGAGACAGCAGCCATGAAATTAAAAGGCGCCTGCTTCTTGGGAGGAAAGCAATGACAAACCTAGACAGCATCTTAAAAAATAGAGACATCACCTTGCCGACAAATGTTTGCATAGTCAAAGCTATGGTTTTCCCAGTAGTGATGTATGGAAGTGAGAGCTGGACCATAAAGAAGGTTGACTGCCGAAGAATTTATGCTTTTGAATTATGGTGCTGGAGGAGACTCTGGAGAGTCCCCTGGACTGCAAGGAGAACAAATCTATCCATTTTGAAGGAAATCAACCTTAAGGGCTCACTAGAAGGACAGATCCTGAAGCTGAGGCTCCAATACTTTGGTCATCTCATGAGAATAGAAGACTCCCTGGAGAAGACCCTGATTTTGGAAAAGTGTGAGGGCAAGAGGAGAAGGGGACAACAGAGGATGAGATGGGTGGACAGCGTCATTGTAGCTACCAACATGAATTTGACCAAACTCCGGGAGGCAGCACAAGACAAGCGGGCCTGGCATACTCTGGTTCATGGGGTCATGAAGAGTCGGACATGACTAAACAACTAAACAACAACAACAAAACAACCATTTGGGGGGGTCTGTATCTACTCCATTTTCTAAACATCTGATCCCTAAAGAACACATCTGTCAATCTCCCTTGCATACAAAATTGCTATTTGGGGCTAAATCAGACATGCTGATGAAGAATTATTAAATGGAGGTTCATATCTCCTGGATAGCTGGATAGCTCTGTGAGTGGAGCCAGAGGTTGGGAGTTTGATTCCCAACTGTGCCTCTTAGGTGAAGAAACAGCTTGTGAGTATTCTCTACCTAGAAAACCCTGAAAATGGTTGCCATAAGTCAGAATTCACTTGAGTGCACATGATGATGATGATTCATACCTCCTGGAGGTATAACTCTCCAGTTTTGACTGAATCTTTTAGCAAGAGGGAACCTCAGAAGAAGTGGTAGACAAAATGCCTGCAGACCATATAATGCCCACCCGACTGGTGCCAATGGTATCTTTTCTTGATGGCGACAGCAGCTCTAAGTACCAAGAGCATTATCCTTCAAGAAGAAAGAGCAAGGGGGAAATAGCCGCATAACCCTAAAGACTGGAGATGTTTATTCACTAGGGTGTGATAGCCATGATTCGTGCAGGCTGAACTGAAAATGTAGGCATTTCCGTTGAAATGGAAAGTTGAAACTGCTGAACATCAACAGACTAAATGCTGCAGTCCTCATGAGACTATGGGGATGCTATTCCACTCTCCCTGAATCTTACAATGTTACTTTCTGTCCAAATTATTGCAAATAAAAAAGGTCAACACAATGTAAAAAGGAAGCCGGTTCACAAGGCAAGGTGTCATCTCGCTGTGGCAACATCAGCCATGCCTGCAAACAAGGACTCCAGAAGATACTCATCTTGTATGGATTATTTGCAGTACAATCTTATGTAAATCTAGTCCGATGTCACATCCACGGAGTTCAAGAAGTCTTAGTTCCAGGTAAGTGGGTACCAGATTGCAGTCTAAGAAGCTGTTCGTCTCAAAGCAATGCTTGCTATAAAGGCAGAGATTTAGAAAGCTACTTTGAAAAATGAAACATGACTTTGGGAACAAAAAGTAGTTTTTCCCAAGCTCTGTGTAACTGTGGTTAGAGTCAGATGCCTTTCTGTATAATTATGATTTGAATCAGACACACTAAATTCTCCTGGGCAAGTCTGACATGATCTAAATAAATGTATTCTCTGGGAGAGAAAGTGACACATGCGGATCACTTGATTCCTCTTTATTAGACCATGGCAGCTGCTGAGATACACAGGGCCCGATGCCAAAATGCCCCACCTTTCTTCAGGTGAAAGGCATCTTACACTCAGTGGGAAGAGTGAGTAGGTGTACTAGAAAGCAGTGTGGGAAAATGATGTTATATCCTATGACATAACAGGTCATGCCACCTGTTGTGCAATAAGAAATGTGCCACTTGCACAACCTATGTGCACATGTCAGGTGCAAAATTGCAACTTCTTACAGCATTGACACTCTTGACACAGAAAGGTGCAAACAGGATTTCCCCCCTTGTCTTCATTTCTCTTTGGACTCAACCGGTACATCAGATGTGATAGGATATGTGAACAGTATTCTGGTGGCATTATGTCTGTACTTGCTCATCCCACATGGAATTTCTTTGATACTGGTCTCTTCAAGGGACTGAACACACATGGGTCATCCAAACCCTAAGGGAGCTTGTGGCCTTCCAAATGTCAGCAGATTCCAAATCCTGTCATTCCCAGAAACCAATGTAACCAATGATAAGGGACTATGGCAACTGTAGTCCAGCTACGTAAACCCCACAGGCCACAGAAGTTCCCAATGTATAAATGTGTGTATTGTTCGTTACCGAAGTTAGAAGTCAGTAACAGGTGGTGCCTGTATTCTGTTCCGTTCATCCTTGAGTGTCTCTAACTTTCTTTTCTTAAAAATAAAAGTTATACACACATACTACCTCCTAACAATATGTCAGAGAGCAATTACTCTCGTCAAATTATGTTACTATGTCTTCCCACACACTTGTGGCTCAGCTAGAATATGCCTGACAGAAGTTCAAGAGCTTTCTCTATTCCACATATGCCAACAACAGTGGCAATCAAAGAAAAACAGTGGGAGAACATCGGCTCCCTCCTTTTTTGAGCTGTAAAACCTGAAGCATTCTTTCAAAGCCTTAACAGATCTTAGCAACCACCACCTAGTATTTCAATACATGAGCCATCAAGTTTAACAGTAAGAGCCCAACACATATGGCAGCATTAATTCCCACACAAAACACAAAGGGAAGCATGAGTAATCATCACCATTTTCTTCATCCTCATCCTCTGCATGGCAGGTACCATTTGATAATGAGAAATGATAATAAGAACATAACATTTGTATGGCATTTTCACAAGTTCACAGCACCCTACGTGCTCTTTCACACATAAATATGCCCTTTGATTGTGGCAATCTAGAGAAGCCCAGCTCTGCCTTCCACCACCAATGTCTGGGGAGGTAGAACTGGGCCTTTTTGGTGGTAGCACCACATTTGTGAAACTTCCTCCTCCGCTACCTTCAGGATTTCAGATATTTTCCTTCTCTCAAGATTTTAGATATCCTTTCTTATGCACCACTTTTCTACGTGGGCTTGAATGCTCTTTCTAACTGTATTGATCTTTTTAACCTTTTAAATTGCATTGATGTTTTATTTGGGAAAAATTACCTTGGCAGCCCAATTCTGTGCGTATCTAGTAGGAAATACATACTGCTTAGTTCAATGGGAGTCAACATGCATAAGATTACCAAGGTGTTTTTTAAAAGGAATCATTTTATTATTATTTTATTTATGTGTTTATTTTTGCTCTTACCAATGAGTTTTAATATATTTATTTAATGCTTTTAAATATTGCAAATAACTTATTATTTGATTTCTAACTTTGTTTCTTTTAATACTGTAAGCAATCTTGGATCCGATTTACCCTTGGATAAGGGGAATTGCCTAAGCTTTGGTGCAAATTGCCACACAGTAAGGAGGAGCTAGTTGCACTCCTGAGTACATGCATGCAATAAGGTACCCCTCTGGGAACATAACCATTACGTTGGTGACGAGAGGCAATTTGCCTTCAAGGCTTACAGTTCCCTTTATAGAGGCATAAATCAGCAACTAGAGATAGGCACAAACCAGCACAATGGCAGTTCATGATGGTTTGTCAATGTCCACAAACTATGAACCATGCTGAATTTAAAAACCACCACAAAAAAACAGTTTGTGGTTCATTTGATTTGGGTCCATCTCCAAATGAAGGGGAGGCTTCCTGTGTAGCTCAGCACCCTTCATGGGCCCCAGCACCTACCTTACTTGCTCCAAACTTTCTCCTCTGCCACTGCTGCCCAGCTGAATAGGACAATAGGCTATCTGTAACCTATGTCCTGCCCCGTTGCTTTCTTGAGACTTAGGGAATCATGGTTCTTTGACAGTTCCTTATATATATTGCCCAATGGACAGCAAAACTACACTTCCCACAATACCCTAAGCATCCCAGGAAGCACTGGGGCAAAAAGTACATCCCAAACAGTCTACTGTCCTACTCTGCTGGGGGGATGGCAGTGGTGGAGGGCAGGAGGGGATCCGGAGCAAGGTTCTGGGGCCCATGAAGGGCACCTAAACAATGCAAAGCTCTTACTCTGGCCTGCCTCAATGCACTTCTGTCAGCAGTCCAGAAAGGGAAATCTAACAACACCCCTTACACTCAGCTTATATGCCCCTGTAACTCTGGTGAGATCAAATGTGTTACTTCGTTGTGCTTTTTATTCTGGCATTCGAGAAGTCCTTGTTAACACTTATATAAGGGCATTTCCTGGATGATCAGAGGCACATTACACACTGCTTTTGGTGACAGGGCGATGCCCTGGCAGATACACTGGGCTAAACCAAAATTCAGATATGTTGACGAAAGCATCTAAATTCTGTGCTGCTGTAGTCAAAAACTGTGAAGGAAAGGTTCCATCCAAAGTGCAGCTATAGTATCTGTAAATTGGTGTATACATGTAGAGGCCTTAATGATCACACCGGCTCTATGAGCTTCAAAGTAATAATTCTGTCATTCTATGCAAGCTGCAATAGCCCATAGATAAGGCCTAAGATAGAGAGGCAGGAGATATCTAATAAGATGTATGAATGTAGTTTTATATATGTGTGTATATAGATTTTTTTTAGTGTTTTTATATTGATTTTATGTTTCCTAATTATTTAATGTTCCTTACTTTTGCTGGTCAATGACTGTAGTAAAACATTTATTATTATATGAAGGGAGGCTTTCTGGGTGGGGGAAATGAAGCAAAATGAAATGTCAATGATGAAAAAGTTCAGTGTTTTGTTTCACTTCATGAAAATGCAGTTCCCAGAAACGCCCACAAAACAAACCAAAAACCAGCACGTTTCGTGGTTTTTCTGGCTTCGTGGTTCATTTCGTGCCCGTCTCTGATTATAGCCATTAATGTCGGCAACCCATGGGAAGAAATGAAATATATTTACGAAGATTCCAGATTTTATAAAGATTATACCAAAAATTCTTACATTTGAAAACTTCTATAAAAACATATTTACCAAGGGGGTAAAAAAGATAGCAAACACAAAAGGAAAAAGGTTCCTTGGTGTCATCTTCAACATTGCCAAGATTTCCTGGCACACAAAGCAAATTACTGTGAGCAAGATAAAGTTCTAAGTCCTATCAGCAAAAAGCTGTAAAAAAAAAAAACACTAAGAAATTTAGACTGTTGGCATAAAATGATGTGTGATATCATTCCAAAGAATCTAAGTCTAAAGGTTTCCTTCCACATCAGTGCCCTTGCATGGATGGGTATACATACAGGAACCAAGAACATACGTGCAGTGGGTTCAGACAGCAAGAGAGCAAATTGGCGAGACTTCATTCTCCTCTTCCAGTTTAGCAAAAGTAGGATGTGAAAGGAACAAGACCTTCCCTTCTTCCCTCTTTTCTATCAGCAGCTTTTTTTCTGGACAGTCAGCTGTATATAATTTTCAAATGCTGGATTCCATATTCAGTTTGGAATTTTGAGATTCTTTGCTTTTGTTTTTATTAAAGCTGGCCGAACAGTTCAGTGGTTCAGGTTTCTGGCTGTGGAGCCAGAAATTGGTTCGATTCCTCACTGTGCCTCCCCACAAGTAAAGCCAGCCTGGGTGGCCTTGGCCAAGCTGCACAGTCCCAGGATGCCCTCAGAAGAAGGGAAGGGTAAAACCCTTCTGAGCATGATCTACCTGGAAAACCCACCAGACATCAAGACTGATTTGATGACACGTGATGATGCTAATGATTAGCTTTCATTTGACATAAGATTCAGATCCTTGAATGTTACTGGAAAAGGCTAAAAATACAGGGGCAAAGCCTAGCGAAATAATAGATGGTGAGATGGTTAAACTTAATTCTAATGGCCAGGAGAGTAGAATTTCATTTCCCTGATGACTCCCCCACTCTCACAAATACCATGAGCATAATTGTGCAATTCTGCCTAATTTCAATGATGGCATTTTTTTTCTTGGGACAGAATGTGGATTGCGTCATTGGAACAATTATGTTATTTTAGTGCTAAGTACATACATCTTGGGATAATGGAAATGTGTCTCTTTCCTGCTCTAAAAAACATCAATTTCTCAAAGAGACCTTGAACATAAAAGAATAAAGCAGGATATACAGAATGATTCCTGTATGTGGGCCTCTTTTTGATAATGTTCATAAGAACAGAATGGGGATGAGACTTAAAATACTATGGCTTTCCAATCAGGTTGTGTAAGTATTGTCTAATGTGAACTATGGTTACTGTGTTAGAGTAGGACTAGAGCAAGACAGGTTGAAATCCCAACTCAGCCACCAATTGTACCAGAAATGTTTTAAGGTAAAGATACTATAGGCAGACAGAAGGATAAATAAGTGGGATCAAGACTGACTTCGTACTAGTAGTTAAAATGATTAAACTAAGGTTGTGGTACTAAACAGAAACTGCAATATGCTGGACATATCAGAAGAGGACAAGACTCCCTGGAAAGACAATAATGCTAGGAAGAGTTGAAGGCAATAGGAAAAGACAGAATCTTAACATGAGATGGACTAAAACTCCATAAAGGAAGCCATGGTCTTTGGTTTGTAAGACATGATATTTTGGATATCTTTAATTTACCAGATTGCCATATGTCAGAATCAACTTGACACACATAACAACAACACAAACAAATGCCAGATCATACATCAGCCCTAACCTCACTTGTTTGGTCCAACATACTAGATGTTACTCCATCCGAGATACTTCTCTGGTCTTTGCTAGGAATCCAAAACGTTCCAACCAGATTTCACATTTCTTGTGAAATCAATGTCATTCATTTAATTTCATTCTATTATTTATACCCCACCTTTCTCCTAAAGAGGAGAATATGACATATTAGATCCCGTATTTCTGGCCACGTTTTCTATAAGTTCTTTCCCTGAAGCATTTGGAAGCATTTCTTTACTTTATTGATTTACAAATATTTATGAACTGCTTGAATCTGAAGGTTGTAAAACAGTGTGCCACAGTACAAAAACATGCAACACACAAAACTGAATTACAATATTTATCATCAACAGACATGAGATTGGACCTCCCAAGAAAAGGCTTGCAAAAAACAGGTAAGTTTTCAGGATGTGTCTAAAAACAAATATTGCTGGAACAAGCTGAAATTTAGACAGCAGTGTATTCCACAGAGTGGGTCCCACAATGCACAGCACCCTGCTCTGAACAGTTGCAGAGTAGGATTTTGGCAACATGTGGCTTCTCCAAATCAAGTGAGGACCAATAAAAGAAGCTCTAAGGGAGAATACAACCTGTCACGTAACCAGGTCCCAAATTATTTGCTCTTTTACAAACTATAAACTTTATGGATGAACCCCATTCAAGGACTCTAACCAGTCTTTCTCACGCTGCTGCCCTCTATTTGACTAGAATCCCCATCATCCTCAGTCAACCAAGTCAAATAAGACAAATAAAGTTTTGAAACCAGACACCTACCTTCATATTTCAGAGCCAGTTTGGCATGCCCAATAGCTTCCCATGGTGATGGAATATCCAGGAACACAGCGTCGGCAACATTGGTGACGCCAAACCCATTTTTGCACACATCCTGGTTCTTTACTGTTACCAAATGGTCCACTTCATGTTCTCGAAACTCTTCTATGGCCTTCTCAGCTCTCTGTTGGTGAAACTCTATTGTATACAGATGCCCTGTTGGGGCGATCGTCCTAATAATTGCATGAGAGAGGGAACCGCTTCCAGTACCTGGAAAGAAAGGAAAAGCTGAAATATCGAAATACAATTTCTGAAAATGAGTAAGGCCACATTTACATGTAGGCAACCGAAGCAGATTACATGGGCAAGCACTTAGGACTCCTATATTCCACAGCAGGAGTGGGGGAAAAATAGATGAGTAGATCTCTGGGTGATCCAGTGTGACAAGGGTCTCCAACTCTCTGCTACATGAGTGGAGGACCTATATGGGATTTTGGGGACAAGAGAAATGCTGCATCTGGGAAGTCATATTCTGATTTTTTTAGGCCACCTTTAGCCTGTGTCATATAGTTTGCTGCCTCCATCTCATACTAACAACTTAAAAACTTCCACTCAAATTAGGATCCTGAAGCAGAATATTTGGAGAAAAACCTGGAGCAGATTTGTGTGAAAGGAAACATAATCTTGTTCTGCTGCTCATGGCTAATATCTGGGCTAAGCATCTACTTGGAAGAGCTCTAAGTACTTAATTCTTAAAGAATTTTTAATTCTTCTCAGAGTCTCAATTCTTATTAACAATGATAACCTTTGAACTACAGAGCTGAAAGGGACCCTGTGGATCATCGAGTCCGGCCCCTCTCAAGGAGGCCCAGTGGGGAATTGAACTCCCAAACTCTGGTTCTGTAGCCAGATACCTAAACCACTGAGGTTTAGGTATCTATCCGGCAGCTCATGTCTGCCCACCTCTGCTATTCTTCTGCATCTCCAGTTGGTACCTATCAGGATTTTAATAAAAAAGCAAAGTAGATCCCATATACCTGAAGTTTGCCCACCCTTAGTCTACTGGTATAGGTGATTTCGGAGCAAAAGTTCAGAAATTATTAATCAAACACTACAAGTGGAAGAACCAACAAAACAGAACAGTCTGTTCCTGCTCAGGATTTCAGATCTCTGTTTTGTTACACAGATGCCTGGCTTTTTTGCCCAGTTCCCCCAAAGTCTATCAATATTTCATGATCACCATTGACTCCACTCCTCCCTTCCTTGGCTGTTTGTAGGGTCTGAAGATTTCTTCCTTCTACATGCCCATGGATAACCTGCTCCTTCCACATGGATAGTGTCATTTTACTTTTTTATTAGTTATGTTTCTACCAGCTTTTATACTAATGTATGCCTTAGTTACATTTATATTTTATAAGCATTTATACCTCAGCTTTCGCCCCACTGGGTTTCGTGGGTGTGTCTCCTCCTCATCTAATTCTCACGGCAACCTCGTAAGGGAGATCAAGCTGAGGCAGAAAATAAGCAGCTAAAGGCCATCCATTGAGTTTCATGGCTCAGGACTCAAATCTCCAAATCCCAGTTCAACATTCCAGTCACCATAGTTAAAGGTTCCTCTTGACATTTAGTCGAGTCATGTTGGACTCTAGGGGGCGGTGCTCATCCCTGTTTCCAAGCCGTAGAACCAGCGTTTGTCCGTAGACCAGTGGTCCCCAACCTTTTTACTCCCGTGGACCGGCTGGGGGAGGCGGAGCACACACCCCCTCGCGCTTGTGCACATGCGTGAAGGAGCGTGCTCTCTCTCAGGCACGGGCGTGCTTGTGTGCATGTGCAAAGGGTGGTGCAGTGCTCATGTGGGTGCGCGCACTCTCTTGGGCAAAAAGTGTCACAGCACTTGTGCAGGTGCTCGCACACTCGCGCTGCAGGCACAAACAGGTTGTGTGGGGGAGTGCATGTGGGGGGGGAGGTCTCTCTCCACAGCCCAGTCCAGCCTCAGGCCACGGACCGGCATCGGGCCGCGGAACGGGGGTTGGGGACCTCTGCCATAGACAGTTTCCGTGGTCATGTGGCCAGCACGACTAGACACGGAATGCTGTTACCTTCCCATCGTGGGGGTACTTATTTATCTACTCGCATTTACAGTGGTGCCCCGCATAGCGAGGTTAATCCGTTCCGGATTAACCTTCGCTATGGGGAAACATCGTTAAGTGGGACGGGGAAACCCACTGGAACGCATTAAACGAAGTTCCGAATGGGCCCTAAACTCACCGGTCTCCGATGTTCCCCCATGCTGCAGCGGCCATTTTGGGTGTCCCGGTGGCCATTTTGGGTGTCCCAGCGGCCATTTTTAGTGTTCCAGTGGCCATTTTGTGTGTCCCGGTGGCCATTTTTAATGTTCCGGCTGCCATTTTGGGTGTCCCGGCAGCCATTTTTAGTGTTCCGGCAGCCATTTTGGGTGTCTGGTGGCCATTTTGGAACCGCCGAACAGCTGTTCCCCCATCGCAATGCGAGGATGCCCTCGCATTAGCGATGGGGAAATCCGCATCGGTATGCAGATTCTTCGTTAAACGGTGCACTCATTATGCGAGGCACCACTGTACATGATTTCGAACTGCTAGGTTGGCAGGAGCTGGGACAAAGCAATGGGAGCTCACTCCGTCACGTGGATTCGATCTTACGACGACTGGTCTTCTGACTTTGCAGCACAGAGGCTTCTGCGGTTTAACCTGCAGCGCCACCACATCCCCCTGCACCACAGCTACATATAAAACATGGCATTTTCCTTCTAAGACCTCCCCCCCCCCAAGCACATATATCTTCTACCAAAGACTGGAATTAATGGGCATTTTTAGAACATTCCTTCCTTCAAGGAACTCAGGCAACCTAATATTCACCTTCATAGTCCCCTGACACTGGGCTATTCTGGGGGACAGTGAGTTTCATGACTACGCAGGGGTTTTAATCCACATCTTCAGCCTCAGTCTGATACTCCAAGCCAGACTTCCTCAACCTTATGACCTTCCTAGCCCACTTGGCGATTGGGATCTGACCTTCCTAATTAGAGATCTGACCAATTTCGCATTGGCAGCTGGCAGAAGATGTTCCATCACTTCATTTGCTCCATGGGGAAAATAGGTTGCTTGGACCATCTGTCTGGTGGGAGGGCACCATCTGTTGCAGAGCTGCTAATAAGACTTTTTGTTGGAAATGCCAACCAAGGAGGGACGAAACCAGAACTTGTGGCCAGATTGCAATCTAGCTAGAGGACAACAACCTGCTCAGGAGGAATGAAGACCACTCAGGTTCCCCTAATAATAAAATAATAATAATAAAAACAAGTTAAAATGGACCCATCAGTTGTAACTATGGTGAGACTGCAAACAACAGACCTCCATTTTTCTCTACAAGTGGGAAAGGACTTGGAAAAAGCCTCAGGCAACAGACAAGGGAAACCACTGAGCTGGCTGCTTGCAGAAGGGTTAAGTACATTCAGGAGAGACTTTAGCTTCCGTTTATTTGCCAAAATTTGGAACATTCTTCACATTCAGGTTGGAAAGAATTTAAAGAGTAAAACAATGTGAATGTGGGAGAAAGTGGAACACATTTGGCCACAGAACAAAGAGACAACACACAAAGCTTTTAGAGCTCAAGTCTTCAAAGGGTGACTTTGAATCATTGCCTATTTCACCACGTTTGCAGCATTAAATTAGAAATGAGACCTCTCTTCTTCCTGACAGGTTCCTCAGCTGTTGCTCCTACATGGGCAGCAGATACAAGACACTCCTCTATGTCCTGGGAACAGATGTACCTATTAAGCTTGGCCAGAAGAGATGAAATTTCATTTTATTACAGTTACGAGAAGCTTTCCTAATTATCAGTCCCCCCGCAAGCATGTCTGCCTTACTCGGGAAAACACAACGTCTCTGTAATTCCACCCTCGTACAACCCATGGAGTGCAATATTATCTATTGGTTGCTTTGCATGTCAGCAGCACAGACAACTCATGAGACCAGCTGAAATCACTCACTAGAAGGCACTCATTTCACACGTTAGCAAGGTTATGCTCAAAATCCTACAAGGTAGGCTTCAGCAGTATGTGGACCGAGAACTCCCAGAAGTACAAGCTGGATTCCGAAGGGGCAGAGGAACTAGAGACCAAATTGCTAACATGCGTTGGATTATGGCGAAAGCCAGAGAGTTCTAGAAAAATATCTACTTCTGCTTCATTGACTACGCAAATGCCTTCGACTATGTGGACCACAGCAAACTATGGCAAGCTCTTGAGGAAATGGGAGTGTTGGATCACCTTATCTATCTCCTGAGAAATTTATATGTGGGACAGGAAGCAACAGTTAGCACTGGATAGGGAACAACTGATGGGTTAAAAATTCAGAAAGGAGTATGACAAGGCTCTGTGTTGTCTCCCTGGTTATTTAACCCAGTGATTCTTAACCTTGGGTTACTCAGGTGTTTTTGGACTGCAACTCCCGGAAGCCTTCACCACCAGCTGTGCTGGCTGGAATTTCTGGGAGTTGCAGTTCAAAAACACCTGAGTAACCCAAGGTTAAGAACTACTGATTTAACTTATATGTATAATACATCGTGCAAAAGGCTGCATTGGATGAGTCCCAAACCAAAATTAAGATTGCCGGAAGAAATATCAACAACCTCCGATATGCATATGATACCACTCTGATGGCAGAAAGTGAGGATGAATTAAAGAACCTCTTAATGAGGGTGAAAGAGGAGAGCACCAAAAATGGTCTGAAGCTCAACATCAAAAAAACTAAGATCACGGCCACTGGTCCCATCACCTCCTGGCAAATAGAAGGGGAAGATATGGAGGCAGTGGCAGATTTTACTTTCTTGGGCTCCATGATCACTGCAGATGGTGACAGCAGCCATGAAATTAAAAGGCACCTGTTTCTTGGGAGGAAAGTGATGACAAACCTAAACAGCATCTTAAAAAGCAGAGACATCACCTTGCCGACAAAAGTCTGCATAGTCAAAGCTATGGTTTTTCCAGGAGCAATGTATGGAAGTGAGAGCTGACCACTGAAGAACTGATGCTTTTGAATTGTGATGCTGGAAGAGGATTTTGAGAGTCCCCTGAACTGCAAGGAGAACAAACCTATCCATTCTGAAGAAAATCAACCCTGAGTGCTCACTGGAAGGACAGATCCTGAGGCTCCAGTACTTTGGCCATCTAATGAGAAGAGAAATCTCCCTGGAAAAGACCGTGATGTTGGGAAAGTGTGACGGCAAGAGGAGAAGGGGACGACAGAGGACGAGATGGTTGGACAGTGTCATCGAAGCTACCGGCATGAATCTGACCCAACGCCGGGAGGCAGTGGAAGACAGGAGGACCTGGTGTGTTTTGGTCCATGGGGTCATGAAGAGTCAGACGTGACTTAACGATTGAACAACAGCAGAAAGCTCAATTGCGTGACTGGGAATTTGCAGCATCCCAGGGAGTCTAATGATTTTCTGACTTTCCAGAGGGTGGATGTAGCCCTCACTGTGGATCCTTTCCTCTTCATCTCCAGAAGCAAAGAGAAGGGTTGTCAAAATGCCAAGAGTGAACAGAAGCAAAGGCAGCAGGTGGGGACACATATCCCTTTCAAAACTCAATATTCTGCTACATTTTTAATCATCTGCCTTTTAAAAAAAAAAAAAAATGCTGCTTCTAAACCACCAGAGAATCTACTGCTCTCCTTTTCCGTTGCAAGAACCACCATTAAAACTGGCTTTGGCTCATTGCCGGGCTCTTGGGATTAATCACAAACTCTGTTTGTTGTCGAGCCCAGAATCTGATCATATGTACTTTTAAATTTGTGTACCATTTTTTTTTAAATGGCAGGCACATGGTTTTATGAACTGGGGGCTGACGCACATGCACAGACCACAATAATGCAAAGCTGTTCGCTAAATAACCACAAAAAAGTTGAAAACATATTACAAGAAAGAAGGCTGCCGCTGAAAACATAAGAAAGAGTCCAGCCAGTCCCATTGCTGGACACCAGTCTCCAACAAACCCATTAGCTAGACAGAAAGGCAAGAGGGCTGCCTTGTCTGTCCCCAGTATCTAGCAAACAGAGGTGCGTACCTATGAACGTGGAGCTCTACTTTGCTGTAATTGCTAATAGCCCTTGATGGATCCAGATTCCATAAATTTGTCTGTGGCTAGCGTAACTTTTCTCAACTGGGCCCCTTAGATGTGCTGGACTACAGTTTCCAGCATCCACAGCTAGTACTGACAGGGAAACAATACTCTTGGCAGCAGACCGTGTGGGGAAATTGAGTGTGGCTTAATTAAAAATAAACTTTTCCCTAATAACTGTATGTAGCAGATAAAATGATTCAGTCAGGAACGTACCGAGCAGAATGAGCTACAAGTCTCCCTCAGTAGACCACCTCTTATTGCTAAGTTTATCTCAACTGGCACTTATTGTATCAGTTATCCACTCAAGAGAGTCTGGTAATAAATAAAAATAAAATGTTTCCATTTACTTACAGTTCTTCATAGATAAAAACTATATTGTGTAAAAATGTTAATTTGTTACATCACTGAGCTTAATTGGTTAATTAGCTTTATTACAGACAAACTGACTGGTTACATAGTTTAGAGAACACATCACTCTGTCTACTTCTGGCAGATTCCATAACGAATATGGACAGAATTCTAACTGGTAAAAGGCAGGAAAAGAATTCTGAGGTGAAAAGGGAACTACAGACAGAGATGGTCTCCCACTTTTCACTCCAGATGCACACACTGGAGCAAAGACCTTCCCTTTTATAATTAATTCTACCCAAAATAATAAGTAGCCTATTAACGTATGAAGTGGTTTTATTACAGAATTTGAAAACTACTGAGCTTCTGTCATCTGTCCATAGCAGCACACTGTCCTTCCAGGTTCTCTGTACCCAACAAGGACTAGAAAGTTAACATAAAGGAAAACAAAAATGACAGGCCAAAATTCTCAAGATTCATGGGAAGCAAAGGAAAAGTATTGAAACGATGTAAAAGGATTTGAGGGTCAACCACTTCAAGTTTCATAACTGTAGGGTTTGAAAACATTACTTTTTTAAATGTGTCCTTTACTACCACAGTGTCCTTTCAGATTCTTTGTGCTCTTGAGGACTAGAAACATGACACAATGAAACACAAATCTTAACAAAAAGAGCAGAACTCTCAAGATTCGTAAAGCATCTGAAATGTATGTAGGTTTCTTACCCTATCTTTCCCTGCTGGCAGAAAATACTGAACTCATCCCACAGTTCTTTAACTTAGGCCACTAATGCTCTCTCTCTCTATCTTTTTTTGGCATACAGTTTCAAAACAGCCCTGCCTCCCAAGTTTTGTCTTTGTTCTTGCCAACATACTGAATTGTTACGAGAAAAAAACATTTGAGCTGCACAACCTTGTACAATTTAAGATTTCTTGAACAGCATCCCAGATAATGAGGCTTATAAGAAGTGTTACATATGGCAATCTGTCTGTTTCTCTCTCTCTCTCTCTCTTGCGCATGCCCGCAGCTACGCCATCCACTAACTTAATACTGTCATGTGTCTGCAGTTAAAGCAGCCCTCTTGATCCAGTTATAACTTCCTTCAGGGACCAATTTATTTGTGTACAAACCAGACATCTCTTAAATCCAGGCTGAATCTTGACATTCAAACTGACTCAAAGCTTCTGGCTCCAAGGAGAGGTACAGATCCTGCCTAAATAAAAATTTAAACCGTTGTTATTTGCAAAGTAAGTGTATACAAAATACTACTTTTCGTCATGCCCTCAATATGCACAGCATATTGCTAAGTATTAAGAGGGCAGGTTCCTGCCCCTGGGAGCTTACAGTTTAAAATCTAAGGCGTGAAGGACAGCAGACCAAGAGGAAGGCAATGGAAGGATGGATAGGGGCGGGATATACTGCGAACCAGCAAATCCCAGATTCTGTTAATTTATGAGAGGGCCTTAGGTGAGTCAAATCAATCTCAATTTTCTCTACTGCAAAGCGAGGAGAAAAATAACCAACTAACTCACACAGTTGTGAAGAGTTTATAAAAGTCTGTAACAATCTCACAGGTAAAAGCACGCCTCTGTAGCCACAGGTGACAAAGAAGTGAATGAAGGGAGTCCATGTTCTGGAAGGGAATAGACAGACTCGGCACCTCTCCTCAATGTGCAGGAAAGCAAGGGAGGTCCATGGGGTCAACCAGTGCCCGTCAACAGCTAAAATCTTGTCCTTGGAGGATCTAGAAGTCATAAAGTTCTGTAAAATGTCCACCTTCCCAACTGGCATGTCATGTAGAGTGGGAGGAATCTCTGTGTTATCTCTAATTGAAAATAACACGGCAGCTCCGCCCTGCTTCACCTGCCCTGTCAGTTGGAAAGGTGAGCAGAGCAAACACAAACGCCATGTTGTTTCCTTTCTTTTCATGGGGAAACTGGAACAAAGGTCAAAAAGATAGGAGAGGGGTGAAACTCAGTCCTCCAACATCATCTAGTCTGATGAGTTGGTCCTGGTAGATAGAGGGAAAGTCCTGGAAGGAAAACAAGTCCACGCCCCTTAAAAAATAAAATAAAATGGCTGCCAAAGGATGGATGCTCTCTTCTGAGATCCCAGCACACTAGTAAAAGGTTTGCAAGCTATTAACGTTAGTGGACTTATTTACACTTCCTTATAAATATCTCTACAAAGTGGTGTAATATTTTCTTCACAAGACAAGTACAAGGTTCTAAAAAAGAAAAGAAAAAAAAACAGTTACTACTTGGAAATGAAACTTTGCCTTTCTTCTCCCAAAAAGGGGGAAAAGGAGCAAGAACAAAGCTAGTTTCGGGATCAACTAATGTTTTCAAGTGCCGGCTGAGCCCTACATATTGCTTTCAGCTGCTGGGAGTCCCAGCGCCTAACAGCAAGAATGGGCATAACGCTTTCTCATTGCCTTGATTCTGGGGAATTCATTAGCAGAACGTCTGGGTTGCATGTGGAACGCCCCAGGTTCAAGTCCTGACATCTCCAATTTTTGAAAAAAGGAAAGCGGATAGCAGATTAAGGCAAAAGAGTTCTGCTTGAGTTTTTGGAAAGTTGCTGTTGCGTCATAGTTGAAAATTCTAGACTGCCTATATTCTTTTGGTAGTGGGAAGGAGCGGTCATGGTTTATTCTTAAACAGATCAGGCTGAAGACAATCAACCGAAAAGACATCACACCACACATGTTTCAACCTAAATCTGCATTAAGTCCTGTGCAGGGGGAGAGGAATATTGCACATGCCTGCAAGTATAAATACTGTATGCATGTGTATAGGAAAGGGTTTTTTAAATTACATCTCCTATAATCCCAAACCAGCACAACTGCTGGCCATACTGCCTGGGGGATTCTGTAACTTGGAACACAGTAGAATAACTTGACCTTTGCATGTGTGTGCTTTTAAGTCAATGGTGTGTGTACTCATTGTTTCCTGTACCCGGTATCCATGTGCAAACCCAGAGCAAAACACTTCCGCCTTGGGCTTCTGCAATGCAGTGGCTGAACTCTGCTCATGGGCCTCTTGAATGAATGCCCAGATGAAGAGTATTTCCACACGCCAGAATATCCACCAACCCACAGGCTAAAAGCTGCAGAGACCAAACAGAAAACGCTGTCGATTCGGCACCAGGGAGGCTCAAATTCCAGACCCGGTTCTCTTCACCCACCCAACGGCACAAGTGCCAAGCGCATTTCCTTAAACGGCAAGGAAACCCAGCAAGGCCTTGCCAGGTCGCCGTGATTAAAATCTCTTTCAAAAAAGGACGTCCGCCCTCCAGCCCCGGTAGAATGCATTAATCATGCATGTGTTTGGCATACAAACGAGATCAAAATCTAGGTTGTTCGCTGCGGCTGCTCTTAAGAGCAGCCCTCAGTTGCCTCAGACATGGCTAGAGGAATCCACTATGCATACAAATGTGGTCGGCCGACCGCACACGCTGGCTCCGGATCCACCTATGTCCCCCCCCCAGTTCCTGTTCCCAAGCTTCTCCGCTACAGCAAACCACATGAAATATTTAATCACTCCACAACGCCGTGAACATGAAAATTACATTACTCTATATTAAATTCATGACTCATCTCCCACAAGCAGCTGGAGGGGTTTCCACCTGTACAGACCTAGCTGCCCTCTGCCTCTAGAGACCATCGCCCACAGCAGCTTCCAATGGCTCTCTTTTTCCGGGAATTATTATGGGCATCTCAATATCTACCAGGGAAAAAGTGCACCTGCGCCTCCTGAGCAACATATAGAGCTTGGCAAAGGTTATTTAGGGAGTTAGAGCCCCCGGAATTCCCTAGAATTCCCTGGCTGAGGAATTATGGGAGTTGTACTTTTCTTTTTATTAATTAGACTTCTGAAGCTCTGTTAAGAAAGACTATTCATAACCATCAAAAGAGACTGTTGGCCTTTATCAGCTGAGGAATGGTGGTAGAATCTTTTCCAAGCTGTGGTTTTTATTGAACCCTCCCTTTACTGAATATTCAGCGCCATGATCTTTGGAGGGCCTCTCTCTCACTTCCACTTTGCCTCCCACGCTTTCTAACAGCTATGTAGAGGTCTTGGGGGGAAAAAACAATAAAAGAGATTTGTAACACCTTACAGACTAACCGGCTTTACCTGCCTTAATATTTTGTGAACTCCTTCGGAGGTAAAACAGATTGTAGCCCACAAAAGCTTATGCCAGATAAAATGTGTTAGTTTGCAAGGCTCCACAAGGTGGTCTGTTATTTTTGCTCCAATAGACTAATATGAATATATCTCTGGAAACTACTGGGAGAAATCATCCGGCATTCAGGCTAAAACAGGCACCAGGATCCTTATTTAGGTAGGAGATTGTGGATGGCTCAACAATAACCCACCCACCCCCGCACACACATTGGACCTTCTGCAAGCCTGCTGACATAGCAACCTGGCCACCATCAGAGATTCCCAAGGTTTTGTTAAGCGCAGAACTCTCACAGCGCTGGAGAGCTCATACACAGCAAAGCCAGCTGTACAACCCAGCCTGCTCCAACATCACTCCAGCAGCTGGTGGCTTTTTCAAAACGGGCTAATTCCATCCTGTGCCTTCACCCTTTCAGGAAGGTACGGAGCAGACAAGAGTACGTCTGGTCATTATCTCCAATCACTGATCAGAGATAACAGTGAGGATTTCCCTCTTATATAGCTTGTCTTCCCAAATAGGAAAATAAGCACAGTGCAGGAGAATTCCCATCAGGCTTGGGGAAGTGGCAATGCTGGGAAAGGAGATTAAGTGTGTATTTTTGGGCTACAACTTGGGCTTTATAAAAGTTATTCTGATGCAATTAAGAATAAACAGCTGCATGCCTTCTAGAATGCCATTCTGTACATATTTTGCTTGAAGCAAATCCCCTTTAACTCAAGGGAGACTTCTTCCTTATAGAAATGAACAAGACTGCACTGCTGTCTACAGGCTACAGTTTACAACAGCCCAACATTAGTCAGTTATTTAGGCCATTATGTTTCCAATTTTGGAAGATCTCAAATTCTGGCACTTCAGATGGTTATGAATTTCTACTCCAATGTATTCTCCAGGCCAGCTAGCACTGAAAAACTGACAGATATTTCCCAGGTCTGCTTTAATTGTTGGGAGTCATGGGTCACTCAAAATCTGTATTTAGGAAGAAGGAGTGTTATGCACACTTGTCCACAAGTTAGTCTACTAGGGACTTATTCTGAGTGGGTTGCACTGATAGTTGGGTTGGATGCCTTCCACATTAAAAACTAGAGAATGAAGGTGTGCTTCTGTTTCCACAAGGCATGGCACAATTTTTTATACAAGTTCTTGCTGAAGATCTGAAGATCCATGCGAGGACAACATATTGCACAACCTTGTGTAACATTTTCCATTTGCCTTACACAACACTTCATGCATCATTGCCAGAATTTTTTCACAGGCACATCTCTGGATCCATCCCACCTCCCCAGACGAAAAAGGGAACAAGTCTCCTGCACCTTTGGACTGTTGTTTTCAAAGATGGTTCTCCATCTTTGGTCTTCCAGATGTTCTGGACTCTAAACCCTGGATGCCCAAGCCAAGAGGCCCCAATGATCAAGGATTTCTGGGATCTGAAGCCTAAAACATCTGGAGAACCAAAGAATCAGTGTTGTAGGGGGGGAAATTCTAGCTCTTTTTATGCAGCTGTTAAAAATACTGAGATCCTGTCCTCTTTCGCATTAAATTACCCTAAGTCACAAATTCTATGACCATCTCGAGATTTGTGATGATTAGACGTCTAGCACTTCTAAGGTTAATAATCCACCAACAGAGAAAATAAAAACACATTTTTCATCTCTCCCGGTGTCACCCACCACTTATGCAAAAATGTTAGGAGCTTTACGTTACATCCAACTGAAAAATGTGTAAATGAGTTTACTTCCCACAGGGCTTGTATGCATTTTAAGAGTGGGTCTTTTGCCCTCAGCAAACTGTCTGCCTCCGCTTGACAGTACATACAGTGGAGAACTTTGAAGCAGATACATGAAAAAAACAACCTGGAAAAATATGATTTAAAAAGAAAACACAAGATCTAAAAGACTCAGTGAACGTGACAAAAAATCCTGCACACTCTTGTTGGCAATTAATTTCAGCATCTAACTAAAGCCAACACTCTGGAGTTCTTGGCCCAACCATACAGCAATACAAATGCAGCAACCTCTGATTCTAAACAGCTAAAATGTAAATGGTTTCCTTCTGCCATTAATCTAAAACAGGAATAGGCAACAGGTACATCAAAATCCGCCTGTGTTCTGCATGAGCTATTCCCTGCATGGATGTAGGCATGACAATCAACCAACATGGTCAAGTACTATCAAATATTTCATGAAGTGAATGATGCTACTGAGGAAATGCTAGTTCGCCTTCCAAATATTTTTCAGCATGTTAAATTTTCGTAGCAAAAGGAAGAACGGTGGCGGCTTCGCTCCCACGTCTGCTTTAATCTAGGACAAAACACAGCAAACCTTTTCCTACTTTATCTGATATAACTGCAAGGCATCTACACACCACTTCTAATGCAGTAACCAGAGTGCTGGACCAGGACTCGGGAGGTAAAGGTAAAGGTTCCCCTTGACAATTTTTGTCCAGTCGTGTTCGACTCTAGGAGGCGGTGCTCATCCCCGTTTCCAAGCCATAGAGCCAGCGTTTTTGTCCGAAGACAATCTTCCGTGGTCACATGGCCAGTGCGACTTAGACACAGAACGCTACCTTCCCACCGAGGTGGTCCCTATTTATCTACTTGCATTTGCATGCTTTCGAACCACTAGGTTGGCGGGAGCTCAGACAAGCGACGGGCGCTCACTCCGTCGCATGGATTTGATCTTACGACTGCTTGGTCTTCTGACCCTGCAGCACAGGCTTCTGCGGTTTAGCCCGCAGCGCCACCACGTCCCTTAGGACTCGGGAGACCTGGGTTCAAATCCACAATTGTTCATAATGTAACCTTGGGCCAGTTACAAACTCTCTCAGCTTCACAGGGCTCTTCTGAGGAGAAAGTGAAGGACAGACAGAAGCCAGATTTAGGCTGAATATCAGGAAAAACTTCATAACTGCTAGAGCAGTACAACAATGGAACCAATTGCCTCGGGAGGCGGTGAGCACTCCTGCTCTGGAGGCATTCAGCAGAAAATTGGAGAACCCTCTGTCAGATCTGCTTTGACTGTGATTCCTGCCTTGAGCGGAGGGTTGGGCTCAATGGCCTTATAGGCCCCTTCCAACTCAATTATTCTATCATTCTATGTATACTGTCTTGAGCTGAAACAACAGAAAGGCAGGATATAAGAATGACAAGTAAATATCTTGGGACAGATTGGCCGACTGGGAGCTCCATCTCCCACTGTTCCTCCTTGACAGGGGCTGGATTCAATTATCTATAGCGTACCTTCCAGCTATACTGTTCCAAGATGATGATTACATCTCTCAGCCTTTTCTTTACAGGTTAAACATATCTAGCTCTCTCAATTATTCCTCAGAGAGCCTGGTTTATAAACCTTTTCCCATACTGGTTGCACTTCTAATGGCATGTTCCAGTGTGTTGATACCCAGAAGCCCGAAGCTCATGGCCTGGAATTTTGGGAGATGAAGTCCAAATTATTTGGATAGCTAAAGGTTAAGAAACATCTGGTATAATGGAGCTGGGGCATGCAGGACCGAAGCACCAATATTTCTCCATTAGTAAAGACAGTGACATCGCCCACAGAACCTCCCCTCACTGTACAAGAGATAACATGAAAGGGAACCATCTTGGATTTCCAACCCTCCTCTTACACAGAGAAGTCAATGAGACTGGAGCAATGGCAATAGTCAGTGGCATTCTCTACTTTCAGAGTTCACCATATCAAAATATATTCAGTCCCTGAACAGTGTACCAGCAATGCAAGTTTCCCACACAACAGGGGAGAAACATCCTACCGTATAAGGAAGCAGGAAGACAGACGGCATCTCAGCTGTCCAAGAAAGACATGGTCATGGAAGGCGCTTGCCAAGACTTATGCAATCATAACAATCTTTCTTTTACTCAACAGCCAGAGGCATTTATTTATACTGCAGTGCCAGGAAGCAACTCACTAGGATGGGGCACCAGGATATCAGAAAACAAGAGTGCAGAGGGATGTGTTCCGGGATATGCCACCCACCTATCTCAATTTTGGAATTTCCTCCCATAGCTGGCCTATCAAATAACAAGTTTAGAACACAATTTGAGAGCATTTAAAGGTCTGCCTTTGAGGCTCAGAGACAATTGGGATAAAAACATTTCCATAACTGTTGTTTAAATTTTTTTTAAGTCAAAGCAACTGCGTGATCCCAGTGCAGAAACAAACGTTCAGGTTGCACAATATCTTTATTGGATCATACTGAAAATTTACAAGCAGGGTAAGCTTGTTATATTGGACTCTTAAAAACTGGGAACTGAGCAAGGAGCAACATGTCCTCAAATTCAGGAAACGTTGGCTGGATACTATGCCATTGTTCTTAAAAGCTGATTGGCAAAGATGGAGTTTGCTAATTTAGATGTAAAATATCACTTAGCAGTCACTCCCTCCCACTTAGATGGTTCTGGTTTTAATGTTCTTTCAGAGTTATGGGGTGGTAGCCCTCCATTTAGGCTTTATCTCCTATTAAGCCCTAATGCTGTGTCTAATGTTGAGGGATGCCGAGAACTTTAGTTCATAAACATGTCCCGCGCTCTTTATTATTCTTTTCTACTTTTTATGTGTTTAATTACATTACCTATATGAAGTCTTGAAGAAGGGACAAGACACTGAAACTAACATACACCTGTTCTTACTTACATCCCACTTCAGTGCTTCACTTGATATTTGCCAGAATCCTAATACTGTAGCTATATCTGCTAGCATAATTCAATTGGTGTTCATCTCAGAGGCGTATCGCTGGAAATTAGGAATTCAGTGCAGGCATTTCCTGTTGCGTCACAACTCAGTCTCACAACTCAGTGCACATGCTGACTTTTCAGCTTGCAGTGATTTTCTGCCCAGTTTATGATGACCACATAGAGCTGTTAGGTAGCTCAATGATTTAGGTACCTAGCTGCAGAGCCAGAGGCTGGGAATTCAATTTTCCACTTTACTTCCATGATAAGAGCTGGACATGATGATCCATAGGGTCCCTTCCAGCTCTGCAGTTCTAACATTATAATGCCAGCATGAAAACATAATGGGACTCTGGCTACTGTTTCATTTACTTATTTTACTCCTTGCACTTTCCAAATCACCCACTAACCAAAGTTCTCTGGGTGTTATACAGTCTGTAAAAAACACAAAATAGAACAACAACGTACTAAACAACGAAAGAAACAGAATACAAAACTCAGATAAAATCAATAGCAACAGAAAAAAGCATTTCAGGATATACCGTATTTTTCAGTGTATAAGATGCCCCATGTATAAGATTCCCCCCCCCCCACTTTTCTAACCCAGAATTTCTTTCTTTGCAAGAAAGTGGAGGGGGAAGGCACGATCAAAGTGCTTTGATTCCTGCTTTCCCACTCCACTTTCTTGTGAGGAGAGTGGAGAGGGAAAGCAGGAACCAGCAAAGCAATTCATTGAAGCAATAAAGCAAAGCAAAGCAAAAAGGAAAGTGTGCTGCTTATATACCACCCCATAGAGCTTCAAGCACTCTTTGGGCAGTTTACAAGTTAATTATGAAGGCTACACATTGCCCCCCCCCAGTGAGCTGGGTACTCATTTTACCGACCTCAGAAGGATAGAAGGCTGAGTCAACCTTGAGCCGGCTACCTGGGATTGAACCCCAGGTTGTGAGCACAGTTTTGGCTGCAGTACAGCAGTTTAACCACTGCACCACGAGTGCTTTCTTGTGAGGAAATTGGAGGGGGAATCCTCAAAGCTATTCATTAAAGCAATTCTTGCTTTCCCCCTCCAATTTCTTCACAAGAAAGCACTTTATTGCTTTGATGAATTGCTTTGATGATTCCTGCTTTCCCCCTCCACTTTCCTCACAAGAAAGCACTTTATTGTGAGGAAAGTGCTTTTTCCCTCCATTTTCTTCTTTCTTGTGAAGAAAGTGGAGGGGGAAGCAGGGATCAAAGTGCTTTGATCCCTCCCCTTCCTTACTTCCGTGTATAAGACGACCCTAAATTTTTAATCTAAATATTTTAGAGAAAAGTATTGCCTTATACATGGAAAAAACGGTAAAACTAAAATAAAGTCAGCGATAAGATAAGGGTGGCAGAGAGCTACAGGGCCAAAACAGTTCTTGAAATGTCCGGAAGAATAAAATGGTCTCCACATGTTGCCAAAAGTGCCAATATGTAGGTGTTTAAGTGAGCATCTCAGGAAATTACAAAGAATAAGCCTTCTCTCTGATAGTCACTTGCTTTGTCTCTTTTGCCATAGGAACCTGAAGGAGACCCTCAGCCATTAGCCCTCTGAGTCCTGATAAAGAAAGATGGGAGGAGATATGCTTTTAGATACGATGCAGCTCTTCCTCCTCAAGCTACTTAGAGCTTTAAAGTTTCAAACGATCACTCTGTATTGGGCTCAGAAATTGATAGAATCATAGAATATTGAAGTTGGAAGGAGCCTGTAAGGTCATCAAGTCCAAACACATGCTCAATGTAGGGATACAAATCAAAAGGTATCTGCCACGTGGTTGTCTAAATTTCTCTTGAATGCCTCCTGAGTTTGGAGCACTCACCACTTCTTGAAGTAATTGCTTCTATTCCTGTACTGCTCTAACAGTTAGGAAGTTTTTCCTGACATTCAGCCAAAATCTGGCTTCCTGTAACTTGTGCCCATTATTACATGTCCTGCACTCTGAGATGATCAAGAAGAGATCCTGTCTCTCCTCTGTACAACTACCTTTCAAGTATTTGAAAAGTGCTATCATATTCCATATATCATATTGATATATGGAAGTGAGAGCTGGACCATAAAGAAAGCTGACCGCTGAAGAATTGATGCTTTTGAATTGTGGTGCTGGAGGAGACTCTTGAGAGTCCCCTGGACTGCAAGGAGAACAAACCTATCAATTCTAAATGAAATCAACCTGGAATGCTCACTGGAAGGACAGATCCTGAAGCTGAGGCTCCAATACTTTGGCCATCTCATGAGAAGAGAAGACTCCTTGGAAAAGACCTTGATGTTAGGAAAGTGTGAAGGCAAGAGGAGAAGGGGACGACAGAGGACGAGATGATTGGACAGTGTCATCGAAGCAACCAACATGAATTTGACACATCTCCGGGAGGCAGTGGAAGATAGGAGAGCCTGGCGTGCTCTGGCCCATGGGGTCACGAAGAGTCGGAAACGACTAAACGACTAAACAACCATATTCCCCCTCGTACCTATTTTCTCAAGGCTAAACATGCCCACTTCTTTCAGTCTCTCCGCATAGGGCTTGGTCTCCATACGCCCGATCATCCTTGTTGCCCTCCTCTGGACTTGTTCCAATTTATTGACATCGTTCTTGAAGTGCAAAGTCAAGAACTAGACACAGAACTCAAGATAAGGCCTAACCAGTGCCAAATATAAGGGAACTAGTCCCTCACAGAGAGGCAGCCAGAATAGTTTGCAGCACCAACTATATGACCAGGTTGGCAAGGCCCCCAAACCAATCCGTTCTGAACCAACTGAAGCTTCCAGACTGTTTAAAAAGGCAATCCGGAGACAGTCCAAAGTAAATAAATACACAGTTTCATTTAGGAGGGAAAAAAGCAAGACAGGATACACTAGAAATGTATAAAATTATCCATGGTATCAAAAAAGTAAGACAGGAAAACATTTAAGCCCTTCTCACATTATACCTATCAGGGAGTAGTATACAGATTCAGGAGACCTTGGTTCTAAACCCAACTCCTTGGTTCAAATCCTCTTTTAATACACACGTGTGTACGATGTGTCATCAAGTGGAGACCAACTTATAGAGACTATAATATGGCTTTCAAGGTACATAAGATGTTAAAGATGTGTTTTTACCACTTCCAATCCACACCTGAGCTTCATTGGCCAAGCAGCATTCAAACCCAGGTCTTGAGTCCTAGTCTGTCACTCCATATTAGGAATGAAGCTGAAATATCCAGGATAAATAAATGGAACTATTTTTCCCATGGATTTCATTGCCACAAAATGCAACTATTGCTGCCAGCTTGGATGGCTTTAAAAAGAGATTAGATGAATTCATGGAGGCTAAGACCATCAGCGATACATCACCTCCTGGATCAGAGGCAGTATGCCCCTATATAGCATTTGGAAAGGAAAAGGCGATAAAGGGGACAATTAAACTGATGTCTTGCTGGCAGACTCACCCCAGGCCTCTGCATGGCCACTGTCTGAACAGACTGCTGGATTAACTGCAAGGATGTCCTTATCCATGACCACACTGCAGAGTAAGTTACCCAAGCATGTAAAATTATTTCTCTCTAGGTAGGCTTGATGTTTTTAGGGATATATCTATACTGTTTCTGAACAAATCTGGAAAACTGGACCAAATAGATCCATTGTGTTCCATCCAGCACTCATGGGGTTAAAAAGTTTTAAACCAAAGATGCCCAGTGCTTTGCAATCAGGAAACAGAAACTGAAAACAAAGAGCAGCAAAGGAGAAGCTAAGTGGCAGCTGAATCCGCCCCCCCCCCCCCCCCAGTAAAGCTGAAGATCTCTCCTGGACACTCCAGATATGGAAATTTTAGGGAGAGCTAAGACAGAGTTCATGGGGTGCTATATATCTCCTGGCAGTGCTCCATCAGACACTTCACGCTTTGTAGAGGGAAAAGATAAATTTAATATGGATGTTGCTAGCTAATATTTGTGTTGCAGAATCTTCTTTCTTACCTACATAGTTTATTAAACAGTTTACTACTAAGACTGAATGTGTGTGAGAGAGAATGTGGAAAATGGACAACGAGAGCTGTAGTCCAAAACCTCTGACAGGCACCATATCAGGCACCAGTTTCACTGGTCTGTCTTTGTTTTGGGGGGGAGGGGAAATACTCCTTCTAATAGACAAAATAAAAGTCATACAATGGGAACCATTACCTGATTCACACACAATTGATCCCGGCTTAAGCTCAAGCATCATGGTGATCAGAGAGATGTCAGTCGAATAGAGAATCTGTGTTCGGTGGGGAAGGTTCAGAGTCCATAGTTCAGGTGTTGGGTGAAGAACGTACACCCAGCCTCCTTTGCTGCAGGTCACTTTAGAGCCATAGGATTTCCCTATCAGGTCAGTGGAGTGTCTGATCACCCCATACTTTGTCTGGGTTTTACCACCATCTTGCACTTTGACCGGAAACATTGACTCATGACCCAAAAAGATAATAGCCGTGTCCCCCTCTTTTACCGTGTCTCCATATTTGATGAAACTCATCCTGATAATCTTGCAGTTGGCAGACAAACTGTAGGTAAGAAAGATGGAAACAACTCTAAATGCACAGTTCTTGTGGCTTCTCCTTTTGGCTATAAATCCTGCCTAGCTTACCTACTTATGCAGCCTCTCCCTGTCATACTTCCCTACTTCTATACCTTAAGCCTAAATCCAGTCTTGTACTAACTGCTAACTAAGGCACCAGGTCTTTCTCTGCTTCTCCACTACAACCCTTGAAAAGCAGTGGGTGGGCAACTATGGACACCTCTATTTTCTGGGACTATTAGATCAATTTCCCCTGAACACTGATCACACTGGATAGGGTTGATGGGTGTTATGAGTAAAACAGCTGGGCAGACAGAGGTTCTATTGATTACACTCAATGCAAGTCTACCTTTGACTACAAGGAGACCCATAGTTCTTTTATATACCCTGTTATTATCCCTATGATGGCAATGCACACATTATTAGAATATACTTGCCAGTCAGTGTGATATAGTAGACAGAGCTTCAGACAGAACTTGAGAAAGCTGGATTTAGATTCCCACTCAGACATGGAAATTCACTGGGTATGGGAATGGTAAACCACTTCTTGAAATTCTCACAGGTAAGTCAGACAACTCTTGACACCACATACTAACTATGGGGATGCAACTGTAGTTAATTCTAAACAGCTAAGTAAGTTCAATAAACTTTCACTTTAACTTTCATCCTATATTTAAATGCCAATAATAGTAAAATAAAAAAAATCTGTGCCCTTCCACATGCTAGACTGCATTTGCATCAGCCCTAGCTAATGGTGAGGGATGATGGGAGTTGCTGTCCAACCGGGGGGGGGGGGGACCACACTCTCCTTCACTGAGTTAGGCATAAGCTTAAGATGTTCAGAAACAAGAGGGGAAGGCTTTTGCACCCTTAACTATACAGAAGACGAAAATTCAACTATACAGCTTGCCATGGGAAACAAGACCGGTTGCAATGTTCGTCTTTTACCAACCCAATAAAACTAGAAGAGCTTCAATCTCTGTTCCCTTGGCTTTCTCTTGAGCCACCCGCCAATTTCCCCTTTAGTATCACACCCCTCAGGCTGTAGCAAGCCCCTCTCTATTCCCTTGGGTCTTTCTCCTAAGGATAGATGCACAGATCCCTCTTGCCTTACCTTTCCGGGACCCTAGAGGATTTGCAAAAAAGGGGGGGGCACAGAATCAGGACCACAAGTGACACGCTCTCGCCCCCATTCAGACACGTGTGTTTGCGACTTCTTCCTCTCCGGCGCCCGGCGCAGCCTGATGACGATTCCCTCTAACGCCCGCCCCCCCCCGCGCGCCTCCTCCAGCCCCGGGGAGTTTTGAGTCAGGCAGGATCTGGTCGCTTTCCAACCTTGGCAACTTCGATTTTCTCTTTTCTTTTCCTTTTCCTCCTCCTCCTCCTCCTCCTCCTCCAGGAGTGATGCATTTTCACATCCCTTCTGTTCCTTTTGGCTTTTCCTCCTAAATGCATCATGCGATTGTTGTGTTGTTGCGACGTCATTGCTATTCTTCTTGCTCTTCGTGGGAGGAGGAAAGAGTCAAAGCCCGTGTACCCCCTCCTCTGCGCGGGTCTCCTATGGAAACGGCGACCTGATAGAGCCGTTAAGCTTAACAGGAATTACATCTGAGTAGACATTAATAGCATCGTACTGTCGACCCCCTGGCATCGGTTCCCTTCCTTCTTAAAGTGACTTCCTTCTCCTTGTTGTTGTTTGTTGTTGTTGTTGTTGTTATGTGCCTTCAGGTCGCCTCCAACTCATGGCGACTCTATGAACCAGCGATCTCCAAAATCTCCTGTCCTCAACTGCCCTGCTCCTTTAGGGAGTCATTCCATCTAGTATTTGATCTTCCTCTTTTCCTGCTGCCTTCCACATTTCCCAGCATTATTGTCCAGAGATTTTTGCTCTCTTGTGATGTGCCCAAAGTAAGACATCCTCCGTTTCAACATTTTAGCCTCCAGAGATCGTCCAAGCTTGATCTGATCTAAGACCCATTTGTTCATCTTTCTGGCACTCCAGGGCGTCTGCTAAGCTCTTTTCCAGTACCACATTTCAAACAAATCGATGGTTTTCCTGTCAGCTTTCTTGATGGGCCAGCTTTCACAGTCATCCTCCACCACATACATATTACAGATAGAGGCTGTTTAGGACTATAATTCCCATAGCCTCTGGGTGGTTAAGGATAATGGGAGGTGTAGTTCAAACATACAGTAGGCAGAAGGGTTTTAATACATATTTATTTATTTATTTATTTATTTATTTATTTATTTATTTATTTATTTATTTATTTACAAGATTTTTTTTAGCCACACCATTATCAGTGGTCTCTGTGTGGCGTACAACAATATTAAAACTTTAAAAACATTAAAAACATTAAAAATAGGCAATATTATAATAATATCCTATATTAAAAGCAGTCATTAAAACATTCATATTAATAAATCCTGCTGCTCATATGACCAGCTAAACTAGAATACTATTTAATTAAAATGCTGGCGAAACAGAAAGGCCTTTGCCTGGTGCCAGAAAGCCAAAAGTGTTGGAGCCAGGCGGATCTCTATAGGGAGGGCATTCCAAAGCTGGGGGGGCAACAGCCAAGAAGGCCCTATTCAACATGCCATCCCCCTCACCTCTTTCAGGGATGGCACCTTCAGAAGGGCCTCCTGGCCTGATCTTAGAGGACGGGCAGGCTCATGTGGAAGAAGGCAGTCCTTTAGGGAACCAGGTCCTAAGCCATTTAGGGCTTTATATGTCAAAGTAAGCACTTTGAATTGGGCCTGAGCAGCAACCGGCAGCCAGCGTAAATTTTTCAGAGCTGCCGTGATATGAGTCTGTGCAGCGGCATCACTTACCAGCCGCGCAGCCCTGGACAAACGTTAATGTTTATATTCATTCCAGCTGATGTGTCATCCAACTGATTTTTTTTTACTTTCTCTGATTCCTGTATGCACACTTTCACCATGCATGGCTGCCCATTCATAAGTCAGATTTGAGTTAAATGAGATTTACTTCTGGATAAGTGTGTGTGTACAGTTGCACCCTTAGATGCTATGCAACGACGCCTCTGGAGGATTGCAGCCTGAAGTTAACAGTGGAAAAACCAGCCGAACCTGTTTGCAGACATAATGGGATAATGAATAAAGATATGTACGTGCTACATGGCAATAGTTTTTTTAACTAGACACAATTTTATTTATGGGATTTGTTAAGAAACTGCAGTGAAGCAACTTAATTCACAAATTCACTGCATCCGAAACAAATTAAGTGGAAGAAACATTCCCATCAAGAAGGACAACACTGTGGATGTAAATTGTGAGTGCAGTCTAATTACTCCCATGATATTATTCTGCCCCCCACCTTACCCCCTTTTTAAGCAAGGCTGCTAAAAACACTGCTAACAATTGATGAATGGGAACATTTGTAATAGCTGACATTTGTCCCTCACAACTCTATGCAAAGAATTCATACTCCCACCTCATCCTGTCCTCATCTCTCAACTAAAAAGGGAAGTTGTAATATACATGCGGCCATGTGCGGCCATGAAAATTCTCTATCCCTCCAAGAAATTCATATCATAACTTCTAGAGTGAAAAATGTGGTTTGACCATTTTTCTGGTTTCGTCACTCTATGTATAGAGTTACAAAAAAAAAAACACCTTACTTTCACCTCCCACTTAACTGGCTGATTTAAACTGCTAACAATAAGACTGTTTTTAAAACAAACAAACCCTAAAGTACATACAAGATAATTACACCATGTGCTTTTCTCACACTCTACCCTTCATGCACTTAAAACATAAAAAAGCGTCCTGGCTAATTAAAACAGCATTGCCTCTCCACTTTCTTATCTAATTTTTATTTCACTGATTTTGTCGACAGAGCATAGCTTATGTGGCTAGGCAATGGGAAGTCTGGGAGCCAAATCTTATTTTCAACATATTTGGTTGCTTTCAAAGGAAAAAACAACAGCATCCACTACCCCACCTCAGGCAGATATTCAGCACTGTGCCACTGGATGGGTTTCATATTGAATTTTTGCTCATCCTATAACTACTGAAACCACAGAGGTCTTCTGAGACACAAAAGTGACAATACTGGGGTCTGTTTAGATTAGAAAAAAAAGTAAGAATAGCAAATGATCAAAGTATTTAAAATTATGTACAACAGAGACAGAGGTGGTAAGAATTTTTTTTCTCTCTCTCTCTCTCAGATAAGGTTCAGGGCCTAAGTCTTAAATCTCTTAAAGTCTTATTTACCGAACAGCTAGTTAAAGTGCAATGGGGACGTGGTGGCGCTGCAAGTTAAACTGCAGAAGCATCTGTGCTGCAAGGTCAGAAGACCAGCCGCCGTAAGATCAAATCCACGCAACAGAGTGAGCTCCCGTCGCTTGTCCCAGCTCCTGCCAACCTAGCAGTTCCAACGCATGTAAAATTGCCAGTAGATAAATAGGTGCCACATTGGTGGGAAGGTAACGGCATTCCGTGTCTAGTCACGCTGTCCACGTGACCACGGAAAGTGTCTACGGGCAAACGCTGGCTCTACGACTTGGAGACGGGAATGAGCACCGCACCCTAGAGTTGGACACGACTGGACTAAATGTCAAGGGGAACCTTTACCTTAGTTAAGGTGCAGAATTTGTTTCCACAGGATGCAGCGTTGGCCACCAACATAAGCAGCTTTAAACAGGATCAGACAAATTCACGCAGGGGAGGGCTATAAGTCAGTACTACTAATGATGTCTGTATTAACCTTTGTGTCAGTTAGTATACCTGTGTGAATTGGTTGCTAGAGGATGTGAGTGGGAGGGAGATTGTTATGCTCCTGGCTTGTTTCTGGTCTTCCCAGAGACACCCGGTTGGCTGCTGTGTGAGCAGGATAAAGAGGCTTTTCTTGTACTCTTAAGCTAGCAGTAAATTCCAGAGTGCAAAGCACTGCAAGAAGTAAGGTTAGTAACATAAGGGCTATCTTTTCAAGTGTTCCATTTAACTCTGGCTTTTGTAGTGGCTTGTTCTGCCACTTCAAATGGTGATAACATCTTCATTGTTTGCATCAGCTCCTTCCTGCCCATCAAGTCGCTGGTAACTACACACCTGCAGAACCTGATTGAAAAGGCTGTAATTCCAATTGGGTAGTGTGTGTGTGTGTGTGTGTGTAGGAATTATTAAGATGTAGCCTTCTCCATCATTTTATCTCTCTCTCAGAAAAAGCTTCAGTTTCTACACACCAGACAACCGTCCAATGCATGAGAAAATAATCCACTTTACAAAAAAATGTTTACCTCCAGGAAGCAGCAAATCATCTTATTGGCACCACTAAAAAATTAATTGTATAAACACTTTGCAGTATTCGAAGAATGAGGGCAATGCTTTAATGCATAGAACTTTGTAATATTTCTGAAATTGAGAAATTTCCAAACCAAATACAGTACTGTTGAAACATGTGAGCGTCACTATTTCCATTTCACATCTTTTAAGCTGGGGCAAATCTTTTTTTTCCTCCCTGGATTTAACTAGCCAATGTCCCTTATGAACTGCAAGTTAACAAAGATGCTTCTAATGACATTATTTTCTAATCCCAGAGGTTTAGGAAAACATGTAGTTTCCACATTGAGGGAAATAACCTTTGTGGTTTTTTTTTCCACTTTGGAGTAGAAAGCAATCATTTTCTGAAATAAATCCAACTCTAAGGGGTCACAGAGAGGGCACAGTATCAGGGCAATAGGATTATTTAAACATCCAAGAGCTTGTTCAGGCGTTTTCCTAGGATCTAAACATTGCAAATTCCCAAGTATTATGATGATCCCTAGCTTCCTTTAAGGGCCATTGTTCTTGGCATCCTAAGAAACAGAATACAGATCAAAAATATTAATATAAATTGTTTAGTTTAGAAAGCAATAGGAGTTGCAACAGAGATATTAAAAAGCCCTTTCAAGAAACAAACAAAAAACAATTGCAATGTAACATATTACTGTACTCTCGTAACTAACCTTTGCATGTTAGAATAATAGATCATAGAATTATTGAATTGGAAGGCGACTTTAAGGCCCTTGCATCCAACCCCCTGCTAAATGCAGGAATCTAAATCAAAGCAGATCTGACGATGCTTATCCAATTTTCTCTTGAATGCCTCCAGTGTTGGAGCACTCACCATCTCCTCCCAATTTAATTGCTTCCATTGTGGTATTGTCCTAACAATTAAGAAGTTTTTCCTGATATTCAGCCTGAATCTGGCTTCTTGTAGCTTGAGTCCATCATTACGAGTCCTGCACTCTGGGATGTTCAAGAACACATCTCTCCCCTACTCTGTACAGCTACCTAGCATTCTCTTTATTCTCCATGTATTTGATACCTCTTTTGTGTCTTGTGTTTTTTAATGTTCCAGCAGCATCAAGGCTTGCTTCCAACCTTGTTTTAATCTTCAATCATTTGCTGAATATTGATAACATAGAGATAGAGAGCATAGCATAGCATAGGCATCCTTCAGTCTCGAGAGACTATGGTAACGTGCTCTGCATGGAGGACTTGGAACATTGTCTAGTGTGGCTGAGAAGGCCAATTCGAGAGTGACAATCCCTTCCACACTGAGGACAAATACAATCTGTACCCCATCTAGCTCCCTGATTTTGCTGCTTTCGTGACTGCCTCTTTGCCTCAGCCTGCTGGGCAAGGGTCTCTTCAAATTGGGAGAGACCGTGATGCACCACATGACTCCAGGCTGAGCGCTCAGATGTCAGGGTTTCCCATCTGTTGAGATCCATTTCCAAGGCCTTCAAATCCCGCTTGCAGATATCCTTGTATCACAGCTGTGGTCTCCCTCTGGTGCGATTTCCCTGCACTCATTCTCCATACAGGAGATCCTTTGGAATCCAACCATCAGCCATTCTTACAACATGCCCAAGCCAACGTAGACGTCGCTGTTTCAGTAATGTATACATGCTGAAAATTCCAGCTCAATCTAGGACTACTCTATTGGGAACTTTGTCCTGCGAGGTGATACCCCAGCCATCGAGGAGAGATAGAGGGGTAGAGATATAATTTGTGTTTCTCAAATCTTTTTCATTTCTTAACAGGGGGAAGGGTTAATGTTGAAAATATCAGTTTTACAACTCAGAAATGCATGTTTCAGGAAGAATGTTAATAACCAATGTCCGTCAGGTAGAAGGCTGAAACAGTTAATACCTACTTCCATGTTCATTGTTGTTGTTATGTACTACCACGTCACCCCCAATTTATGATAATCCTATGAATGAGCAATCTCCAAAATCTCCTGTTCTCGACTGCCGTGCTCAGCCCTTGCAAAGTCAAGCCTGTGTTTCTTTTAGGGAGCCAGTCCATCTCATATTTGGTCTTATTTGGTAACATGAGTTACTAAGAACCCAAGATAAGAGGAATATGTGGCACTCATGACATCTTGGTAAGCCTTCCATAGGGAACTGACTGGTTCACCACTCTGTGAACAGAATATTGAACTGGATGGGCCTTTGGCCTGATCCAGCATGGGACTTCGTGTGTGCTTGGCTCAAAAGCAGCAAGATAACTAAAGACAGAAAACATTGGGCAGGAGTGGAAAAAACAACAGTCAGCCAGATTATATTGGATTGCAATTCCCATCAGCTATAGCTAACATAGCCAGTGTTGAGGAAAGCTGGGAACTGCAGTCCCACAATTCCAGGAAAACCATGTTCGGCCCATCCTGATCCAACCCAGTTTAGCAGAGTTTTGAATTTCTAGTTAAATTCCTCTAGCTGCACTGAAGTAGTGCAGAAATTCAGAGAGAACAGAGCAGAATACCTTCAAGTTGCCTAGATTAGTCCACCCCTTTTTCTCATTAACTGGCACTTCAATAACTCACTCTGCGACATCAGTGAGAGAAAGAATAAAAGGTTTCATGACTTAAAATTGAGCAGATCAAACAGCAAATTGATAAAGCTGACTGCATTTAGCAACAGACCTCAACAGACTCACTGACGGCTTCCCACAGACAAAAGGAAAATGGGGAAAAATCCTTGAGCAGAGGAACAGGGCTCTCTTTGAATTCAGAGGCAGAAAATAACAATTGGTGCTGCTTAGATTGACAATCACCCCAACCCAGATAGGTCCTTATCAGCCACACCTACTAGAGGCTGCATGCAGGGCTGTAAAAACTCCAACACCCAATTCCATTGTCACTGACTCAGAGCACGAGAAATTTTACTTGTTTTAAACTACAACTCCCAGAATACTCAGGCCAGCAAGTAGGAGGAGCCATCTAATTTCTGGCCCCTCATTGATGTAGATCACTGGTTCTTAACCTTGCGTTACTCAGGAGTTTTGGACTGCAACTCCCAGAAGCCTTCACCACCAGCTGTGCTGACTGGGGTTTCTGGGAGTTGCAGTTCAAAAGCATCCGAGTAACAAAGGTTAAGAACCACTGATGTAGATGATTGATTTATTTATTTATTTATTTATTTATTTATTTATTTATTTAGTTAGTTAGTTAGTTAGTTAGTTAGTTAGTTAGTTAGTTAGTTAGTTAGCTAGCTAGCTAGCTAGCTAGCTAGTTAGCTAGTTGTTGTTTGTTTGTTACATTTATAGCCCGCTCATCTAGCCGTATCTAGTCACTATAGATCATATATAGATCACTATTTTGTCTGGATAAAGGTGGAGGCTCTGGATACTTTAAAGCTGGAACATATTATTCTGTTCACATTAAGCTCGGGCCAACGCTATGAATGAGGACATGTAGCTTCCTTCTGTACAGGGTTAGGCATGTCTAAGCTCATTGATTAGCCATCAATTAACACCAAAAGCCATTAATTAGGATAAGCTGCTAGATTCTCCTGGACCATTTCAGAAGTGTAAGCAATACCTCTTTCCTATTAGACTTATTTACTGCACCACATTTATGATTAAGACACCAGGGATGCTAATGACATTGTCCCTGAGAAACATCTCTTACGCATCTCCTCATCCCATCCACCATTTCTTTTTTTGCAGCAATTACCCATGGGCTTGGTATCTGGTTGCAAACTTGTTTTCTGCTCTATAATTCAGGCTGAACTGCTATATAATTCAACACAAGAGTGATATATAAAGCTATCTCCTATCCAGCAGCTATTATTAGCCTACTCTAAAGGGTGAAGGTTAAAGTGAAAGGCTCCCATCTCAGGAAAAGAATCAGGAAAAAGTGGCCAAGTTTACATTACATTTGAAACACTGAAGTTGAATACACAAGACACTGTAATTAACTCGCAAGGGAAGCTGATGTAGGTTGGTGTAAGAGGAAGCAGGCGAGATCTGGTATCTACCTATGTTCTCAAGGATGCTGAAAGGTTGACAGATTTTATTGTGAATGTAGGAGTGCCATCAAAGAAAGACTTTTGGGGCAGAGACCTAGGGCCTCAATAGAATGAGTCGGACAGTCCTAGTGATACATATCACCGTCTTATGAAGTTGGGGATTCTGGGAATTGTAGTCCAAAACACCTAGATCTGTAGGGCTTCAGCCCTAAGGCTGGCAAGATGCCATGTCCTTAACCTGCTATACCAGTGTGCTGGTATTATTGGGCAGGAATGCTTGGAGTTCAAATCTCTATGGTTACCTCTCAAGAGAGGGGGCAGCAAAGATCACTCAGAGGCTGTGTGACTGATGGGGCCATGTGCCTTTCTACTGAGGGCCGCAACACCTCTAGAACAAGAGAGGGGAAAACCACTTCTGACACTTTATTCCCAGGAGAATTAGCATAAGTGGCAAATCATTAATTAATTAAGGCAGAAGCTGAACAAGGGGTCAGTCTGTTCTTTCAGACAACTGATGCCTCTCTTTCCTTCCTACACCTTTTTGTGCAGAACTGCTCCTATACAATATGGCAGACTGAAATCCAGCAAAATGCATCTTCTGCATCATCCTACCTCCATGCTTGAGCAATTTCTTTTCTTTTCTTTTTCTTTTTTTTTTGAAATTTCTGCCTGTCATTCAGATCTCAAATGCAGGCGGCCCCTGAATCTTTCTCTTTTCTTCTTCCCACTGCAGAAATATGGAGGACTCATAACAACTGCACCATTTTAGGTAGCACCGTCCCTTCCCAGCTGCTTTCAAGGCAAAATGGTGATTGCTTAGAAGCAGTAATAATTAAGATGATCATTGCTTTTTTTCTGAAGCTGGCTCTGTCATTTCAGCTGCCATCTCTTAACCAGCAATTAAGCAGGTGAAGATTTTTCTGTAGTCATGTAAGCAGTAGAGAGTAAGTGAACACCATACACCGGGCTTGCTAAAGATGCAGAAACACACACAGTTAACTGAAAAGGTTAAGGCTGGCCAGAACTTGGACAGTGTCCTTTTTTTTAAACTACAAATCCAATGGCCTTTTTGTGACCTGTAGTCCAAAATGCAGTGTTACCAAGCTCTGCAGATAGCAAAAGAGACATGAAGTTATGGCACCTGGATCTTGATGCGGTGTTCCAAACCAGAGGGGAATCTGTGGTCTTCCAGACATTTTTGGACTCCAGTTTCCATCATCCCTTACCATTAGCTTTGCTGAAGAGTGTTGCAGCTGACCAGTAACCAGAGAGACACATAGTCCACACCCCATAAACTAAAGTTAATGGAAGATAACCTCATGGGACCTTTAAGGCTGGAATTAAGGGGAATTATCTCAGCTGGAGCTGTGCTAATGAGACAGTGGGTTTGTTTGCACAGCCTAAGAGTGGAGGAAAGAAATTAAGACTCCTTCTTACTTGTTACAGACATTAACATCATCCTGACAGGAACATGGTTGTGTACTTTTTCTTAATGGAGAGCTTCTGATCTTTGAGTAACCGCAACCGTGATATCTGGGAAATGCAACAGAGGGATCTTTTTTCCTTCAGGAAGATGAATGAATTGGAGACAGATGGGCTTTGGGCTCTCCGTCTATTGCCAGGAGCGTAGGGGAACTTGGGTTCACGGGGTCAAAATGCTAAAACCTTTGGATTAGCATGGATGGTGACACCATCTGCCACTCACTTCAGAGGTCCCCGTTCTCTTTGACATTAGCCACAATCCTTAGAGTAACAAAAGGAAAAAATGAATGAAACTATTGATGTTCTAGTGAAAGTACAGTATTTGGAATGTCTGTCTTCAGTGAATAGTTAAGACCCACTAGCTTTACAAAACATCTGCTTCTGTTAGCCAGGGAAACAGCTATACAGGGGTTGTTGACAGGGATCGATGCAGTTATATATATTATTTGAATCTTTCACGGATACATGGTACTAGGCTCCTGCACGGTGAGCAGGCACACTTCAGAATTTATCATTTAATTTATCATTAGACAGTAATCCTCCTATAACTCCGAGAATCTGCAGACTATTGCTATTATCTATTGAAAAAACAGTCCTGACAATTGCTTTGTGGAAGAAGTGGCTAACTGATTAAAATACGAGTCAGGTTCTGGGATTTCCCCTGCTTGGTGGCTCTTTGTGAATGGTAGTGAGCACAAGAGGGTATCCTAGACCATCTTGACTGCTGTCACTGGTTGTCATCAACACTCAGGCAGCCCTTTGCTATGTAAAATTTGGCATCTTTTTTCCTGCTAGCCACGTGGGCATGATATTGTGCAGCAATATCAGGCCATTTCATGGCATTTTGGATCATGGATAGAGAAGCACAATGCCTAACACTCATAAATGAGAGATTTTTTGAAGAACTAAATTTCCTTCAGTTTTTCAAATGGAAGTTTAAGTGTACACCCAACACACAAACATTCTGACAGAAACTTCCCACATGTAGAATTGCGTGGTGCTAGAGCATCCCATATGAGCACATGATTTATACTATGGTTGCTGGTGAAAAGCAGCAACCACAGTACAATCTTGGAAGATAGAATAACTGGAAATGATAGTTGATAGCCCATGGCCACACAGTGGACTTTGTGGCCGAAGCTGTTCACGCTGATTCTGTACAACATTTATAAGTTTACATATTTGCAATTTAATTAAAATCAGGTTTGTATTTTGGTTTTGCATTCGAACCGTAGAATCATGAAGTTGGAAGGGGCCTATAATGCCATAAAGACCAAACCCTTGCTCAATGCAAGAATAAAAATCTAAGGGCATCTGCCAGATAGTTGTTTAAATTTCTCTGGAATGCCTCCAGTATTGGAGCACTCAGCACCTCTCGTTGCCGTACTGTTCTAACAGTTAGGAAGTTTTTCTTGATACTCAACTAAAATCTGGCTTCCTGTAACTTGATCCCATTGTTGCATGTCTTTAGATGCCGCCTCTAGTAGGAAGTAATTAACTGATGCTGTCAAAAGATCATCTACCATATCCTTCTGTAAATCTTGGCCAGAGAACCAGTTCTGCAAGCAGTTACTGATATATTGCCTAGCTATGTTAATGGAGCTGCACAGAGTTATGAAATGCAGCAATTTTCACATGGTAAAAATTTCTCCTACAACACAAGCATGTCAGAGGAATTTGGCTCCAACATTTCTCCAGATTCCTTGTTCAGAATGAAGGCAGGTACTCTTTGCACCCTTTTTAAAATTCCCTGTTGGATTTGCAAAATTTGGAAATGTTATTTTTTTGAACCAGCTCTCAGAAACTCTAGCTAGCATGACCACAAAAATACATTTTCTGAGCTGTGCCGCTAAATGATTGCATGACGGGCAAAATAATCTCCAAGATGCAGCCTTCCTGTTTACAAATGCTGAAAAAGGCAGCTTCTGCTGAATTTCTGCAGGTATTAAACACAAAGATCCCACAGGGGTGGGGTGGGATAAAAAGGAAGCTTCCGTTTATGCTTCCTGTTCAAATGATAAAATCCAGTGCCATTGCTTAAGGAGGGATGTGACCCTTCAGCTGTTCTAAGACTGCAGCTCCTCTCATCACTGGCTGTGCTTCCTAGTGTGGATGATGGCTCCATTTCAACAACATCTGAATGAACAAACATTTCTCATCTGTCTTTATGGCCTTAGTTCTCCCAGGCTGGAGAGAGTGAGCAGTGAAGCCTCATAGAATTTCTATAAGGCTGATTTTATTTGCAAGTATATAAACGGTGCCTACTGGAAGAAAATATGCTGCATACATCAAATCCACTAATTCATTGAGGGGGGAAACCTGCAACCTCCAGTCTAATTCATGAGGCCTGCAAAGACAGGGTTGACACAAAAAGAGAAAGAAATGTGTATGTTCTATTTGTTGTTGTTTAGTCGTTAAGTTGTGTCCCACTCTTCGTGACCCCATGGACCAGCGCACGCCAGGCCCTCCTGTCTTCCACTGCCTCCCAGAGTTGTGTCAAATTCATGTTGGTAGCTACGATGACACTGTCCAACCATCTCGTCCTCTGTCGTCCCCTTCTCCTCCTGCCTTCACACTTTCCCAACATCAGGGTCTTTTCCAGGGAGTCTTCTCTTCTCATGAGATGGCCAAACTATTGGAGCCTCAGCTTCAGGATCTGTCCTTCCAGTGAGCACTCCAGGTTGATTTCCTTCAGAACCGATAGGTTTCTCTTTGCAGTCCAGGGGACTCTCAAGAGTCTCCTCCAGTACCACAATTCTGAAGCATCAATTCTTTGGCGGTCAGCCTTCTTTATGGTCCAGCTCTCACTTCCATGTATGTTCTACACAGCCATGCAAGCCCCACCCCTTAAGGACCTCCACTCACTATCTCCTGGATGACCTTCTGCATAGAGCAAGAGGTCTAAAGGGGAAAAAGAGTCACAGCCTTGCACTACCATTCCTCACAAGGCCAAACTGTTAAAGGTACAGCAAGAGGGTTTTCCATCACTCTCTCAATCCCATGTGCTTTTTTCTGTTTATTGGGCATCACTCTTTTCAGTGGGTGCTGCTGCGCCCACACTTTGGAGCTACCTGTCCAGAAAGCTCCATCTTACTCCTTCCTTCCTAATGCTCATTTATGTGGCAGACCATTTTATCTTTTTTTAAAAGCCCTAACAACAACCCCACAAAGCTGTTTCTATTTTTTAAAAAGCACAAACCTACCATCAAGTAAATATAAACAAAAGCCTTAAAATACAAAACAGCAGGTAAAAAGCCAAACCAACACTATAGGGTTGGGGTTCGTCTCTATTCCTTTGAGAGTCAATTCCATGATCAAGCAGCTGCCCAGAAGTTTGAAAACTGATTTTTTTGGAAGTGGGGGAGGATATTATTTGGCTGGGGGAGTCTGGGTGCCATATCTAAAACCACTTTTTGTCTTGAGCTCTGGGGCCGCTACCGAAAAGGCCCTTTATTGTGCTCTTACAACAAAACCTCTTTTAATCCTATCACAACTGGCCATGCTAAGTGGAAGGATCTGAAAGGTGTCATTCAACAAATAATTTTTCCAGGCTTTGATACAATTCTTTTACTGAATTTCAATAGATAGTTGCTGTTGTTCTTGTGGTTTTATCATTCTGGGTTATTCTGTTTTGCTCCTTCCTTTCAGTACGGATATCTTCCTGCTTCATTGTATGTATATTATTTTTTTTTAATCTAACTGGCAGGCTTCTGGTTTGCAACATCTACTGTGTTTTTTACTTGAACCCCAAGATCCACTACCCAAAATAAAATTAAAGAATTCTGAGTTCATGGATTTCTTTTAAGTACTAGTAGAAGTGAATGTGGAAAGTTAGCCAGATAGCTCAGTGGTTTGAGTATCTGGATGGGAGTTTGATTCCGCACTGTGCCTCCTGTGAGTAAAGCCAGCCTGTGTAACCTTAGGCAAGCCGTAGAGCCCCAGGATGCCTCCCCCAAAGAAGGGTATGGTAAATCACTTCTGAATATTCTCTATCTGGAAAACCCTGAAGAAGGGCCTTCTCGGCAGTGGCTCCTCGCCTCTGGAACAACCTACCTCTTGAGATTTGTGTGGCTCCCTCGCTGGGTATCTTTAAAAATCAACTAAAAACATGGATGTTTCGGCAGGCCTTCCCTCCAGTCAATCCCTGATGCCCTTCTTTCTCCCTTCCTCATTGTTTGCTCCCAGTTTTTGAAATGTCTATCTTTATGTAAAATTGTTTTATATATATTTATTGTCCTATTTTTATGCTGTTAGCCGCCTAGAGTGGTCTTAACCGACCAGATAGGCGGCATATAAATTAAATAAAATAAATAAAATAAATAATAAATATAAATATATGTCAGAATTGACTTGATAGCGTAGTAGTAGTAGTAGTAGTAGTAGTAGTAGTAGTAGTAGTGAATGAAGCTCAGTGTTTGGCTACAGTGGCACATGCCTTAGTTACATCCTGTTTGATTACTGTAACATACTCGATGTGGGACTGCCTTTGAAGCTGGTGCAAAACTCTGCAGCCAGACTACTGACTAGAGCCAGCTACAGGGAGCATACAGTATAACGCATCTGTTACAAGAACTGCACTGGCTACCAGTCCGTTTCTGAGCCCAATTAAGTGCTGGTCATTACCTATAAAGCCCTATACAGCTTGGGTCCCGGCTACCTGAAGGACCATATCTCCCTATATGTGCCTTCTCGGTGATTAAGATCAGCAGAGGAGGCCCCCCCTTTCGGTCCCATTGCCAGCACAAGCACAGCTGATGGGGACACGGGAGAGGGCCTTCTCGGTGGCAGCTCCCAGGCTATGGAGCGCTGTCCCTCGGGAGATCAGGATGGCCCCTTCCCCTTTTATCCTTCTTAAAAATGCACCTTAGTGCATGCGCTTGTAATCTCAAGATTAGACCACTGCAACACGCTCTACGTGGGGCTGCCTTTGAGGTTGATACGGAAACTTCAGATGGTGCAGAATGCAGCAGCCAGACTTCTCACTGGAGGGAGAAAATACCATCACATCTCTCCTATCCTGGCTAGACTGCATTGGCTGCCCATCCGTTTCCGTATCGACTTCAAAGTTTTAATGCTTACATATAAGGCCCTATACGGTTTGGGACCTCGATATATGGCGGAACGCCTTCACCCACCAAGTTCTACCCGGATCACCCGCGCGAGCCAGGAGGTGAGGCTGAGGAGCCTGACACCGAGGGAGGCCCGAAGGGAGAAGACACGAAACCGGGCCTTCTCGGCGGTGGCTCCTCACCTTTGGAACAATCTCCCTCCTGAGATTCGCGCGGCCCCTACCCTTGGCACATTTAAAACTCAGCTAAAAACATGGCTTTATGTTAAGGCCTTCCCTCCTGCCAGCATTTAATTTTAATTTAATTTATTTTTCTTTTTTATCTGTTATTTATGATTTATGTTATGTTTGTTAATCGATATTTCTATTTTATGTTGCTATAATTGTATTAATATTGTTGTTAGCCGCTCAGAGTGGTATAGATTTATCAGATGGGCGGGATATAAATCAAATAAATAAATAAATAAATAAAAAAACTTCTCTTCAGGCAGATTTTTAACAATTATAAATGAATCCCTAAACCCCATTTTAGCAGATAATTATAATCTTTTCCATGTATTCATGTTTTAATCTTTTAATCTTATTCTAATCTATATATTGTTTAATTTGTCTTATAATATTTAACTTATTGAGTTTTTAATTGGGTGAATTTTAATGCTGTGAGCCGCTTTTGGGTCCCTTGTTGGGAGAAATGTGCCATATAAGCAGCAACAACAATATTCTTCCACACAAAAATCCACTCTTAGTTACTTCAAATTACCAGGATAACTCGGTTCTGTGATTGCCAGCAAGGAATCTTTGCTTCTCCACCTGAAATCACCCAAAGATAAAGTTAGATCTGCCTCCTGCCTGCTTTCCCAGAATAAACAACAAAGGGAAATTCTGACAGAATAGCATCAGAAGGTGGATTCTGCCCAGGGAATGACTGTGTCCCCCTTTTGATATGGAAAGAGTTAAAGGAATCCTGTCTCTGTATCTCCAGCTGCAGTGGCAGTAGAGAGACCATTATGAACTCTTGGTAGCCCTTCACAATATGAGCCCTGTTCCTTTAAAAAAAGAGGGGAAAAAAGCAGAAGCCAGTTGGGCCAAGGAACACCTGCACCCAACTAAAAATGTTTCTTCTGTATGGGATACACAGTTTCTTCCTCAACTGCATCCTGACGGATTCTGCTAGGATTTTACTTTCTGATCAAAGACAGAGGAATAAATCTTATCAGCTGGAAGAGAACTGCAGGGAAATACACCCCTGTCACTTTTTAAAAGCATCAAGTCTGTATGACTACCTTTAAAATGAATGAATGAATGAATGAATGAATGAATGAATGAACACCAGACTTGCATTCTTCTCTCACTGGATAACAACTCCCAGCATCCTAATCAGTATGGCTAGCTGGGATAGTGGCCTGTGTCTGTGTTGCTAACTAGAGATTAGCACACTGGCCAGTTCAGCGATTTGGCCTCGTTCATTTATCATCCAATCAGGAGTCTGGCGCTTCCCAGCCCTGCATCCCCGGTGGGCACCGAATTCAAGGGCAGCACCCCCCAGTGGGCACTGCCGCTGAGTGGGTGCCACCAGAGGAGGTGGGGCTGGGACGCGCCGAACACCTGTTCAGCCACTAAAAGGAACCGGCAAAAACAGCCGAACCAGCGGTTCGTACCCATCTCTAGAGAGGATGCCGGGGAAGAGAGAGGTTGCAAACAACAGTTGCTTGCAGAACGTGATCTGCAGTCCTGCAGACATCCAGTTGGGAAGGAATTTAGCCTCAGCCGCTCTTGCTCCTGAGTAAACATGCCAAAGCTTGCTGGCAGCCTTTTGCTCTTAGACACATCACACAGGCCTGCCTGGCTGTCGGCTGTTGACGATTTCCGCGCAGCTTATACCGACAGGCAGCTAATCACTCACATGACGCTTATCATCCCGCAAGCTCCAATCTCTTAAAGCTCTTATTTTGTCCTTCAGCCCCGTTTTGCTAATAACCACTAGGGCATTCTCCCTGCAGCACCGAGGAAATCTCGTTCCCAATAGACATCTACCGGCCAACCCAAAAATGCAATATTCCGAATACGCTGGCTTCCACCGTCGGTGGACCCTCCACTGAGGACGGCTTACTCAAAAGTAAATCACACCCCCCCACCCCGCATAAACACCCAAGTACAGTATTGCATTTGCTGCCAGTTCGCAAGCTTTCCAGGCCAACTCTCCCGAGCAAAGGATGCGCGCGGGCGGGCGCGCGCCTACTGCCCGGTCCGGCTACGCGGGACCAATTTCCCTAAGGAACTTGCTTTTCTTAGAAGGTCTTTTAATTGTCTGTCAAGGGGTTGAACGTCTGGGGCGCCATCACCCCCTTTCTCCCCCCCCCCCCCGCCGGACCGGGAGCAGCCCGGGCCAGAAGAGACAAGGGGAGAGGACTCAACCCCCCCCCTCCCCGCCGCCCTTCCTTCGGAGCAAGTCTCCAATGGAATGAATGGAATATAAATACCGGCCAATCGGCGGCTCGCGTTGGGTGCCTATAAAACTGATGGGAAGGTGGGGGTGAGGATCCATTCCCGGCAGGTCTTTCTGGCAGAGCAGGGCGGGTGGAACAAGCCGGGTGCAAGCCTTTTGGTGGTTTTTATTTTTCCCCCCTTGGCTCGGTAAGTACCCGAGGCAAGCCGGAGCAACTGCGCAATAGGGCCCTTGGCGGGTTTGGGTGGGCGATCAGGTCGGTGCTTCCCTCTCTTCTTCCTTCCCCCCCCCCACCTTGCGGTAGGGGAGCTCAAGACATTGTAGTGGGGGGAGGAACGAGGACCTTTTCGGGGCTGGCCACGGAAGCGATGCTTGTCCTTCACGAAGCATCTCTCGGCGGGGCACGAACGAGTGGCGGGGCGGGATGGAGGCAGCAAGGAGCGGCGCTCCGCTTTCTGGATGCAGCGAGAATGACCAAGGAATGGGGAAGGTCCTTGGGAGCTTATTTTCTCCTTTCAAAACGAAACCAAAGGCGCTTTTTTTGCTTTTCTTTCTTTTTTGGCCGTGCGTCGTTGCCGGCACAGTTAGGAGCCTAAAAATTCCTGAGGAACTGGTATTGAAGTGGTATTTAGCAGGGGAGCTGCAGAACGCGGCGTCCCGGAGCAGGCGTTTCGTTATGTAACGAAAGGGCTGCCCGTTTCCAGCTCGTTCCTTTCCCCCTGGGCTAATAAGCTTGGTTGGGAAGGGAGGGGAAAAAAGGAAGGGGTTGGTAAGTAGCCGGATCAGGGCTGCCGCGGCGACCCGGCTACTTGCTCTTCCGAGGAAAAGTAGGGAGACGCGGCGGCGGCGGAAGCGGTAGGAATGGGTGGCTCCCGCGATCGCCCTCCTTCTCCCCGAGCGTGGAGCCCGGCCAGCAGCTTAGCTCGCCCGCCGGCCCCGATCCCAAAAGGTTAGGGTTGTCGGGGGTCCCTCGGGGTTTCCCCCGGGCCGGAGCGGAGCTTGAACTGGGAGGAGGGCGCGGGCTGGGGCGCGCGATCCCCGGCCAGCAGCCGGCAGAGGACCGCGCCAAGCCTTGCGCTCCCGGCGCGCAGAGCCAGCGCCCTGCCGGGGCGAGCGGGAAGGCGCTGCCTCGCCTTGGCCGCGGTTCCCGGGCGGCGGCGGGCAGTCCACCTGCTCCTCGGCAGGCGCCTCCGGCCAGTGGACCAAGGCGATCCTCGCCCTCTTTCCCTCCTAACCTGCCTGCTTGGCTGGCTCCCGCCGCCGGGCGGTTGGCGTGCCAAAGACGCCGCCACCGACGCCGCCTCGCCAACCGGCTTTGCTTCTCTTGCACAAGGGAAGCGCACCGGCGGCGAGGCGGCCCTTCCTCGCCCTGGGTGGGAGGCTCGACCTCCGGGGCGGTTCCTCTCGCTTCCCGAGGCATCTCTCCCCCCCCCTTCCCTCGGGAGTTGGGGAAAAAGCTGGATTGTGCAAGGGAGGACTTCCCAATTTGGGAGAGCTCCTCTCTTTCCGGCTGGAAAGCGTCTGCTCCTCCCTCCCCCTTGAAGGTGACCCCAAGGGACCGAGAGAAGGAGAGGGAAAGACAGAAAGGAAGGAAGGGAGGCGCTCCGGCTGGAGGAGAGCTGCCTACGAGCCGGTGGCGGAAGAGGGAACCTGCTGTTTCTCCCTATTCCAGGCTGTTCCTGCCCCTGATCCAAGGACCTGACCTTGAGCGCTGGGGTTTCCTACCACCTTGGGTCCTGGCGCTCACCTGTGCCGGGAGGAGGAGCAGTAGAACAGTGTTTGCCCAGCACCTGGCAATCCTCCACCCACCCAGGTGCCAGGCGGGTAGACGATTGGAACTGGCAGGTAGCGCAGATGGCAAGGTGACTTTGCTCCGAGGCCTGGCGTCCTTCCTTCCGCCGACGGTGCCCTTGGCACCCTGGAGGCGTCGGCGGCGAGGTGACGGCTTTGCCCTCTCTTCTTCTTCTTCTTCTTCCCCCTTAGCCGCTCCTTGCTATCAGGTGCCCGCCATGCCATTCTCAAACAGCCACAACCTCCTGAAGAAGAATTTTTGTGTGGAAGATGAATATCCTGACCTGAGTGTCCACAACAATCATATGGCTAAAATCTTGACTTTGGAGCTGTATGCTGCCTTGCGGGATAAAAAGACTTCTAACGGAGTTACCGTGGACGATGTGATTCAGACTGGGGTGGACAACCCAGGTAAAGGATGCGGGGGCCGCCTTTGAGCCGGATCTGCTCTCCCTCCTCCGTTACCGAGGAAGTGCTGCTTTGAAAATGGCATCCAAACACTGTCCCAGAGACTTAGCTACTTAATACTCCTGAGTATCGGTACAAAGCCCTTGAATTAGTTACAGGGGATGGCCTGATCCGTGGAGAAATGCAAACTCATTAATGCATGCACCTGCTTGATCTGGGCAATACGACACCCTTATGTAACGGCTCTGCTAAATATTCCATTTGATACTCAGTGAAACGAATATGGCTCGCTCCCTCCTTTTTTGGTGGCAAAACCTCTTAAACAGTAAATTCAAGGCTCCTTCAGATTGAACGGTTTCTAAAATATTCCCTCCCCCATTAGACCTTGGTTATCCGCTGTGGCACTTCTTTGGTAAATAAAGGGGGAGCAGATCTCGGCGACCTTTTGCTGTCCTGTCTTTTTAACACTGCAGTATTTGTGTTTTTTTCTGTCACTCTCTAGCGGTATCAAAATGGCCCCCTTTAATAACCAGAAACTGCCTCCTGATGAGGAATACCCGGACTTGAGTGCCCACAACAACCACATGGCCAAGGTTCTAACCCTGGAATTGTATGAGAAACTGAGAGACAGAGTCACCTCGAGTGGCGTCACCGTGGATGATATCATTCAGACTGGGGTTGATAATCCTGGTAAAAAACAGCAAACAGCTCCATAAGCCTTGCAATGCTTCTTTGTCAACCAGCTAACATAACGATGGTCTTTTTTTTCTTTTTTGCTTAAGCCGACTTTGGCTTATTTATGTTTGTGTGTGTGTGTGTGTATGTGAGTCAGTTACGTCTATGGAAATGCAAAATGGCGGGAGGAAGAAGTCTAGATCAAATGAAATGGCTGTGTTCATGTGTGATGGAGGTTCTCAAAGAATGCCAGCTTGCCCATCGTTGCCACCACTTTCTGACTTTAAGTCATGGTCTTAAAAGGGAATGAGCGAAGAGGATGGAAAATAAGACTACCACAGATATACTATATAGTGGCCTGTTTAAATATTAGTGACTGGGAATGAAGAGAAGGAGAGGGATTTTTTTGTTTGTTCTCCAAGCTGAAGAGAGTTGTCACTTTTGACTGCATTTCCCAGAATTACCTAGCCAGCAATGTCTGGTGGCTGTGCAGCTGGGGGGGATTCTGGCAACCTCCAGCCTCAAACAGTAACTTTTCCAAGCTCCTATATTTCTTTGAAGCATCTGGTCTGGACTACCATTCCCAGGAGACGTTATCTTGGACTGGCAACATCAGGCTTCCCTTATTAACATCCATGGAGGGCCCTTCAGATGTTGTTGAAGTGCAGTTCCCATCATCCCTTGCCATGTTGGCATGGGGCTGATGGCATTTGGAGTCATTTCTGATCCGACTCTATTTTTCCCTGCAAGGATCTATGGCTAGGAAATCCTTATCCCACACTAGAATTAGTGGCAGTGGTAAGGAAGATTAGAATAATCGAGTTGGAAGGGGCCTATAAGGTCATTGAGTCCAGCCCCCTGCTCAAGGCAGGAATCCAAATCGAAGCAGATCTGACAGATGGCTGTCCAGTTTTCCCTTGACTGCCTCCAGCATTGGAGTGCTCACCACCTCCTGAAGTCATTGGGTCCATTGTTGTACTGCTCTAACAGTTAAGATTCTCTGACCTGTGAGGCAATGGCCTTGTGTTGCATATTGACAACATTTTCTCAGCCACTTGGCTTCTTGTTATGGCTGTGCCAACAGTTCTAGGCATGCCTTCCAGAGTTCTAATGGAAACAAATGCCTAGGGAATCCCAATGGGAAGCCAGATGATATTACCAGAGCAATATAAATGAGCAGAACGGTGTATATATCATCGTCTGTAGAGGACATGACACGGAATTTGGTTTTCTGGAAAGCTAGGTTAGTTTACAAACAAAACAAAATGAATACACAAGGTTCTACCCTTAATTGCTATTTCTGCTGAAGTTTCAAATGCTTTTATTCGGGTTCCTAAATAAAACTGCAGCTGTGTGAGTGACACATTCAATGTTCTGCATTAGTTCCTAGCTGTCCAGGGATTAAATTATACTAAAAATGTATATTGTGGAATGAATTACAGAAGAAAATGTCATTTTTTCCCTCTCTCTGCTTGTTTAATGCATACTTATTGCTGTGTTAGGATTGCCTAGGTACACAAATGTTGCTGCTGACGCTCAAGAATGGCCAGTATTTGGGGAAGGAAGTTTAATTTAGTTTATTTATTTATTCAATTTTTACCCTGCCCCTCTAGACAACGTCTACTCGTCTAGCTAAAGATTTTATCTAGGCAAATGGATGTTGCTGAGTTATAGTCTGCAACTATTAAACCTTGCTCAGTGAGCTGTCGGCCTTCACTTTGTTCTCTGCTATGCTACAAATCATAGATTCGACATGCTATTAATTTAGGGGGAAAATTGATCGGCTTAGGGCAGTGAAGTACTTGGTTTGAAGTACTCAGTACATTATAAAAAGGAGCCTTGTGGCACAGAGATTAAACTGCAGTCAAGACTCCTCTCATGACCTGAGTTTGATGCTGATGGACTCAGATAGCCGGCTTGAGGATGACTCAGCCTTCCATCCTTCTGAGGTTGGTTAAATGAGTACCCAGCTCACGGGTGTAGGGGGCAAAGTGTAGCCTGCATAATTAAATTGCAAACCACCCAGAAAGTGCTTTAAGCACTGTGGGGTGGTATATAAGCAGAACACTTTTATAGACATTCAGATCTTTCTGCTAAACTAAGCCCCCACCTTTAAAAAAACAACCCCACTTAATTATATGTATTTAATGAGCCTTTTAATAAGGTTGTTCTGCAGATGGTTATACAAACTTGTATGCAAACTGTGAAATCTTAATGAATTGGGCTCTTGCGTCATTGCAAAATATGGTTAGTTTAGAGCTTGCAAAGCGAACGAAATGCAAAATTCACAGTTTTGTCATCTTGGTTGTTTGAATGGGGAGGTAGTAACCCGGTTCTTGAGTACCATCTGAAACGTGGCTCTTCTGCCTTGTCAATCCCTGTAGGCCATCCTTACATTATGACAGTAGGATGTGTAGCTGGTGATGAGGAATGCTATGAGGTGTTTAAGGAACTCTTTGATCCCGTTATTGAGGACCGACATGGAGGTTACAAGCCTTCGGACCAGCACAAGACGGATTTGAATCCTGATAATTTACAGGTACTTAAAACAAAAGCATAGGTGCCGGAAGGGAGCATGTTTGAACTTTTTCTCTTGGCTCTACACTGTTTGGGGAATGGCTTTTGCATTGAGATTTTCTGTTGACACAGCATATATAACATACACATCCCAAATGGTCTTGTCTAGAACAGTGGTCCCCAACCTTGGGCCTCCAGATGTTCTTGGAGTACAACTCCCAGAAGCCTTCACCACCATTTCTGCTGGCCAGGATCTCTGGGAGTTGAAGTCCAAGAACATCTGGAGGCCCAAGGTTGAGGACCACTGGTCTAGAACACATCAGGTGGGAGTGGGATGTATTCCTTGGCTGATCAACGGACTCGGCATAGGCCAGGATGCTTAGTTTTGTTAGAGGAGCTGGGGAAGATGACTTTGTGCATCTTTCCAGTGGCTAACAAATTTTCTGTTACTGCATCCTCAGCTTTCTCCCTGTTTTCGCCACTGGTGGGTCTTGAATGAACTCTTAAGTCCAAGCCTTTTGGGACTGATAAGCGAAGACCCCCTGCCATTTTTTTAAAAAATCACAGTAGTGGATGCTTGCGTGATGTAAATATGGAAAACTTTGGATGCATCCTCCTGGGAAGGGTTACTTTTAATATCCAGACCAGAGCTTTGAGGAGTTACTTAAAAAAAACCTACAAGTCCCAGAATTCCACAGTTTTGGCTTGGGGATTCTGGAGGTTGTAGTCTAGAAAATTCACATCGTTCTGGACTAAATTGCGTGTAGGTGCGACTGTTCGGAGGGACAGCTGTTTTGAGCAGTTCTGCCTAGAGGTGTTCCTGTTAGGCTTATAGTTCCAGGGAAAAAGATTTCTGCAGAATTGCACTCTTTTGCTGCTTAGCGCTGCTGTTACTGCAGTATTAACTCTTTTCTGCGCCACCTGCATTGTGAAGCTACTAGTAACACACAGTCCTGCAGAACATAACAAGCAGCGCTCTCGAGCATTCTCATAGAATTGAATTACTGTAGCAAGAGGGGTATTTCATCCAGCCTTTTATCCTACAGCTGGGAAGATAATTTTATTCACCATAATAGAGTATGGGGTGTGTGTGTCACCATATCAATATGGCAGCTGTAGAATAGCTGGCTTGGGTTAGTGATTCAGGCTGAGTGTAGGAGGAAGTAAAGTAATGTCACTTCTTTGCTATTACTAAGATTAATTAGTATGAACCAGTTGAGGCAAAAGCTGCATACATTTTAGCTGACGAATGCATCCCAAATCAATTGGCCCTGTGAGCATGCACGAAAACCATCCAGTGAACAGAAGCCAGTGTAGTGGTTAAGAGTTTTGCATTTGTCACCAGAAAGATTCCAGCCTCAGGCCTGAAACACACACCCTGATCTCAGAGTGTTGCCTCAAGGATAAAGTAGGGAAGAGTAGCTTCACGTATGCCACCTTGAGCTTACTTGAGGAAAAGTCAGGACTTAGATTTCACAAATAAGACATTTCCAAGAGCATCCGTTTGGTTTTGCCTTGTGCAACATCAGATCTCTAGAATGGTGATAAGCAATAAAATGCATGGCTTCCTCTTGACGTGTACATTTCATGTTTCATTTACTTGCAAGGCCAAACGTAGACCAAAAATTGCTCTAAAATGCTATCTTTTTGTGCAGCATCCGAACCAGGATTTAAAGCTAGGAGTTAGCCTTGTTTAAAAGCTTTTAAAGGAAAGTATACAAGAATATCCAGCATAAAGAGCTGTTAGGGAAATCATTAAAGCTTTAGGTGAAAAGCTTAATAGGATGCTAATGCAAATAATGTTTGGTTGTCCTCCTTAAATGCTGAACTTTACATGAGCAGATAACTTGGAGCAAAACTTGAATCATCTGCAGATGGACCGAGATGATGATGATGATGATGATGATGATGATGATGATGATGATACCGCCTATCTAGTCGGGTGAGGACCACTCTATTTAAGGTGTTTCTTCTGTCTTGTAGGGTGGTGACGATCTGGATCCCAATTACGTCCTAAGTTCACGAGTCCGAACTGGTAGGAGCATCCGTGGCTTCTGCCTTCCCCCTCATTGCAGCAGAGGAGAGAGACGCGCCATTGAAAAGCTTTCTGTGGAAGGTAAGTTTCAGCAATACTGTCCGCGTAAAGGTCTATGGCCCAAATGAGAGAATCTGGTTGTAGCCTTGATAATAACCAGGTCATTTAATGGTTGAAGAAGAGTGTGGAATAGATCAAATGTGGGTCTTGTCCCTGGACATTAGTTCCACTTAACCCACGTGCCAAGACACTCCCAACAATCCAGTTTCATTGTAGAATCCACAGTGAAAGAGACTTTCAGAGTAGTTCCTATCTAGCTTGAATAGTCTCTTGAGATTTGAGACACTGATCTTGTAAAACTGATGCTGAAGAACGGAAATGTCATGTTCTTATTGTGAGTAAATTGACCCAAATGGAAGGATATTTGCAATTTATTCAGTGCAAGTTTCTCCCCCACCTCCGAAGCTAATAACATGAGATTTAGATAAGATATTTGGGACTGACCAGCTTGTCTCAAGAGTTATATTAAGTTACTGTACCTATTATCAGTTACAAGGCAAGGATTTGATGTCTGCAAGATCCAAGGCACTTTTGGAAAAATGCATTTTTACATCCGAGGGTCAGATTACACCTTCAGTTAAAGCAACTGCTACTTCTGGAACTCAGCACCTGAAACCTAATAGACACAAACAAAACAAGGGTGTCTTCCAATTGACCAGATGCAAAACAAAAATTAGTTAATTTGCAGGAAGGTGCAGATTGAGGCAATCTCCTGTTGGAATCAACAGTCTTTTCTTCTTAAAGGTATGCCCTTTCCAGATGGTGGAATCATCATCATGCTGAGCAATAATAGTTCTGTTACATGTTTGCATGTAAGTCTTGGCTGAATCCCAAGGATCTCTCCTCCACCACCTTTGATTGTGAAAGTGACAGCAGCAAACAAGCACTATTTTATTAGGTTCCAACCATTGGGGATGATTTATGCAGCCACAAAAAAAGGATAAGCTTGCTTCCCCCCCCCCTCTTAACTCCTAGTTGGCTATGCTGTGGACAGTGGGGGAAAAAGGAGTATTAACAACACCCTATGTTGTCTACAGGAACAAATTAAAGCAAGCTGAGGCCCACAGCTATACCTGTTGCAGAGTTTTGAATTTCTGGTAAAATTTGGTTTGCTTCACAGTAGATGTGCAGAGACTCGTGGAGGAGAATAGCTTCAAAGTCCCCAGAGTTCCACCCCTTTCTCTTTAACTGGCACTTGGAAGTCTCAGTAACTCACCCTGAGACATTTGTAGGAGAAAGAACAAAAAACATTTCTTTACTTATATTTTAAGTTACAGACTTGTGTATGCTGCTTTCATTACTGCACACATATTAGCAACCAAATGAACAGATCAACAGCAAACAAACACCGCTTCCAACCAAAAAAAAAAGGAGATGGAAAAGAACCACTCACTCAGCAGTGATTCCTTCAAAGGCTGGAAGGAAAGATCGGTTAGTGCCTGGATAAACAATCATCCCAGGCCAGAAAATTCCTGGTCACATAAACTATAGACAGCATGGAAGGTTGCAAATAAAACTCCAACATTATCTAGTTGAAGTGACTTTATAGCATTACCAAAATTTATATTCTAACGTATGGGGGTGAATATACACCCCCACCCCCCCGTATTTTAATACATAATCTGAAGCTCTAAACTATAGCTTCTTTAGGTTATGTTATGTATGAATCTCGTATTGGTTGGTTAGCAAAGTTGAATGTTGTTATCTTGGTACAATGATCAACAAATCCTGCAAGGGACCTAATGTGTTTTCTTTACAGCTTTGGCTAGCCTGGAAGGGGATCTGAATGGGAAGTACTATGCTCTGAAAAACATGACAGAGGCTGAGCAACAGCAGCTGATTGATGACCACTTCCTGTTTGACAAGCCGGTCTCTCCTTTGCTCTTGGCCTCTGGCATGGCACGGGACTGGCCTGATGGCCGGGGTATTTGGTGAGTAACGGCCTATAGAAATGACACATTTGAATATGTCTCCCTCAAGGAGAAATGGGCAGGATGTGGGAAAGGGTTGCTTTCTTTTCTCTGAATCCCCTAAGCAGTGTGGCCCTGTGGCGTGAGGCATTCTGGGAGTTGTAGTCCAGACAAGGAACATTCCCTGTCTCTGGAAAGGCAGTGTATTCAGTTTGGCATAACAACTAATATAAGCAGTAGTCCATCCATTTTTTTAAAAAAAAAGTTATGGTTAAAAATCAGCTCCAGCTGGATGTGGAAGTGTCTCTGTGCATCAGTTGTGGGGTAGCATCCATTTTAAAGGTTACCATTTAATACTCTGGTATTAGGGCGGAGGAAGCACTGCATGAGTAGAAAGGTTTCTTGCTGGTGCGTAAGGATGTCTTGGTACCATCTTGGTACAGGGGTTATTGTCAAGAATATTGCTAAGGAATACTTCTGTTGCAGATGGAAGAGCAACCTTATGAATCTTGAAGAGTGTGGAAAAATTAATTCATATTGGACAAGTTCCTTTTTAGATGGAGACTGTTGGCTGAAGGAATCTGGAAGTGGTAGTTTAGAAAAAGTAACTTTTCTAGTGTCTGTTACTTAGGACCTTGATATGCTTAAATATTTTGAAGTAAGAATGCCCTACTGGCCCATACTAGATCTGTTACTGAAGCAGCATAACATGATACACGAGGTTCTTTGGTATTGGGGGAAAACTGTTCCACTGGATAAAATACTTTTGTTGTAGCTCTTCTGTCTCTCTGCATGGGTTCCAAAGTAGAGATGGACATGAACCACTCGTTCAATGGTTTGTGTTGCTTTGTTTATTGCTTGAACAGGTGTTTGGCATTTCAAAGCCCTGCCTCCTCTGGCAGGCAGGGCTTTGTAATGCCCTGCCTCCTCTGGCAGGCACCCACTAAGAGGTGGTGCCCTGGCTTCCCTGCCCTGCCTCCTCTAGGCACTGCCTCTGAGTGGGTGTTTGCAAGAAGCAGCAGGGCTTTGAAACCCCAAACACCTGTTTGAGTGATAAACGGGCCAGCAAGAACTGTCAAACGAGCAGTTCATGCCCATCACAATAGTAACACACAATAATACTAACCTGGCCTAGGATTGGTGGTAAGGACTCACTAATGGTATTTGAATGATGTAATGGTTGACCAATGGCGCTTGACTTAACCTTGGGGGAAGAGAAGGCTTTGGCAGCTGTACATCCATTGTTTTGCTAACTTATTAATTGCACAAGTTATACTTGAGTAACAGTTGTCAAATCAATCCTGGGGTTCATCCTCTTGATGTTCTTTTTCGGCAGTTTAATCCACAAAGGCAACATGAGACTCTAAATTATAACCAAGGAACATGTTTTGCAATGGAAAGCCAAATCATGTGTTTAGGAATCCCACTTCTGTGATGTAGACCAGATCTACACATCCTAATTTCAATCCTTCCCGAATCTGCCATCACTCAGTTTAGGTTACATCTATCGAGTTCTACACATTAAGCAAGAGCGACTGCAGATTCACAAAGGATTTGAAGGGGACATGGAGATCTGACCAAACCTAATTCAGCTGTGCAATCCAAATCCAAATTGCTTATTTCCTCCAAATGCTTGGATGATGATTTTGAAATCTTCTGTAGTGGTTGATATCACTGCCTCCATGTGTTCCATAGCAGGATTGGCAAGCTGTTTCACTTCCATCTTGCTGTGATACAGCCAAGCGGGCTTTTCTCAAAATGTCAGAAGATAAGCAAAGGAAAAATAATTAAACTGAGAACTGGATAAAATCGAATCCACATTAAAATTTTACAGCAGATCATTCGTTTGTCATATCATAGGCCAATATCCTTTTGCTTAGCATAGTAAATTGTCTAGAGTAGCCCCACTGAATCAGTGGAGATTGGGTGAGTCAACTTCTCCATCAGTTTCATTGATTCAAATGAGATGCCTCTTAACTAAATTGCAATTAGAGTAGGCCCATTGAATCAATGGAACTGACAGAGGGGCTGGTTCAGCAAATCCCCACTGATTCAGTGGGCCTACTTGAGCATGGCTTGCTATGCAAAGCAAGAGGATTTTAGCCATTATGAATTAAAATCAGCTCAGGAATGTATGTAATTGCCAAGGGAATAAAACTCTTTCTTCTTCCAAGGCTAATTGAATCCATTTAATGACCTGCAGTTTCATAATAAGCTGTTCTTGCCAATCTTGCCACTTGGTGTGACCTTCAGATGTTCTGGATTTCAACTCCCCAGAGCCTTGGACTGCAAGTCCCTTGGTTAAGGGATTATGGGAACTATAGTCAATATTTGAAAGGCAGCATATTCCCTATCCATACCAGGCACCCTTTAGAAGTAAAATGCAGCAAGCAGCAAGTTAATTTTTCTGGATTAATGAAGGGCAGAAATGGTCCTTTGGTAGGATTGCAGAATAACCATGTGGAGTGGGGGGAGAGGGAATGGTTTTGAAAAGGGAGGTCCTACACTACAGTAGTGTAGGACCTCCCTGAGACCAGTGCAGATATGTGTCTGCTGCTGGTTGGGTCGTTCTGAACTAGAGTAGAACAATGTGATAGGAAATGTTCCTCGAGGCAGCAAAGAGAAAGAGACATGACTTTCACCGTCGTCCCACTGAGGAAAGCTGAGTGAGTTGGTCTTTTGGACCTGCAGTGAGCAAGAAAAGAGCTTCCATTTTGAGAATAACATTCTCAGCTCTGATATCTGCTGATCCGCGGCGGCCCGGTCCCTTGCAGTGGATGAGTGACTCCAAATTGGGGTGGGACAGAATGGTTCCTTTATGAAGAAATATTGGCGGTCCCTCAGGCTGGCAAAGAAAAACACCCAGGACGACTTGCACAATTTGGAGTGGAAGCAATCGAGAACAGGAATTGGAATGGGCAAGAAACGTTCTCTGGTTACCTCAGACATGGCTGGTACTACTTCTGTTAGGACTGGCCTATTCCTGTGCAGGGCTGCAAAACATGGATCTGAGGAGAGTAGGACTCAGATGGACATGGATGCCAAGAGACAGTCTGGAGAAACAGGATGGGGCCACTTTGCTGAAGCTAAGAAGGGCTAGGCCTGCTCAGTGCATGGAAGGGAGGCAGCCGTGCAAAAACCAGCCTTGGTTCTACAGTTGGAAAACGGACAGAAAATAAAAAGTAACAGAATAAGCAAAGTAATACTCCAGTGTACTTGCAATAGTAAACAGGATGTGAATTTGTAAACCCACCCACCCACAGCAGGCAGCAGGCACCTAATTCATACTCTATTTATCTGTTTACTGCTCTCAATTACAGGAGTTTCCATGGAACACTTCTAACACAATAAAAGAAGTTGCGTGTTAAAGCCGGAAAGCCGTCAAGGGCAGGAAATTTGCTTTAGATCTAGGTCAAGTGACTCGCTTACTGACAAAACCTTCTGGATGAAGGAACACAGACATTCCTCACAGTATCTCAGGAAATGGATAGAAACTGCCTGTAGAAAGTTGTTCATTAAGTGGGGGGAATGTGTAGGACACATAAATACTGAATTTGAGATAACAGAAGTCAACGATGTGGGGTTGATTTATGGGACCAAAATAGAGTAACAATGTCTGTAAAAGGTACATTTTGGGAAAGTGGTCATCTTGCCCTTCATTTACCCAGAATCCCTCAGCAGCATGGTGAGTGGTTATACTGACTGGGGGATTCTGGGAGATGTATTCCAAGCTTTCCCAAGCTCTGGAAAGGTACAGTGGTGCCTCGCATTACGACGTTAATTCGTTCCAGCAAAATCGCTGTACAATGAAAACGTAATGCGAAAATAAAAAGCCCATTGAAACACATTGAAACCCCTTCAGTGCGTTTCAATGGGCTGGAAACTCACCGTCCAGCGAAGATCCTCCATAGGGTGGCCATTTTCGGTGTCTGTCTTGCGAGAAATCCATCCCAGAAAACGAGGAGCCATTTTATTTACCCGGCGGCCATTTTGAAACTGCCGATCCGCTGTTGGAAAATCGTCGTTTTGCGAAGAATCGGTTCCCAAAGCAGGGAACCGATCGTTGCAAAATGAAAAAAACCTATTCAGACCATCGTTTTGCGATCGCAAAAGCGTCGTAATGTGGGGCAATTGTAAAGTGGGCCATGACTATTTCAAATGCTGAAACCTCCATTCATCTGAAGACGCGTGCGTGGGCACTTGAAAGCTTATGAAAAGTTAGAAACCGTCTTAAATGTGCTATGTGACTGTTTTTGGTTTCTCAATCATTGGTATACATGTGTGGTTGACGTGGCGGGCTTGATTAGGTTCATGGCTTGGGTTAAGGAAACATGGGTTACTCAACCACCTTCCTGGATTTTGTCTCCTCAGGCATAATGACAACAAAACTTTCCTCGTCTGGATTAACGAGGAAGACCACCTTAGAGTTATTTCCATGCAGAAAGGTGGCAATATGAAGGAAGTTTTCACCCGCTTCTGTAATGGGTTAACGCAGGTAAATAGGATTGGCAGGAGAGGAGAACGGAGAGCTTCCTGAATGACAGGGGTAGAGGGAACTGGTCCAGCCTTCTCTGCAATGCTCAAATCCAAAGTGCTGACTGAAGTGTTGGCTCTAAAATAAATGCAGCGACGTGCCTCTGTTTGGCTGTGTGTTCCCAGTCCAGGCAGCGGATGTAGCGCAGTGTGCTTGAAGGAATGAATGCAGACCTCCCCTGACGCCAGAATCTACTTCCCATTATATGAGAACCATCCCTTTTCTTTGAAGGAAGAGAGAATTGAAAGCTTTAGCCCTAGCCCTGGGGGAACCCATGAGGGCAGCATTTCCCACAAATGACAGCTAAGGAGGAGAATGTTGACAACTTTGCATGCTTACACAACTGTCCTCCACCCTATCTAAGGATGCTAAAACAACACAACGTGACCGTTAGCTGCAGAGCTGGATTTACATGCAAGCTATGTTCTGGATTTAGATTTTGAGGGACCTGCAGTGTAGCGATCTTGAGCACCTGCCTGGGGAGAATAGGGGCCAGGGGTTCGATTCCCCACTGTGCCTTGTAGAAGAAGAGCCAGAACGTGCAGCCTTGTGGAGGCAAAATGGTCCTAGAGTACCCCCTAGAAGGAGGAGGAGAAAGATGAACCACTTCTCAGTTCTAGAGAATCTTGGAAAGGTTGCTATAAGTCAGAGTTGACCTGATGGCATCCAATTAGAATTATTCTTCTAAATACCAAATCAAAACATTATAAGAGGTTACTTAATTTCAAATCTTATGTAACAGACTTATTTTTAATGAGGTGCGTTGAGCCCCTCAGTAGCAAGTTTCTGTAGCTGCCTGATCCCAGTTGTCTAGCAAAGCGGAGCAAAGCCAGGCTACCTGGTAGACTTGGTGCCAGTCAGGAGTTGGCCGTATGGGGCTAGACAAGGCACTGGTTCCTACACAACATGAGGCAGGTTCTTGTGTTTTAATCTAGCCCCAAGGATTGGGCAGGTGTACGCTGCTTCAGAAGTGGCACATATATGGATGCCTTAGCTTGAGGCGCAGTGGTAATCCTGTTGTTTTTAGGCACTGTCGAGTTTCCTCTGACTCATTGTGACCTTATGAATCTCCAAAACATTATCTTGTGGGAGTGCTAGTTAGGCTAGGAAATCAAATGTCCTGCACGCCTTGGACAGTGGACCCGTTTCTAGTTCCAGATGAGAATACACTCAATTGAATTATCCATTCAATGGCACAATCCACACTTAATCTCAGTGTATCAGTGGGCCTGCTCTGGTTTAGACAAGCAATAAAACATAGCCACTGGTGTTCAGTTTCTGACACCTTCTCTCTTTTTTTAGCAATTTATGCTACAGTGGGGCAGTCAGCTGCTGTAGAAAGTTGTATGTGGCATGATTTTCTAATTACTGTTTTGTGTGTGTGAGTGTGTGTGTGTGTGTGTGAGAGAGAAGTCAAAAATCCAAATTGTGCTCCCTTATGATTCCTCAGTTGCTGCATTCCTTTGATGGAGATTCCAGCCTATTTATACCTTGTCTCTTAAATGGTGAGAACAGTATATCTGCCTCGAAATTCTATTATCTCCCATCAAAATGCATATTCACAATCAAAAGCATTAGGGAATTCTCAAATTGGGAAAACAAAGTGATGTAATGTGTGTTGCTTATAAACCACCCCGTAGTGCTTAAAGTTCTCTCTGGGCAATTTACAATTTGGTTGTGGATGGTATACACTGCACACCCCAGCGAGCTGGATACTCAGATTACCAGCCTTGAAAGGATGGAAAGCTGAGTCATCCCTGAGCCAGCTACCTGAGCTTGCCAAGATAGAACTGATGACATGAGCAGAGTCTTGACTGCAGTACTGTCATTTAACCACTGCATTCAGACTGTTCTCTGCAAGCATCTTACAGATACATTCTGATTTTGTAATGTGAACATCAGGTCTTTACTGCACATTATCTGGGCAAAGATGGACCTCACATGCTTTCATTATGCAGGTACAAAGTAAATGTATGACTGTTGTCTCCTGAGAACTCCTCCTAATGACATTTCTTTCTGCCTAGATTGAAAACCTCTTCAAATCCAAAAATTATGAATTCATGTGGAACTCCCACCTTGGCTACATCTTGACCTGCCCATCCAATCTCGGCACGGGTCTCCGTGCAGGTGTCCACATTAAACTGCCCAATCTTGGCAAGCATGAGAAATTTGGTGAGATCCTCAAGAGACTGAGGCTCCAGAAACGTGGCACAGGTGAGAAGTGGAAGCCTGCCATCTTTGCTTTTCCCTTTTAAATAGATGACCTGTTCTTTTCAGTCAAGGTACAATAAAACCACAGACATTGCAAGGAAAGCACTTCAGAATGAACAATGAACATAAACACGGTGTCAGGCCTTTAAAAATACCTCTGTTTAAAAACTAAGGAAGTCAAAAGGCCTGGATACATTTTGAAAAGTGGTTCAATCAGTGAATAAAAATAAAAAAGTAGTTTTTCTGATGCCAAATAAAAGTTTTGGGAAGATGTCAAATCTGAAACCCTTCACTGCATAATCTTAACTTTTCATATGCAAATTTTGTGGGTGGTTTTTTTAACGGAAGCATTCAAGCATTATTCTCAGTCTGAATGGGCATAAACCAAGATATTTAGCAAGTACAGTGGTGCCTCGCTTAGCGATGTTAATTTGTTCCGAAAAAATTGCTGCTAAGTGATTTCATTGCTAAGCGAAACATGGTTTCCCATTGAAATGCATTGAAAACTGGATAATCCGTTCCAATAGGAACGAATTGCCATCCTTAAGCGAAAATCACCATAGGAAACATCGCTAAGCGAAACGCGGTTCCCCAATTGAAATGCATTGAAACCTATTCAGTGCATCTCAATGGGGGGAAAAATGCAACAACAAATTAAAAAAGAGTCAGAACAAAGTCAAATTTGGTTAACAAAGGGTTTATTAAATGCACTTTATGATTTCAAACATTTTAAACAGTAAACTTTAACTTTATAAATAACAGAAAAACATTTAAAAAACAGCAAACATGAGGCTGTTTAAACCATCATTAAGTGAAACGGGACCGAAAATTTAATTGCTATGCAAAGCATGGTCCCAACCATCGCTAAGCGAAGATCGCCCATAGGGACCATCGCTAAACGAAGTGCAAAAACGCTCCCAAAAAGTTGTCGCTAAGCGATTTCATCGCTAAACGGAGCGCCCATTAAGCGAGGCACCACTGTACAGAGGGCACTAGGCTGTGAGTCTAAGACTGACCCAAGATGTTTTGTTCCCTGAGCCAAAGAACAAGATGGTACCACGCCCCATTTCCCCAGTTTATGAAAGCTACTTTTTTCCTTCAGTCCTGCTCATATGGGACATCCCTCAACAGCACACCTGAAGGCAGCAGTTGAACTTAGACGGTACGGAGTGGGCTTTTTAACATGCACCTAGGTCCTGCAGCACCCTTTTCCTGCTCCCTAGCAACTGCTGCCTGAAGTGACAGCCACACCCTAGTGATAGGGTCAGCCTTGCTTGGGCATCATCCTTAATTAAGAAAAAAACCACACTCTCCTCCTTGCTGCTTCATGCTATGTGCCTAGGTTGCACAGTTACTCTGCTAGCTCTGAAGATGGTCAAGAAATAAAGTTCTTACTCAGGCAATGGCATTGGACCATTTCCTGGGTCAGTCGGGCCAAGATGAGCCAGCCTGCTCAGCACAGAGAAGGAACTGCAGTAAATATATATGCTTTTATTTTAGGGTAGTCAATATGCAGTGTTGGGCAGCTGACTGCAAATACATCCTTGATTTGAGAGGGGAGTTGCCAAGGTGAGGGTTGTGAATTGTCATGGGACGAAGCTTAGGATTTATTTGGTTTTGTGCAGGAGGTACTGAAAGGTAGGGATTTGCTGGCACTTTTGAATAGCTGAACCATACGATTTGCATCCAGAATTTAGAACTCCTTGTTTGTAGGTTGGCTACCTCTATACCTTGCCTTTCTTCCCGTGAGCTTAAAGAGCTATAGATGGGTCTCCTCCCCTCTTTATCCTCAAATCAAACCTGTGAGCTGGGCTAGGATTAGGAAGATTAACTCAGCCAAGGTCACCCAATGAGTCTCAGGCTCAGTGGAGACTCTATCCTGAATCTTCCCGTCGTCGAGTACTCTAACCATTCCACCCTAGTGGCTTTCTAGCCACTATTTTGGCTTTTCCTTGGCAGAGCAGATTTGGAAGGGGACAAGCCTCTGGCAGGAGTTTCAGAGGACCTTTGATCAGGCAGTTACTGCAAAAGTCGACAATTCTTTTGTGTCTCTGCTTTATGTTTGACCGACCACCTGGCCTGCAGTTTACTACTTTGCAAAGAATTAGTATTATTGGCTTTGTGTGGTCAAAAGGTGTGAAACCCTGACAAGGGTTGCCATAACTGCGGCTTGACATGATGGCACACATAATTATTATTAAAGTGGGATAGGCTAAGATATGTGATTGGCCCAAGGTCATCTGAGAGTTCTGTGGTTAAATGGGGACATAGAACGGTTGTTTCACTGGTGTGTAAGAGTCGGTCTGTTGTCATAAATGGAAATGTTGGACTGGGACTTTAGCGATCTGGGTTCAAATCCCCACAATGCTAAGAAACCAATAGGCTACTCTTGAACTCTCTAGCAGTCTCGCTTACCTCACAAGGTTGTTTTGGGAAGGAGAAGCCACGTATGGCTTCCTTGAACATTTCAGAGGAAGGTAGGATATGAACATCACTAATAATAAATTAATAGTAAGGTGTAGATGGTAAAGGTAAAGGTTCCCCTTGACAATTTTTGTCCAGTCGTGTTCACCTCTAGGGGGCGGTGCTCATCCCCGTTTCCAAGCCATAGAGCCAGCGTTTTGTCTGAAGACAATCTTCCATGGTCACATGGCCAGTGCGACTTAGACACGGAACGCTGTTACCTTCCCACCGAGGTGGTCCCTATTGATCTACTTGCATTTGCATGCTTTCGAACTGCTAGGTTGGCAGGAGCTGGGACAAGCGACGGGCGCTCACTCCGTTGCGTGGATTCGATCTTACGACTGCTTGGTCTTCTGACCCTGCAGCACAGGCTTCTGCGGTTCAGCCCGCAGCGCCACCACATCCCTCGTGCCACCATGTCCCTCTGTGTAGATATAGATGAGCTCACTTCAAAACCATGTTGTGGTTAGGCTGTATTTCAGTTGCCAGATCTCCTCAGCATGTCTGGCATGATAGATATATGTAATGTAGAGCTCCTTCGAAGAAAGGCTTATGGATGTCATAATGAAATAAATAAATGAGGCAGGGGTGGTGTACACAGGCAAGAGGGAGAGGTTGATTTGCCCTAGTGGTGTTCCACTGATGGTAAGATACCACAATGTCTGCCCAGTGACTATCTGGACTGCATTGGGATTTGAACCCTGATCTCTAGTTCTAATTCAGTGATCTATTAGCTGTCCTTGCTTATCACAAACTGTATGTGGAAACCTCTCCCTCTCATTTTGACTTGTCTTCCTTACGTATGTGTCTGTGTGTTTTAGGTGGTGTGGACACAGCTGCTGTGGGAGGAGTGTTTGACGTCTCCAACGCTGACCGTCTTGGTTTCTCTGAGGTGGAGTTGGTACAGATGGTGGTTGACGGGGTGAAGCTGCTGATTGAAATGGAGAAACGCCTTGAAAAGGGCCAGTGCATTGATGACCTCATTCCAGCTCAGAAATGATAAAAGCACTTTAAGATCCCGGCACCCCCCACTTCCCATGCTTCTTCCTAACTTATTGGGTGAATAATAAACAAGACGAGAGAGACGCTCCAGTCGAAAATCTTGGCGTCAACAGAGAAATTCCCACTTAGTAACACTTGTAGAAAGTCTTCCATCCATATGTGTTAGAGTTTATTTTTTTGATGGCTGAAATGTCACAGAGAAAATGAAATAAACCATTGTTTGGCCTGACAAATGTAGTGCCGCGTTTGCTTTTTTGAAAAAGCAGTTCGAAGTTAAAATTCCGCTTGTCCTGCACACTTCTCACAGCAATCTGGCACAGATATGGGTGTTTTGCCATGGAATTCTCACCTCTCAATAGGATTGTTCTGTAAATAAGCCTCTGGCTCTTAAGGAGTGGTAGTAGACTAAGATTACAACCCTCTTAACCTTTGGCCCCAGCTACTTTATTGGCTCCATTATAGGATCATGGTGTTAATTGCACTTAATGTTATTTCCGTTCATGTATCCCACCTCTTCCTAGGAATACAACGCAGAGGACACTTCCCTTATATAGCACCTGAAATGTAGGTCAGATTGAAAAGGTGACTACTTAAAGTATCTCTCTGTATGAATCTCTGTGCTGCATTTTGCAGATTTCAACCATGAAATACTCTCCATGTTTCTTAATCATAGTCATGTACTGTCAAGTTAACTCTTTTTTTTAAAAGGGTTTTCCAAATAGAGAATAATCAGAAGTGGTTTATCCTTACCTTCTTCTGGGGGCATCCTGGGGCTGTGCAGCTTGCCCAGGGCCACACAGGCTGGCTCAAGGCACAGTGGGGAATTGAGCTCCCTACTTCTGGCTCTGCAGCCAGATACCCAAACCAGTGAGCTATCCAGCCAGTCATATTTCTTAGGAAATGTGAATTTGTCTTTTCCTGGTTCAATTCCAGTATTGCTGTTCAAGATCATAAAGACTGTGTAATGCAGGTGAAGTTTGGGAACTCAACCACATAAGAGCTAGAATCTCTCATTACTGGTGGGCAGGGCTGGAGGTGGTGGTGTTATACCCTACGCAGAATTCATTTACTCTTTTTCATTGAGCAAAACATTCAGTTTTGTAAGTGCAGTGGGAGGCTGCATGCACTTGCAGACTCCATTTTACCCAGCTCTGCTTTAAAATACTGTTGTTGTTGTTTAGTCGTGTCCGACTCTTCGTGACCCCATAGACCAGAGCATGTCAGGCCCTCCTGTCTTCCACTGCCTCCCAGAGTTGGGTTAAATTCATGTTGGTCGCTTCGATGACACTGTATTTTTCTTTGCAGCATCGGACTTTCCTTTCACTTCCAGGCACATCCACAGCTGAGCGTCCTTTCGGCTTTGGCCCAACCACTTAATTAGCTCTGGAGCTACCTGTACTTGTCCTCTGCTCTTCCTCAGTAGAATGTTGATGCCTTCCGACCCGAGGGTCCCATCTTCCAGTGTCATATCTTTTAGCCTTTTGTTTCTGGTCATAGGGCTTTCTTGGCAAAGATACTGGAGTGGCTTGCCACTGCCTGCTCCAGGTGGATTGTGCTTAGTCGGAACTCTCCACTATGACCTGTCCGTCTTGGGTGTCCCTGCACGGCATAGCCCATAGCTTCACTGAGTTACTCAAGCCCCTTCGCCACAACAAGGCAGCAATCCATGAGGGGGTAAAATACTGTAAGTACAGATAAATTCACATAGTATTTTGCAAGTACCCTGGTTAGAGCACAGCAGGAGAGAACTTAACACCTTCACTTGCTTAACAAGGAAGAAATCCTCACACTTTAGTTGCTAGTATGGAAAATAGGTTCATTGCTGAAAATATCAAACTATTATGTATTAGAGATCAATGTAATATGGTGGATAGAGTGATGGACTAGGACTGAGGACACTCTGGTTCAAATCCTTGCTTGGCCATGGAAATCTACTGGGGGAGTGGAGTTGGTAAAACCACTCCTTAAATATCTCAGCTGAAAAGCCCTATTAAGGTTGCTATAATTTTGGTTCCAACTCAACAACAGAGAACCCATCACATTATGTGTTAACTAGGAGTCATTAGTGCTTTTTATTGCTTAGTAGTGATGTGTCCCAAACTAATTTTGATCACTGTGTATCCCTTTCTTTAGTGAGTTGGAATACCTGTCTGTGGAGCCAGGGGTCGGGGGTTGATAGCCAGTCTGTGTAGCTTTGGGCAAGCTGCACAGTTCTCAAGAGTGCCCCATCAGAAGAAGAGAACAGTAGACCATTTCAGAGTATTTTTAAGATACCAAATGGATTGTAGATCAAATCAAGCTAGAATACTGACTAGGATCTAGAATGACTAAACTGAGGTTATTGTACTTTGGAGATATTTGAGAAGACAAGACTCACTGGAGAAGTTAGTAATGCTAGGAAAAGAGGAAAACCAAATGTGGGGTGAATAGATTCAATAAAGGAAGTCATGGCCTTCAGTTGGTTTAATTTGCAAGACTTGAACGGGGCTGCTAACTGTTCATAAATATATAGAGATGTCATAAAGTAGGAGCAACTGAATGGCCCATAGCATTAATTTATTTGAAGAGTAAATTCATCATCCTTTATCTTCAGCTCTGGCATCCCTTAGAATTGCAATGTCAATAATCCAGACATTACTTTGTTCAATTACTACTGTATCTGGTGTGTTATGTTCAAGGTGTCTATCAGATTAGATCTGGAAATCCCAGAAGATAAAGAATCGGAAAAAATAGCAAAATACAAAGCTCTAGCAATTGAAACATTTTGCTTGTGGATGAAACACACTTCAGCGCTCCCCATCCTTGGGGCTTTGGGAACAATAACATGGATTTTCACACAGTATTATAGTCAACAGCAGATATCAGAAATAACACCACCGGAGCTACCAGGAAAAAAATGACAATATTAGAAATAGCATACAGTATATACTACATCAGTGTTTAACAAATACTTAGGTTTTTGATTAAAACCTATATCTGTTACATAACATCAGTTAAAATTTTTATAAGTTTGACTGTGCCTGGTATTTTTTAACAACAACAACAATAGATAATGAAGTCAATGCTGACCTTTAGTGACCTTTCCCAGGGTTTTCTAGGTATAGAGTACTAAGGGCAGTTTACCACTCTCCTCTTCTTGAGATGCCCTAGAAGTCTATGCAGTTGGCCCAAGGCTACACAGGCTGGCTGTTTTCCTAGGGGGTACATTGGGGAATTGAACTCATGACCTTTGGTTCTGTATCCCAAGATACAGTTAGCACTAGTCAGCAACTTGAAGATCTGAAGCTAGCAATACAGAATCAAGAAAGAATGAATGTAGTTCAGAACAGGCTGACCACAAAGATCTCTGACATAAGTAAATTTTCTTATTGGAACATGATTCCCATACTCGAATTTTTAAAAACATTTTATACATCAGGGTGAGCAATACTTTTCTCGGTGGGGGAGCACATTTCATCACAAGTGAACTGGTTGGGGCAGCATCTAGCTAATAGAACCTAAGAAAGTTCCTTTTCGAAGGGAACTACACCTCCTAGACACACATATTTGGATGTTCGATTCTCTGAATTCCAACCCTAGAAAACGAATTTGTTGGCAGGCCTATCATCAAAATTCAGTGATGTCACCTTGACTCTCTCTGAGGTAATTTCCTTCTTTCCTTTTCCTTTTCCACCACCCTATATGCCCCCCCCCCAATTGAGAATGGCTGATGTAGACATCATGGAACATAATATGTAGCTGTACTTAAGCCAGTGGTGGGCAAGTTTCAAATCTGAATGATCTATTAAAAGAAGAAAAGAGATTCCTGAGAACCATTAATTAGCATTAGATACAAAGCTATGACTGTGGGACCACACACACAGGTATACAGACACAAACACAAAATTTAGAAAATGATGACTCTGAGAAATGGAAATCACATTTGTTCACCACCACCATCTCTCAGTGACAAACCAGACCCAAAAATCTTACTCTGAAGAACATCAACTGGCTTCTTGACCGACATTGACTAATAACTATGTGTTGATGTCATGGGGGAAAAATGCCCAGAAAAAGATAAGGCACATTCCAATCTTGAAGGGAAAGGCTATTTTTGCGCAGTTGATGTAGCTTTTTGAACAGTTAAATTTTAATGGCAGCTCTGGAACATTTAGAACAATCCTAGGTTTTTCTTGCCAGTGTGCCAATAAGGGGGGGGGGGGGGAAGGAAAGAGAAAGCAACTAACTTGAACTTGATTTATAATTTTGTATTTTCTAATTCTATGAATGCTCCTTCTTGTCTTCTACCACCATCCCAGGGGAAAAAGTGCTCCACTTCACATTAAGCTAATTAGGGCTAAATTAAAATTAAGGTAGGCAAGAATAATAATTGTCTCATAAGACGTAACAATCTTCCTCTACTTTGTAGGCAGAGATGTTCATTTAAACTCATAAACTGACAGAGTTTGGACTAATTTCCTAAAACCATTAACCTGCTATCTCTGAAAAGCTGGGCATGTTCATTAGTCTGTATTGAGCAACACTAAAGAAAGGTTATTTCTTTTACTGCCAGCAAAGGGAGACATTGCTTCGTTTCCTTTGCATTAACCGCATGAGGATTCTTGGGGGGGGGTTTCCCCACCTGTTGCTGGATATCCGCTCCCAGAACCTCAGTCATCATGATCAGCAGTGAAGGATTCTGGGAAATGCAGCTTAATAACACATGGAGACCCCAGTTTAGGAATTAATGAAGCAGCATTTTCCACTGGATTTTTAAAATGGTGTTATTAGACTAGCATTTTATTAGCTTTTCCAGTTCCGATATATAACTGCCTTCTCCAATCTACAGATCTTCAGAACTACGATTTCCATCACGTCTGGCCAGCATGCCATTCTCTCAGGTTGAGAAAAACTGGTGCCAAGAAACTCGTGATTCTCAGCAATTAACGCTTCTCATACACGCTTAGATTTACTCACAGGATAGCAGAAATGAGATTGTTACCAGGAATGTGCGCACACAATAATAAATTATCATCTCAGGCAGCCTCATTAAGTGGGAAAATCCTAACATGTTATGACTGGACCTGCTTTGAAGTAATTTCCCATGGACAGACCTGGCTTCAAATGCAGGGTGGTTAAGAAACAAAGTTATGAAAAAGATTCTGATTTTAAAAAAAAAAGAGAGAGGGGGGGGAATGAGGAGTTTTCAAAGATGGGTAAGTAGTTCAGTGGTAATATATGCGCAGGGTTCTGAGTTCAGGTCTTCACATTGCCAGTTAGAGCCTGAAAGACATTCAAGAACCTGGAACGTGTCCAGAGGAGAGCGACCAAAATGGTCAAAGGTCTGGAAGCCATGTCCTATTAGGAGCAGCTTAGGAAGCTGGGAATGTTTCGCTTTACAAAAAGAAGGTTAAGAGGGGACATGATAGCCATGTTTAAATATTTGGAGGGATCTCATGTCGAGGAAGGGACAGGTTTGTTTTCCACAGATCCAGACACTAGGACAAGGAGCAATGGTTTCAAACTACAGGAAAAGCGATTTCATCTGAACATCAGGAAGAACTTCCTGACAGTCAGAGCTGGTTAGCAGTGGAACAGGCTGCCTCGAAGTGTGGTGGAGTCTCCTTCTTTGGAGGTTTTGAAGCAGAGGCTGGATGGCCATCTGTCAAGAGTGCTTTGATGGATGTTCCTGCATGGCAGGGAGTTGGACTGGATGGCCTCAGTGGTCTCTTCCAACTCTGTGACTCTATGACTTCTGTCTGAAACCTCAGAGATCTGTTGCCAGTTAGTATTGTAAACAAATTGGATCTATATGAACCGGGACATGCACTGACATGGCACAGGAGAGCTTTCTGTGTTCCTAGTCTAAGGAGCAATGACTAGCACTGGTGTTTGCCAAAGCTTTGCATAATATGCTGTACCCAATTGATAGATACAGTATGTTGACCTAACTGCACAACTCAGATGCTCTTTAGCACTTTGCCAGTTACACACACACACACACACACACACACACACACACACACACACACACACGCACACGCACACGCACACACACACACAGTGTGGTGCCTCACATAACGGGCGCCCCGTTTAACGACGAATCCGCATAGCGACGATGGCGATGATCGGTAAGCTGTTATGCTTACCGATTTTCGCATAGCGATGTTTTCCCCCCAGCTGATCGGCAGTTCCAAAATGGCCGCCGGGTAAAACAGGGACGGATTCCTCGCTTACCAGGCAGCTAAAATGGCCGCTGTATGAAGGATTTTCGCTTAAAAGGTAAGTTTTAAGCCCATAGGTAATATATATACAGTATATATTACAATAACCCTGTGAGGTAAGCCAGGCTAAAGAAAAGTGACTGACTCAACATATTGAGTGAATTTTATGGGTCAGTCCAAACCCTGTATCTCTTCTGTTCCTTCTCCTGCCTACCAGCTTAACCACTATACCACACTGCCTCTGTTTTCCCCTTCCCCATTGTAACTATTATTGTTTGTTTGGAGCCAGCAGGGACAGGTGGATAGGCAAGAGTTCTTAGTTCTAGACTTGAATTCCATCATGAACACAGATTCTCAGACTTTCCTTTTCACAATGTTTGTGTCTTTGATACAGGAAATGTATTGGCCCAAATCTTGTTGTTTAGTGAAGTGATTGTTACATACAGCACTGATGTTACCTGTCTGTCATGGGTTTGGAGGGAAAGTTCCATCCTATGGGGAGTGGAAGGCGGGACATCAGGAGGAGGGGCTGTACTGTATAAATATGTGATGCCTGTGTGGTGAGAGGGAGATGCTGAGAGACACTGGGAGGTGACGAAGCAGCAGCTGGGAAGAAGAAGCTGTTGTGGGAGTCTGTGTGTCAGACAGGGTACTACTGTGTGTCAGAGTACCAACCTGATAGGTTCAGGTGTCTGTTGGTTAGCCAGAACTGATAGGTTCAGGGTCTGTGCTTTAAGTTAAGGTTCTGTGTGAACCAAACTGTATGCTTGTATGAGTGAGAATAAGCCACGTTACTTTATCTATTCACCTGATTGTTTTATTTTCCTGTGTGTGTACTTAAATAAACCTTATTCTTTTTATTGTTTAAAAATCCATCCCTGGTCTGTGTGACTTCTTATAGGGAGTGGTTGGTGGCAGCTTAGTGTAACTGTGTGACATATCCCAGTAGGTCTGGGTTTGCCACAGTGATGATTACATTTAGTGAGTTAATTCCTTTATACATTCCATTGAATCAAACAGGTCTACTCGACTGCAACCTACTTCTGCACAGCCAGTCACAATTAAAGTAGACTCATTTGACACCATGGAAATTATGAAGGAGTTGATTCACTAACTCCCCATTGATTCAAGGGGCCTACTCTAGTGCAATTTAATATGCTAAGCAACAGGCTTCTGGCCAGTGAAAGTCATGAGTGAAGAACAATGCACACATTTTTGGCCCCTAAAAGAGCATCCAGAAGTTAAAGCATTGCATGTCTGAATTTGAAAGCCAGAGAGTTCCAGAGAAACATCTACTTCTGCTTCATTGACCACACAAAAGCCTTTGACTGTGTCAACCACAATAAACTATGGCAAGTTCTTAAAGAAATAGGAGTGCCTGACCACGTTATCTATCTCCTGAGAAATCTATATGTGGGAGAGGAAGCAACAGTTAGAACTAAATATGGAACCACTGATTGGTTCAAAGTTGGGAAAGGCTGTGTATTGCCTCCCTGCTTATTTAACTTATATGCAGAATACATCATGTGAAAGGCTGGATTGGATGAATCCCAAACCGGAATTAAGATTCCCAGAAGAATTATTTATTTATTTATTTATTTTATTTATATCCCGCCTATCTGGTCGATTAAGACCACTCTAGGCGGCTAGAAATATCAACAACCTCGGATATGCAGATGATACCACTCTGATGGCAGAAAGTGAGAAGAAATTAAAGAACCTCTTAGTGAGGGTGAAAGAGGAGAGTGCAAAAATGGTCTGAAGCTCAACATAAAAAAAAATAAGATCATGGCCACTGGTTCCATCACAGAAGGGGAAGATATGGAGGCAGTGACAGATTCTACTTTCCTGGGCTCCATGATCACTGCAGATAGTGACAGCAGCCACGAAATTAAAAGTCACCTGCTTCTTGGGAGGAAAACGATGACAAACCTAGACAGCATCTTAAAAAGCAGAGACATCACCTTGCCGACAAAGGTCCGCATAGTCAAAGCTATAGTTTTTCCAGTAGCGGTGTATGGAAGTGAGAGCTGGACCATAAAGAAGGCTGACCACCGAAGAACTGATGCTTTTGAACTGTGGTGCTGGAGGAGACTCTTGAGATTCCCCTGGACTGCAAGGAGAACAAACCTATCAGTTCTAAAGGAAATCAACCCTGAGTGCTCACTGGAAGGACAGATCCTGAAGCTAAGGCTCTAATACTTTGGCCATCTCATGAGAAGAGAAGACTCCCTGGAAAAGACCCTGATATTGGGAAAGTGTGAAGGCTAGAGGAGAAGGGGACGACAAAGGATGAGATGGCTGGACATTGTAATTGAAGCAACCAACGTGAATTTGACCCAACTCTGGGAGGCAGTGAAGACAGGAGGGCCTGCCGTGCTCTGGTCCCTGGGGTCAATGAAGAGTCAGACGGACATGACTTAACGCCTAAACAACAAACAACAACAATGTGTGAATTCCTCTCTGATTACCTAAACTTTACAAGGCTTTCAGTTCACAAGACTCTCTCCAATACAATCAAGACATTTAAAACACCGTAGTGTAGAAAAGGCACTGGGAGACTAATTATTATTTTCCCCCTTGCCTCTGAGGAATGCTAGAGACCAGAGGCCATCCCTCCACCACTGGCACCAAGAGATTGTTCATTCCCATGAAGCTTGCATAAGAGTCCCTCCTGCTCCATTTTCTGCACCACCCATTTGCTAGAAGAACATGAAAGGCAATTTTCCTTCCCTCACCCTCCAAAGTATTTTTAAATTGTTTTCATCTGTTTTTAATTCAGTTGTTTTGTTTTGATGTGACGATCCATTTTACTGTATTTTATTATTCTTCTCCATATGTGTGGTGCTTCCCAGCCGCTGTTAAGGTGCAGGGTCCGGCTTGAGGACCAAATTACCATGTGCCCAAGAGAAGTACAGGTTTCAAGACTGCTCTAAAATTACCCGTTCGGTACAGGCTGCCATCACTCTTAATTGGAGAACGCTTGGGGAAACAATATACTTCCAAGTAGAAATCCCCACTTTCAGTCACCCTGCAGGCCAGGTTTGCGATTTTTATAAAGTTTATTAAAAATGAAACATGGAAAGGGGAAAATAAAATAAATTAAAAGGACGATTGCAAAAAAGATCCTAGCAGTTCCAAAATCATAAAAACGGAGCATGCCGATTACATGCAAGAAGCAGAAATAACCAGCTCTCACTTACTCTAATCTAGAGAGAAGTCTCTCACCCTCATGAGTCGCTGGAAATTTTTACTGTACCTGCATGGATTCAACCTGAGGCACCTTCCTTGGAGTGAGATCTTTTCCCTCAGCCCAGGAAGACAGAGACAAAGAAGTCACACTCCTGGTTGTTGTGGGTTTTTCGGGCTCTTTGGACGTGTTCTGAAGGTTGTTCTTCCTGACGTTTGGCCAGTCTCTGTGGCCGGCACCTTCAGAGGACTGGAGTAGGAACTCTGTCCATGCTCTGTTGCTGTTTGTTGGATAGTTGAGTATTTATAGCGGTGGGAACAGCTTTTGTCTTTTTTCAGGAGGTAGGGTGATCAGCATGTTTTTGTTGTGATAAGGGGGGGAGAGATTATCTGTCATTGTGATTGTTGGAAAGGAATTGATTGAAAGGAAAGTCACACTCCTTTCTGCTAATTAAAAGATAGACAAACTGATAATTTATGGAGGGGGGAAGAGTGGAGCCACTTTAGTGCTTGGCTACTTTTGTTTAGAGAGATGGATGATAAATTCCAACCACTGGCTGAAGAGGGGACCCCTCCCCCTACAAGTGTCTTGCAGACTGCAGATTTCTAGCTATCGCCATCTAAGAAGCTACACCTGGCCCCCAACAGCAGCCACGAAACTTTGGGATTTTAATATGAACATATGATTTTGGAGCTACCAACTTGGTGCACAGCCTATCATTGAAAGGTTGCTGTTTAATTTTTTGTTTTGTTAAGTACTGTATATTTTTAGTGGTCCCATAAAGGTATCATCTGTTCCTGCATTTGTGTTGTTTGGGGGGTTACAGTGGCCTTTTCCTTATTTTTCCCCCCTGATAATTGCCTGTAATTAACCCAGAGGGGAGTCAAGAAGTTGAATGTAACAAAAGCCAGGTCCTCTCATTGCTCAGTATTAGCCCAAGGGAATAATAGCCAGCACAGGAACTTTCCTTGACACACAGTTTACAAGTGACTTCAATCGCATTTTAAAATCACAATCACAAACCATAGGATGAAAAGGAGTGACAGATCTGCTGAATTACGAGTCCCAGTTGTTCACTTCATTCCATCTGTTTCAGGGGAATTGCAATTCATTTCCCACTTTGTTTAGTTGATCCAAATAATATTTGAGAGTCCAGGTTTTTCCCTTCACAATATGCACCAGTATAGTTCAGGAATATATTTGGACCAAGGTTCTCACAGTTGCTCTCTTCAAAATGACCACTATGCCGTAGGGTTTAGAACAGTGGTCCCCAACCTTGCGCCTCCAGATGTTCTTGGACTTCAACTCCCAGAAATCCTCGCCAGCAGAGGTGGTGGTGAAGGCTTCTGGGAGTTGTGGTCCAAGAAAATCTGGAAGTCCAAGGTTGAGGACCAGTGGTTTAGAACATTGGTCTCCAACCTTGGGTCTCCAGGTGTTCTTGGACTTCAACTCCCAGAAATCCTGGCCTGCAGAGGTGGTGGTGAAGGATTCTGGGAACTGTAGTCCAATAACATCTGGAGGCCCAAGGTTGGGGACCACTGGTTTAGAAGACAGTTGGAATCAAAATTGAGACAGGTGACATTCATGCCCTCCTAAGTCATGAGACTCACTCACTTGATGACTTCAGGTAAGTCATTCTCTCTCAACTTGACCTACCTCACATGGAGTAGAAATAAGGAGAGCCATATGTAATACCTTGAACTCTTTGGAGGAAAGGTGGGGTATAATTACTGTATAACAAACAAATATACAAACATGGTTTATCACAATGCAAAGTCTGGGCCCCAGAGACCAATTTCTCAGTGTGATTTTGGAGGAAACTGACCTGTTTTTTAAGTAGAGGTAGAAGTTATATAAAGAAGGCTGACCGCCAAAGAACTGATGCTTTTGAACTGTCGTGATGGAGGAGACTCTTAAAGAGTCCCCTGGACTGCAAAGAGAACAAACCTAACCATTTTGAAGGAAATCAACCCTGAGTGCTCACTGTAAGGACAGATCCTGAAGCTGAGTCTCCAGTACTTTGGCCATCTCCATGAGAAGGGAAGACACCCTGGAAAAGACCCTGAGGTTGGGAAAGTGTGAAGGCAAGAGGAGAAGGGGACGACAGAGGACGGGATGGTTGGACAGTGTCATCAAGGTAACCAACATGAATTTGACCCAACTCCAGGAGGCAGTGGAAAACACGAAGGCCTGGTGTGCTCTGGTCCATGGGGTCACGAAGAGTCGGACATGACTAACGACTAAACAACAACAGAAGTTACAGGCTTCTTGTGGTCACAACTCATTTCTCAGTGGGCTGCTTAAGACTTGGCTCTGTTCCATGTCTAGAGATGGGTGTATTTGTATTTGTATATGAATATCCCCCCACAGGTGGAAATAACGAGGGTCTGGCCCCATGGGGCCGGACTGTCTACTCGCCATTCTGCTGCTGACGCCAGCTCAGTGGAGCCTTCCTATTTCGCTGTTGTCTGCAATAGATTAGCCACTCCTGGCAGGAGGCGGGATGATCGTCGTATTTCCACCTGTGGGGGGATATTCCTGTATGAATACCCGCATCTCTCTGCTCTCTGATTAAAGTTAAAGCACGATTTCCTAGCTGCCAAGCACCAGCTGCTCCTTAGCCTTCTCTCTCTCTTCAATTTAGCAGAATGAATTATATGGAACCGACAGATGGGGATTTCAGAACGACACTCCCGCGGGGATTTCACTGCTGCGAGGTACATGTAAACAGCAGCTAGACTTCAAACCCAACCCATCCCCAAATCAATTGCAAGAAAGAGCAAACCAAGAAGGCCCTGCTTTTGTTTCCATGGGAACCAGGCAAATCAGTCATTTCACACAATGCTTTGTTTGCATGAGGGCAACACTTGCTTCTCTTACTGCTAAGCAAACGCTGGTTCTGCACCACTGGTATTATACCCCATCGCCTCAGAAATGAGGGTAGGTATGCATATTGCTGGGGGGAGGGTGGCTATTTTTAAAAGAAATATTCTATTATTTCCTTACTGAGATACCCAGTGTGGTGTAGTGGACAGAACGACAGACTAAGACTCAAGAGGCCTGGATTTGAATTCCTACTCAGCCATAGAAACTCACTGGTTTCTTTACTCACTGGAACTGGTAAAGACACTCCTTAAATATCTCACTTACTTTGAAACCCCTGTTAGGGTCTGTATAAGTTGGTTTTGACTTGACAGCATATAATAACAATTTCCTTATTAAAAGCATTTGTGTCTTGGAAACAGTGCCCGCAAACATCTGATCTCACCTGCTTTTGGAAGCTACGCGGGGTCAGATCTAACTAGTACTTGGGTGGCACCAAGGATCTCTGGGTATGGAGAGGAAAGTACGCTGCCAGAAATCCTGAATGGCCCCTGCCAGTCAGAGTTGACTCTGCTGGGCTAGATAGATCAAAGTCTGATTCAGCAGATGGAGCATAGCTTCCCATACTCCTAATAAACCCCCTTTCTTCTCACCTACGGGGAACATCCTCCAAGTGAAGCGTAGACATTAAAAAAAGGAAATGGATGAAAACAATGTTTAAAACTTAATATGCCAGAATTATAAAATCTTCCTTGGCTTCGGTTGGGCCTGCCCAAAACATTTTGCAGCCCAAGTTAAAGGACATGGTGACACCACTCCTTCTACTGTTTCTACAGAAGATGCCTGGACTGTCACTGGAAACCTGCTGATAGAGTAAGCTCTTCTACCACCCTTGAGGATAACAGGCCAGTTAATGGATCTCGGAGAGGTGATGCTTGCAAACAATGCACATTCCTTCTGGCCACTTCCTTGTTCCCTCAGCACAATGCGAGGCAGCTCATGAACCATGCAATACAACGCCTTTACATCTATTGAGGTACCCAGCATGGTGAAGAGGATAGTGACAGACTAGAACTCTGGAGACCTAGGTTTTAATCTCCACTTGGACATGGAAACTAAAATGTGTAGCGAAGGTGGGACTGGTAAAAACATTTCTTAAATATCTTGGGAACTCTATTGAGAAAGTTACAATTCAGATGTGACTTGACAGCACGTAACACACATTTACCATTAACTGAGGCCTCGCCCCTTTATTTAAAGATATGAATCAACTGTCAGAGTTGCTCTGGAGAAGGACCAAAGCGCTCTCTCCTTATGTTACAAGCATCATTATGTCTTTGTTGCTGAAAACCAAAATTTTATTCCAAGTGGCGATCTATTCGTTGTATGGTATACTGTGTATATACTTACAATGACAATAAATTAAATTATATTATTATTTATAATTGGTTATTCCAATGCTCTGGTTTTGCCTTTACCACATGCAAGCCTATCTCAGGACCCCTGGCATAGGAGCTATGGATCCACTGATCACAGGAGAAACAGGAGGCCCTAATAGTTCACCATGAAGGTCAGTGTAAGCATTAGCCATTGTGTGACTCAGTGTCCGACTACAAATACCTATATGCACTTCTTCTGTTGTGGCAATCTGTTCCTAAAACAATTATGTTAATTGTGCTATGCCAGCATAAAACCATATTAGGATTTTGGTCACTGCTTCTTAATTTACCTAAATATGAAGAAGAGATTAAGTCTCTGGATGCTGAAGAAATGGGTTTACAGTATTATATTAAAAACTGACCAACACAGGATAACCAAATCAGTCTGTAATGCTCTTCAGGAGCATTTAACAATAAATAATTATCTCTGGTAAGGTACTGAAGCTTGGTTCCTCCATAATGTCGCCTTCAGATTTGGATCCATCAGGTGTTTCCAGTTTCTTTTTACTCTTAATTTACCTGTATGCCATTTTGTTGGGGGGGGGGAAGGGGGGGGACAGGCCAGGATGGTATAGTGGACTGAGTGACTAGGACTCAGGAGGCCTGGTTTGAATCCCACTTTGCCATGGAAACTCACTGGGGGTGTGGAACTGGTAAACCCACTCCTCAAATATCGTACTTACCTTGAAAGCCCCATCAGGGTCACTATAAGTTGGTTCCGACTCGACAGCACATAACAAGGTGGGGCAAATAAGCTCTTCATCTTGTTTCAGAGTGTGCGTAAACGTAGCAGGACTTTAATCCTGTTCTCTCTGGTCTGTCCATGAGGGTCCTCATGGCAAGCCAATATTACATGTCCATGAACCAAATTAACAAGCATCCTCCTGCTCTTCTTAGCAGTTTATCACAACTTTTTAAGGAGCTCCATGTCATTAAAAACAAAACTGCAGCATCTTTTGCGTTTCTGCATACAGCCACCATGTGGTCACTCCTATCATTACATTCTTCGTAGAATTAAGGTTGCTATATAAGCCCGTTTCAAGCTCCATAGTCTAGCCACATTACTTTTCCTTGTTTTTTCCCCATTTCTAGGAATCTTAAAAAATAGTCTTCTATGGTGGCCACTAGACGTGGGATCTTCATATTCGTCTCCCAGGGGAGACAAATATGAGTATCAGTATGACAGGTGCCTGGGACGTTTGGGCCCTCCCCCCAGAACCAGCTGGTCCACGTAGTGGTCACTGCATGGCGTGCATGGCCATTGTCATTTTCATTGTGCCAATCCTGGAAGCAGCCTGGCTGTTGCTTCTCTGCCTCCCTCTGCAACCGACCGCTCAGCAGCTGAGCAAGAAGATTCATCATCCTGCCTTCTCATTGAAGTGGTTGGCTGGGCAGGGACACAGGGAAGCGTCAGCTGGGCTACTTCCGTGATTGGCATACCACGCAACAACCAATAAGTGGGCTGGCCCATTCGGGGGGAGGGTCCAAACATCCCAGGCACCTGTGGTGCAAATATTTTTGTTTGTCTCCCCTGGAAGACGAATACAAATATCCCATATTTTGTAGCCACTAATAAAGAATGACGATTTTTCTCCCTGTAAAACAGAAGCAAAAAACCCACAACTCTTTACAAAAAAACCCCAAAAGGAAAAACACACACACACCCCCCCCAAAATCCACAACCCAGCTTTATATGTAGGACAATTATTTTAAAATTTAGACCTATCTCACCTGGGTGGAGAAGATGCTGATGTGTGCACCTAATAGAATCGGTTCTCTGGGGACTAGTCATGAAAGAGAAAGTTTGAGGTCCCTTACCTCCTTCTTTTTAGTACTTTAAATCAGATGTGGGCTGGATATTCCTCTTACAGCGGGTTTTACAATTTTTTATCTTTTTTAAAAAAAGAGGACTACATTGTCCCAGTTCTTCAAATAAGGGACCGGCTCTTTGCACATGAGGGCATAAAGCCACTTTCTGCTTCTCTGAAGAAATCGGAATGGCACAAGATGTACAGCCTCATCATGAAGTTCCAGGGAAAACTGACAGTTCTCTCTCAAACCTAACTAGCATTGTCTTCTCTGTCCCTTGATTGACTTTCTTCCTTGACAGCTCTCATAATCACTCACCATTGGGCATGCTGGCTTAGAGCTGATGGGAGACCGAGGGCTACAGCTGCCCATTGCTTATTTGGCCTATGACCTTCCAGCAGTTTTTCCAGCTCTGTACCAATTCTGCCTTTTGCCGTTTTCTCCTTCTAATAGCATCATATCCTGAGAGCAAGAAGCTTACTGGGTGTTTCTCCCCCAACCCCTGAATGAACAAAGGCCTCTTCAGGGTTACATCCTTGCAGAGCAAACTCAATTGCTATCTTTCTCTGATAGACCCAACATTAAAAACTCTATATTACAGTAAATTGCCAAGGATCAGATCTTAGGGAGAGGAAACGAAGGAAACGAGAAATCTTAGGGAGAGGAATCGACACGAATGGGAATTATCAACATGCTTGTGGAAGCCTCATACTTTGCAGAAGTACCTACAAATATTATCAGCTGAAAAGGAGGCTGGGGTAAGAAAAATCAAATATACAAGAATTGAATAGGCTCAGTGGCGGCAGAATGTGTAGGCTGGAAGCTGGTGGGGAGTATTCTAGAGAGGGCTCCAGCAGCTGGGATCTGAGCAAGGATCACGACGAGATACCAGTTCTTTGTCCTCTTTTCCATCCATCATTTTGAAGAATGCAGAACCTGTGTTAGGATTATAGCCAATGCCCAACACTTTTTGAATGCTTTTTTTGGGGGGAATTCTTCCTTTTTAAAGATATATATACACCATGGGAAATCACTAGGAACAAAATGCGGTTCATCTGACGTGGGGAAACCCTACATCACCCCAAAGGCTTCAAAAAAGTGTGTGGCCATATCCATCAAAATGCTAATGCACAGTTGTTTCTGTGCACTTTTTTGGTGGTGGCATTGAGTGGATAAACTGCTATGCTGTTGTGACACTAAACTGCTCAACTGTGGGTGATAAAATTTCATTTCCATAGCAACTGTTAACATGGACACTTTGTATATATCTCACTTTAAAAGAAATGTAATGCTTTTAAAAAATCTCCCAAGATTAAGGAACTCAATCTGTCTTGATTTTTCTAGCAATGGATATATGGTGTTTTTTTTTGGGGGGGGGGGAAGGGGACGATGCCATCTCTGTGCACTCCCTTCCTGTCCTTCATAAAGTTACTACACTACAGCGTCATGAAGTATAGTAGCTTTTCCAACCCTAGTGCCTTTCAGTGGTGCTGACTGCAACATCCATCATCCCTTCCCAGCACAGCCAGTGGCAGCAGGTTGCAGAATGCTATTAGAATTAATATTTGTTAATTGGGGGTGGGTGGGAGCAATGTATTTTCTCATTATTTTCTGACTGCTATTTTCACTAACAACTTTAAAGAATCCTGGCATTAGCAATGTAGCATGTAAACGTCTGTTGTGGATAAAATAGGCTGCATTTTTATATGCTTAGGAGCAAGCATATAACCTGGGAGCAAGTTCCATTGAACTAACTGGGGCTTATATATGAGGTACAAGCAGGGCACCACTGTATAATGTACAGAATTGCACTGTTACTGACCAATTGCATATGAAGATAGTTTCTGCCAAGAAATCATGCCCAATGCAGATAAGTAATCACCTAGTGCAGTGGTCCCCAACCTTGGGCCACCAGATGTTCTTGGACTACGACTCCCAGAAGCCTTCACCACCACCTCTGCTGGCCAGGATTTCTGGGAGCTGAAGTCCAAGAACATCTGGAGGCCCAAGGTTGGGGACCACTGACCTAGTGTCTAGGTCCTGGATACTACAGATGATCCTCTGGTGAATGCTATGCTAAAATCAATTTGTTAATATTAACCCTCTGATGGAAATCTATAAAATTAGTTTGGCATATTAACAGATTAATTAGTAATGAAATAAAACTAAGATTATAAAAAAGTTTACATTGAAGAAAGAGTAGCACATGGACATGAGCTATTTGTATTCAAATCCCTGGAGCTATGAATACAAATAGCGGAATCACAAGAGGCCTATTCCCCCCCCCCCCCCCAAGAACTGTGCTAGTGTGTTGCTCGGCTCCATTGTTGTCCTTGTGCCAATTATGGGAGGAGCCCAGCCCACGCTTCCCTGCCACCCTAGGCAGCTGACCATTCATCAGCTGAGCAGGGAGACTCTCCATCCTGCCTCCTCTCCACTGCGCAAGGTGGGGAAGAGCCAACAGGGCTCCTTCTGCAATTGGCACGATGATGACAGAGTTGAGCGTTCTACCGTGAACAGTGGGTAGACCAGCTGGTTCTGGAAGGAGGGAAGGGGCCTCCATGGCACCTGTGGTGCTGCTAATTTGTATTTGTATCCCCAGGGATGTGAATATGAATAGCTCAAGTCTAGTAGCACATGTTTCTGGCAGACAGAAGTGAACTGCAACTGCTGAAATCTTAGTTAGGAAACCTACTGTACCATACTCAGAATATAGTATCATGTCAGTTTCTTATTTCTGAACAACTATATCACCATGATGAGGAATATGACCAAATTTCTTTTAAATCCTAAGGACGTTCTTTTCCATATTCTTTTTTTTTTTGTCTACATCACTTCAGGACATCATTTAATGCAAGAGCCAATCTTATGTCCCTCGACAACAGCAGTGGGCAGACTGTGGCCTTGTACCCAAAGTTATTTTTGTGCCCCTACCAAAAAGTTGCTTTCTCCATGAACAAACAAACAAAACCCAACCAAATAAATGTTGATCACTGTTTCCGGAAGGTGCCCAGAACAATAATTTGTCCTTTAAACAGAGAGCAACCTCCCTGCAGGGTCTCTCACAAAATTATAGCCATTATCACAACTGGAACTGGTCTCCTAGTTACTTCTGTGTTTGTTTCTCTACATTTTGGAATGCCAGGCACGTTCCCTTGGAGGATCACAGAGGCAGAAAACTGGCCTCAGATCGATAAAATTTACCACACCCTGCTCTACAAGAATTTGGTAAGTCTTTTAATGTGCCTATAAGAGGTTAAAAGCCTTCTAAAATAGTTTAAAACAGAGATAAAGGGCAGTTGGATGGTTGTTGTGGGTTTTTGGGGCTAAGGAAGAACAACCTTCAGAACACGGCCAAAGAGCCCGAAAAACCCACAACAACCATTAGATCCTGGCCGTGAAAGCCTTCGCGAATACATTGGACAGTTGGATACTCACCTGGTAGTTTAAATAATGACCCTGAAATGTTGTTTATTGCTTTAACAAAATAGAAAACCAGTACTCATTACAGCCATTGTTAAACAACTCCCACCATCAAATTTCCATACAGAATGTGCATATTAAAAATCAGACATTTTATACTCTCCTATATTTAAGATGATCCTTTAACTAACATAACAGACTGACAAAGCAATACTTGTAAGTGAAAGCTGGTCTGAAGTATTCTATTTTAGCATCATAGGCCAAATACATGCTGGAAGCATTAAGAAAAATTATGTATTGTGATGTATTTCACCGCATTTTATTTTAAACAATTTTTAATATGAAACTGTTCTTTGATGGCTTTTGATTTATAATTGTTAAATCAAATGAAATATTGCAAAAAATAAGGCAAAATAATAAAGCCCATATCACATTAACAAATAACAGGGGTAGAAAAATATGACCTATCACTTGATTCAAGTAAAAACCACTGAGTTTACTAGGGATAACTAGGCAGTTTTTAGGATTACTTCTAGGTACTTAAAAATGCAAGTGGATATAGAGAAACTGTATCATCATACAGTTACAAATACATTGGAAATAACTGAATTAGGGTCTGCGAAGAAAGCACACTGTTGATTCCAGCGGACTTTTTTTTAAATTAAAGGAGATGGTTTCTAGCAACTGTGGTTGTACAGAAATCTGGAAGTCTTTGGTTGAGTATTGTCAGAGAACAGGCTCAGAAAACAGTGTTGTCTTTGCTTTGCTTACATGCACTTAATTTACACATTCTCTTTCTCCCTGCTCAACAGAGGTCTAAATAAAGGCCCAGAGATTGGACTTGGTAATTAGCATGACCGCTAATACTGAAATCCTTACAATCCATATCCTCAACCCTGATTCAATGTGACTAAAATACATTTAAGTGCAAAGTCCTGCAAAATCCATGTATCTATAAGAGAACAAAACACAATTTCAGAACTGCTTGTTGTTGTACGTGAAGAGCTTCCTAGTATAGGAATATTTTGAATATGTGCACAAAAATGTGTGTACGTGCATCCACGTGAAGAGATGGAGAACTTTTACAGCTTAGATATGCATAGACTAATATCCCAGATAACATTTTGCCTTTAAGGACAGAATCTACTTATGGATTGTACTAGCTAAGAGCTGGCAAATACTGCATCAGAGGAAAATTTAAGTTGAGACCACTGATCACCACTGCCAAAGCCTGGGATACTGTAAAGTAACTTTACCCATGGGGTATCTGTGGATTCTGTTCCTTGTTATTTAATAGTCAGACAATATTTCATGGTCAAGGTAGTCACTCTTTTTAGTCTTGGGACAATTCTTCACAAAAGTTATAATTAAATGGAATTCAAGAGTTATTTCATACTTGTTCCTTCTTGGCTAATATAGGCCAGCTGTTCTAGCACAGGAGCTTCTACCACACAATGTTATTAACAAGAGGCAAGTCCCAGCAAATCTGATGTTAAATATATATTTATGGCTTCACATGAAGTATTAAAAGGGTAACGGTAAACTCTGTGAATCACTTTAGTTCTGTAGGCTATCGGCAAAAGCTGAAAACCATCAGACAGTTTCCCAGCCCCACTGAAATGCACAGCAGATGAGGCTAGGACAAGGCTGTTAAAAAAGAAAAGAAATTTGTACTAGGAAAAACCCTAAAGTGAAAACTCAGGAAGACAAAATGCTCAGTCTCTGATTATAAGGAAAAAGAAAAACTTGAAGCATTTTCCCCATCATTTTAATTATCACAAAAGTGTAGTTTTAATTTGATTTCAGACTTAAATAATAATAAATAAGTGGGAGAAATAATGCAAGACCTGGAAAAAAACATGAGTTTTAAATTATCTCATGAAATCAAATAAAAAGCCACAGGAAAAAGGTTCACAACCATAACCTCAAATCCCTTCTACTAAATCTTAAACACAGCAATGAATTGTAAAACCTACATTTACTGGTTAAATAGTCAATTGTTTTCAAGTGTTTCCACCTTGGCCATTTCAGTTTTAGCACCAAAATTATCCTCCAAAGAGGTACTGGTACAGCTCTGATGCAATAAGTGAAGTGCTTACATTTAATACTTTTATATTATAATTATACACACATACTGTACATTCACACATCCACACAAACAGGAGGAATATTCAAATGTATATATTGTGTGTTTCAGATTGTTCGCCAAGACCCAGAGCAATGGAAATAAAGCAGAAGGGAGTAATATTTTACATAGTAGGCAACTTTAATGCTGTAGTGCACTTATAAAAAAAAGTCCAACTCTCCCTCCCAACTCAGCAGCTTCTCTCAACTGTTTCTTTAATATCATGATTCAGAAGATGCAGAAGTTATTGCCCTAAATATTATTCTATACATTTCCATTGGTGTTCTCAAAAAAGGAGAAGAAAAACAAAACAAAACAAAAAAACAACAACACTTGAAATTGCTACTTTAAATGTACAAACTTGATTGCTCTTCTCATTACAGCTTTAATTCATTGGCAATTTTGGAAGCAATGTTTTTGAAAGCTATGGATGTTCCCGATATCCGTTTAAAGCGGACTCCGTTCAGTGACAGTCTTGGCAGCTTACACACCTCCATCTCCCACTGCACGAGGTTTTCTGCGTGGCCATCCCCGTGGACGCAGAACAGCAAGAACCGCTCTCTCTGCTCATAGTCACAGTTATTGGCATCCAGGACTTTGCGAATTTCCCTCATCATATCATTAGGATCCATAGAGCTGGTGGTTTTCATGCTCCAAGTAAATCGCAGTGAACGGGGCTTAGCTTCCTTGTTGTCATCCTTCTGATCAACTGACACGTTGCGACTGAAAGGAAACCAAGCTTTAGTATTCATCAGGTGAAACAATGTCCTTGGGAGCTACTGTTAGTAAAAGCCAGAGTCCTTTGCACCATGCATTGTTAAGCATGTCCCCTCAAGGACTGTTACTGATCCCCAAGGTCATTAAAAGCTCCTGTCAGTGCCTAACAACACCTGAATTACAGAAAGTCTTACTAAACCTAATAGTTCTAAGTACATACATATCACTCATTTCCAAGGTTCGTGCTCCCCTAAAGCAGCTTTGGAAGAAGATACAATGTGAAGAGGGGGCAAAGAAGAGCCTATCTTTTCCCCAGTCCACCAATGCTTCTCTGCCATCTTCCCGTGCAAGTCCCTTCTGACCCTCATAGGCAGTGGTGCACCGGAGGCTGGTTGCCAAAGACTCGATAGCACAGAAGTTCCCCCAGCAGAATTCTTGGGAACACACAACAAACATGGACTGGCACGTGTATGGTTGGGCCCACAGTGGTGACTCTATTTGCCACTGCAGATGTATTTAGATGCAGATGCTTATTTACAAATGGTGCTTATTTCCAAGCAAATGCGTTTAGAGGGCAGACATTATGGTGCTATGACTTAAGGGAACTTAAAATGCAAAATTGCACACATTCAGAAGCAATATTTAACAGGAATGATCTTATGGCTGTCTAAAGCACTCCTCCCATCACAATTCCATCAAGCCCAGGGTCTAAACTGGAGAGGGGAGGGTATGTACCCCAAAAGGCTGGACTTCACTTTGTACCATTCCTACCCATTGCCTATGCTGGTTAGTGCAGAAGGGAGTTGAGTTTGACATCAAGGGCTCCACTGTGCCCAACCAGGTCTGAAATTAGCTACGTGCATTATTGCTCACAGGGTGTCAAATATATATGCTTGACTATCCAAACATTGCAAATGAATGCAATCAAGTATATCAAGCCCTCATTGAATTCCTAATGCAGTGTCCCCCTAACTCTGCTCTATTCAAACATTTAGGTATATTCATGGTAAGAAGATAGGAGCATTCTTGTTCTGCCCCCCAACACATGGAAAGCATGGTCTAAAGAGGAAGACCTCTTCAGAGCTGTCCTCCATGCATAAAAGGATGCTAGAAATGATGATGCATGGTCAGTGTATCTGAATATACAATGGCCCAACGAGGCTTATCTTAGTAGGGATTCTTAATGTAGAATTCTGCATGTCTCCACCATATATTCAGTCTTCCCAACATCAAGTGCACTAACTTCATCACTAACTTGCTACCTACAACACACTTTCAGAAAGGTTGCTTTGGACCCCCTTTTCCATTGTTAAGAGATTGTTGAAGATTGCTCATAGCTATAGAATGGATTCTCAATTCCACAGAAACTGAAAGATTTTAAAAACAGTCTAACACAAAAAAGTATCAAATGTGCATGCTAAAATCTGGCAGTTACGTTTAATTTCAGGAGAACTGTTTGTTAACAACTGCATTTATTAAAAAACTGATGAATTATTTGTAATGGCAAAATTCAATGATGTTAGTGGCAAAAAGATCTATTACTTTCAACTACAGTTATTGGAACAGACATACAACTGAACATTATGGCTGCATTCCAGTGAGTAGGGCAAACACAATCACATGGATTCTGCTTGCAGTTCTCTGGAACTCAACCTTCTCGGGTGAAAACACATTATATTAAATACAGGACACCAAAGAGACAGATCCTCATTCCAATTTTTCCTTCACTTTTTGGAAGGGCCAAGAGAAAATGAGAAGGCACAGAAACTTCTAGAATTTCATAATGGTCTTCTACTTCAAGCTAGGAATTAGTGGTGTTGGTTCACTGAATATAGATAGTTCCCAAGTACTCTCTCTGTAGGACAAAAATTACCTGGAAGCATTAAATTCCATATGAGCCTGCCCGGCAGTTAAGATCTAGCCAGGGGGCCCTTTCGAAAGAGCTGTCCCTCAAGGAGGTAAGAGGGATGGCTTTGTAGACAAAGGGCCTTTTCGGCAGCTGCCCTCAGACTATGGAATGCCCTCCTAAATGAAATTCATCTGGTGCCGACGTTGATAACATTTTGGCACCAGGTCAAAACCTTCCTGTTCCAGAAGGCTTTTAATTGAAATAACATCAACTGTGGGTCCTGATGGCAATTTTAATTGGATTTTAATTATTTTATCTTTTATTGTACAGTGGTGCCTCACTTAGCGATTGCTCCGTTTAACGAAGAAATCGCTTAGCGATGATGCTTTTGCGATCACAAAAGCGATCGCTTTGCGATGTTTCCTATGGGGAAAATTTGCTTTGCGATGATCGCGGGGAAGCGATCGTCACAAAGCCCCCATTTTCGGCCAGCTGATCGGTGGTTCCAAAATGGCCACTGGAAAACAAAATGGCCACCCACTGTTGCCTCGCTTTAGAGGCACCGAAAATGGCCGCCACAACAGAGGATCTTCACTTTAAGGTTAGTTTTTAGCCCATAGGAACACATTAAACAAGTTTCAATGCGTTTCTATGGGCTTTTAAAAATCGCTTAGCGATGTTATCGCTTAACAGTGATTTTTGCTGCACGGATTAACATTGCTAAGTGAGGCACCACTGTATTTTAATTGAATTTAAATTGTTGTAAACCGCCCAGAAACCTTTGGGTAGAGTGGGCGGCATATAAGTTAAATAAATAAATAAATAAATAAATAAATAAATAAATAAATAAATAAATAAATAAATAAACAAACAAACAAACAAACAAACAAACAAACAAACAAACAAACAAATTTTCTCTATGAAATCCAAATTGCACTACTTAAGAACTTTTTCAGAGATAATATTTTCCAAGTGATATCTGAGAGAGAAGCTATACTGAATTCAGTAACTCAAAATTTGATATCTTTTAAGAGGTCACAGAGTAAATAATCCCAGTTGAATATCTATGTCAATGAAATCCTAGAACCTCTGTAGGTAGATGAGCTTACCATTAAAAACCAAAGCCATCTTATAGACATTTCTGTGATTAATTCTTGGTCATATGAAACTGGCTTCTGTGCTGCAGCATGGTACTTAACCACAAGTAAAGATGTTATCTCCACAAATCCCAAAGTTTTGAGATTTAATACATATGTCTTCCACTATTTGAAAGAAAAGGAAGTTTCTTTCAATAACTGTTTTGGACTAAATGGAAGCCTCATTTTCTGGCAGTCAAGAAATCTACTGGTTCCCTGGTCTGCAATGGAACAACCACTGAAACTTTATTAGGCTTTTGCGAGGCATGTAAGAGAATCTTTGAATGTGCATGAGAAGTCAGAATCATCTAAATGATTTAATCACAGCTTTGCAGATAGGAGGCATTCTTGGTTTTAAGTAACGGTTAAGCTAAGGATATCACCACCACCACCAGCAACATCCTACTGCCTATACTATCTGAAGAGGAAGAGAAGGAATTAAACTCAATCTAAAGTTAACATTTGAAACAAAAAACAGTTACCCTCACCTTGAGCCCTCATATCTCCCGTTCCTCTCATATTCAGTTGGAAGCCTCAATGAAAACAATGCCGAAGCACAAAGAAAGCAGGAAAGAGAAGACAAATCTTACACTAGTATAAATAAGGTTGGCAGAACACAGCACAGTGACATCGCATTCAATCTGAATTGCAAGTAAGTGCTGGGCTTCAAACATGAAATGATTAATTAGTGCAAGATACCAAATATGCCTTTGTCCAAATAAAGCAGGGTGGATAAAAACCAATGATTTTTTAAAAATTAAATTTATTCAAATCACAATTTAAATAAAAATTGATTTTCAAAAATTCAAATTGTGATTTAAATCAACCTGATTTAAATCAAATCTACTCTGAAATAAAGTATATTTGGAAACCTCAAATGTTAATTCATGATAAGAGAATGTACTGATACCTAAGAAGAAGAGAGCAAAGTATGGTTCTCAAGAGGATTCTCACAAATCTAGGAAGGATTTTGCAACAATAGTGCTCACTAAGAGATTTGGCTGTTCATATGATGAAGCTGTCAGGCAGGATGGAAAAATAAATCAGAGTGCTCAAAATTCAGTTTAACTCAATTTACACTAGCTTTTATAAGTAGTTTCATTATTATTTTCAGGATTTTTAAGGCTTTCCTTTGACACATAAATGGCCTAATCCCATGATCAAGTAATAATGTTACCCAATCTCCCACATATTTACACAATTTATTACTATATCATTCCAGCCACTTAGCATCCCTGTGTCTTACCTGTCAAGAATATGCCTTTTAAAATAAAGAGAAACGACACAGAATAATGTGTTTCAGCTATTACAGAGAAAGTAAACTTGAAAGTACTGCACTTCTTTGCAAACTGCCTACGCAGCCACATGTATCAAACCTGCACAGGAACACTGCTTGTATGTGATGCAGATCTTCAAGGGAATTTAAAGTCCAATGTTGCTGAAGAAGAAATATGTCAATAGCACATTACAGGCCAATTCAATGGGCATTTAACACTGACCAATATCATACTGAAACTGTATTGACTGGGATGACCTGTTAGTGCAGTAACATGTTTATGTAAGTGTTGTTCCTATGCAACCTGTCAGATCCATGAAAAGATTCTGCCCTCCACTTGTGCAAGTAACCCATGTTACTATGCTAATAGGATTTCTCAATGAGTAGAAGCTCTGCAGAATACTGACAACTGCTATAACTACTGCACTCTAGTGGAGCACAATGGTACAGGCTGACCTTCCTACATGTGTTTGCACTGTCTTCTAGAAACTGAAAACATAGTGGTAAAACAATCAAGAGTAAAGTAAGAAAAGATGACTAAACTCCTTTACCCTATAGCCCACTGCTGTCTTCTGAATATTGTAAGAGAATCTATAACTGACAGCTCTAGACCTTTCAGAAAGAGTAAGAACAGTAACAGCAAGATAGGAGATCAATCAGCTGAGTGGTTCAACAAGGTCTATCTACATGTTAGAATGAAAAAATCGACACAGACGCTCCAGAAGAGCAGATGGTATTCAGTTCTATAGATAGCATGGACTTAACACATGAGGTCTAAAGCATATATTTGAATTTTATTTGAGCTTAACGAGATACAATAAATTCAGCAGTGTGTGTGTGGGGGGGGTATGAGAAGATGGCTGAAGCTGGCAATATATAATGCAGTTTTGGAGTAAAAAAACTATGGCTCCAGAAGAGTACCACGGAATGACAAGAGTTGGAAGGGACTCAAAGAATCAACAAACCCAATCCTCATCAATGCAGGAATCTACTATAGTAATATATTTAATTCAGTTTCAGAAGCCATGTTTGTCTGTGCAAGCATATCAGGCAAAATTCAAAGAACCGAAAACAAAAAAAGACAAAAATATGTGGCACCTTAAAGACTATTATATTTAAAAGTAAGCTTTTGTGGACATGTCCACCTCATCAGACATATGGAAACAGAACAAAATGTTGATATTTCATCCAACATTTCATTTTGCTTCCATATAATGAAGTGGATGCATCCATCAAAATTTATAATAGTGTCTTTAACGGGCTACATGCTTTTGTCTTTTTTGGGTTTTGTTTGTTTTGTTTCTTTGGATTTTGCCCTATATATTTAAGTTAGGCATTCCATTTAATTGTTTTGGAATTCTGTGGAGGGGAGAGCTCTTTTTAATGTGTGTTTTTGGCTGTGAGACGTTTTAGCTAAATCTCGATTGTCTTTCATTATTCCTATTGGAAGTTTTATGCTCTGTTCATAGTTTTCCTCTGTTGCTTACAGAGGTGGGATATAAACATTATAAACAGACAGAAACAAGTTATCTGTTTTCAAAATCTGTTAGCCATGTAAAAGAAGCACACATTAGTTTAAGTCCATGACAAGCATACTACTGTCAGAAATATTTTGTAAAAGAGTGATATGCTTTGGCCAGCTAAAGTTACACTTTTCAAATGCAAAGTGTCAAATAGCACAAGTCAAATGTATATTAATATTTTTAAGATGTTTGGATAAAATGTTCACTAAACCATAACACAAGACTTTTGTGAACGGTATATACCCATTACAAAAAAGCATTAGAAGGGGAAACTGCATTGGAAATGAGACAATCCAACCCAATGCAAGTTCTATAAGCAATCACAGTTGAACTGATAGTGTGAAGATGTCATTTGTTCAGTATTACTTCATTACATTTTTATACCTGTGAATGACAACTCTCACATTATAGAAATTGTTGCAGTCAACTGCTTCTGTATCAGTGGTTCCTTTAATTAATTAACATAGAATGGTTGAATTAATCTTTGAATATATTTTTGTATACTTTGTTTTTGTGTGTAACTGATATTGTTGGGTTATAACTCCCAGAAATCCTAGCTATCATGGCAAATGGCCAGGGATTCTGGCTGCTATAGTACAAAATATAACACCAGTTGATATAAATAACAGTTTTACTAGGAGATATGTTTCGGACTCCGACTTGCTATGTGCTTGTTAGTCTTATAGTGAAGTTTTTTAAACTATTGTGACTTGGAATTTGCAACAAAGGCAACAGATTTCATCATTCTGCAGTCATTCTGAGCCATGTTCTCGAAAATCATATTTTTATATCAGATCAGTAACAAGACAATGTGATTTTAGGGCAAAGGCACCACTACTAAACTCAATTACTCTGGCTCAGAGCTCCAAATGGTTACAAAGCACAATCCAGTTGAGGCATCTCCATATACATTACAAGGAAAAATCACGCAGAGCTAAGCCTTTATGAAAATGACTGAAGAATGTCTTAGTACCCATTCAGGAAACCACCCCTAAACCACAGCAGACATAATTGGCTGGAGGAAACTGAGCACAGCCACTTAATAAACAGATTAAAAAAAAAAAAAAAACCTCACACCTTAACCCTAATGTGAGTAATTGTATGAATGACAAAAGAGACTCCAAACATACCAACACTAACTGAAATTATACACACATTGAGGTATGCATTCATATTTTAGAACTTGAAGATTATGTAGAAACTGGGAAAATCTCATTTTTCTTATGTTGTTAGCAGCTAGAACTTTATATACCTTCAAGGACAGCTTGCAATTATTTCCTATCAATTGATTGTTTACTATTATCCTGACATAGAAACATCTGACCCAGTCTGAAATTCAGTACTGTAACTAGTTCTCAACAAACTCTGTGTGTGTGTGTGTGTGTGTGCACGGGCACATATAAATGCACACACATTAAATAAACAGCGGACAATGCTGTCTTTTAAAACACTCTGTCCCTTTTCAAACAGTTCAGAAACACTTTATTTTGATTTCAGAGCTAGATAAAGCCTATTCAAACAGGCTGGTATCAAGAAAGATTCCATGATGGATTATAGTGTTACTGAGTCATATTTTGAAACATATGGAATGCACATGCTTTTTGGGGAGCATGCTAGCCCAGCCATTTGTGGAAATATGACTGTCTAAAAAGGGGAAGCCTGATATATCCATGTAGCCTCTCCACATGAGCTTGCATGTTCCCCCAACATGTGTGGCCTCCACATGCGTTCAAGCACAATTTAAGAAGCTTTTTACTATCAACATTTCATGTATAATTATTTGTACATTTTGAAAATAAAAAAACCAAGAGCTATGTTTCGAATATATTATTACCAATGGTAAATAAAGTGACAAAGCTCTTAAGCTAAAATTACGGCCAATAAAGCAAGCAATATTACACTTTTAATCAGTATATCTAAACATATCATTCTTCTCCATAAGCATGCTAAATGTATTAGTATGAAGAACGAAATTATTTTTGGCACTACGAAAATAAATAGAGCGAACAGGCATGCTTTGCATCTCATTATTCAGGTGCCAGAGATCCAGAGGGATTATCATTAGTGAATGATTTGTTTTTCCTTATCTTTGGTACATGATAAGTATTTAGTTCTCAGCAGAAAGTTTAGTCCTGTTTCAATTTTTATTTTAAAAGAAAAACCAAGGCCATGAAGCCAAATTCAATGTTAATTGCAAGAGCTGGTTCTGATAATATAAGTAAAATCCTACCTTTTGATAAATCTGAATGACATATTTCTAAAAGAAATTAAGCCAAAATAATAATTAACAAAATGTGTTTGTATGAAATAAATTGAAAATCCATTCAACACAAGACAGAGAAATGAAAACACTAGCTCAGTGAAATGAGAGAACAACCGCTTTGAGTTCATTCTGGAAATAAGGAATGATTATATGAATGACTGTGTTCAATACGTCTTCAATGTGAAAAGAAAATCAGCATGTCTTCCTCACCAGAGTATTCCTAGTACTGTACTCTTCAAAGTAGACCCTGATCCTTCCCAGCTTCACAGGGACCCCCTCCAATCACTCTGCTTTTCAAACACTGGTAATTAAAACTTATTAAGATTGTGCGTACAAACAGCGATTAGCCCATTTCTAGCTACAAAGGAAAGTGAGCACAAGATGATTTTTGCCTTGCCATCAACCTCTCTTTGAGGTTCTCCAAGTGTCCAAGCATCCTTTGAGCTGGGTGATGTTGAAAGAGGAGTGAAAATGGAAGGGGAATCTTACAAAAACCAACCCTTTTGTGAGTGGGACAGATGATGTTTCTGCCTGATTTTCTGTGCAAACTATCCCACTCCTCTCAGCCCCCATCACACAAAGTCCTCTGAAAATCCTTCTTTCCATGACAGTCAATTCTGGAGGCTGATGGGGAAACGAGGGGTGGCGGGGGGATCATGTTCTATCCACCTCCCTCTGTGGGTAGGTTTTGGGACCTGATCCGATGTCTGAAGGCTAGAAAGCAAAGTCAAACATACATATCTTCCAGAAACAGTACAGCTTTATGCTGACCATCTATATTCAGTCTATACCCTAAAACTGCTTCTCTCACTTTCTATCTCCCTGAGATAAAAATATCACTCTTTCATGCCAAACATTAATCTTATTATTATGTTTTAAAATATGTACTGTTAATAATTCAGAAAACATTGTTAATGGGTGGTACACAAACAGTGTAAATACATAATTTAAAACAAGTGCAGCTTATTCAATACACAAAATTCCAGCATTCTGCCATCAAAAAGTTGGAATTTTGGATGGCTGCTGATATTATTAATCGGTCACTATAATAATATGCACAGGCAAATCAAGACTGTAAGGCTTCTGGTGAGAAAAGAGGAAAGCCGCTATTTGCTACTTCTTAAGCCCTACACAAGAACTACTGGATTACACATCTATTTAATGACTCAAACTTGGAACAGTCTTTAATTGCATAATAAACAAATGTCTATAAATATGGCCACCTGCTCAAAAGGAAAGGGACAGCTTGTGAAGAGAATACCAATAAATTACAGCAGCTGGAATATCAATTAGAATTTTCGCCAAAATGCAAAAGCAAATGTACGTATGGGAACTACAAATGTAAGTAAAGTATTATGGAAACTTACATTATAAATATATAACATTTCTTGGAATGAGGTGATCCTTCTAAAGATTCCTCTAAAGAAGCCAGATAGTTAGGGAAATTAATCACAGGTCCCTAATTTCATGAATGTGTGCTGTGCTCAAATTCCTTTTCAGCCATCCTGATGCAAGGCATGTGCCAAACAGGCTCCAACTCTCCTTCACCAGACACAAACACAGACAGTAGATCTGCATGAGCTAAAAAGTCTTTGGACTGTAGATAATGTCTATATTAACATTAAGATGACAGAAGTGAAACAAACTGAGCAAAATACATCTTAACGGTCCACCAAAAATGGCTTACAGAAATAGAGCTCAGTGTTTCAGAGGCAGCCTGCTCGTTCCACTCCCATGTCAAAACTATGTAACAGGAAACTTTCAAGAATTTCACACAGCCAGTTCTGTCACTGTTGATATGCAGTAATCACTCAAACACTTAGTCTGAGATGTTTTCAAGTCCTGCTCCTTGAGATTCCTTTTAATTAGAAATGCCTAGGAATGAAAGTGGGACTTTCTGCATGCCAAGTTCAGTCCTAGAGGGCTCATTCACTTCTCTAGCTGCACATATGAATTTCTATAATATGGTCCTTTGGAGTGGACAGTTCCTTGTCATGAACACTGTTCTAAGCAGAGAAGGATGCTTATGAGATGATTCCTGGTTTGGGATGTATTGTGGAAAAAGTGCAACTTTAACTTTACACTAACAAGGTGTGTGTAAATATAGATCTGCTCATCACAGAAGGTGTCCCCCCCCAAAAAAAGGATTAACTAGTTTTCTATGGAGTTTCTATTCTCCTAGCCAGGGTGATTCTTGAGCAGGGTGGACTCTGAGCCCCAAAGAAGAGGAAGTACACTATCAGAAAAGGGGATGTAAGAGGGCAGATTTGCATGTGTTAGATTACATGTACAGACTGGAGTTTAGAAGAAAATATTGTAATTTAAATAGAACTTCAATATGTCTGACCAAAATGTACAAAACTGTTGAGTGGCATGGCTGCTGCTCAGTCTGTTTGTCTAGGAGTAACTAACAGCAGATGAACAACTTTAAGGCTTCTCTGTCCCATCACACTCCATTTTAGGATTCAAGGCCAGAATCCAACCAGTGATGTATGCCTACACACCTGAAATGGCACACGTTGCAGCAGCAATTTCCACTACTTAATGAATTGCTAGTTGTGTTTCTGGGCAAGTGTCTTTCAGCTTTCAGTCCTATAGCTCCTTCTGTTCATTAGCTTCAGATAATGAATTTTGGTAATATGGGTCTTTGGAGTAGACAATTCCTTGCAATGAAATAACTAGCACTTCATTAATTAGTGGCAATTTATTATGAGTTATGCCATTTCTCTTACACAAGTATCAGTCACCAACTGGATTCTAACATTTATCTTTGAACACGACTTGGATCATGATTCTTTAAATAGCAGCCTGTCCTTCATAAAATAGAATGAACTGACACCTTATTCTTCAACACTGCAGAGCCAGAAGTATGAGAAGCTTCTATCTAGATTAGTCTTCAAATTGCGAAGACACCTGATATGTTCAGTTGGCCTTATACTGCCAACAGGTATGTGAGAGAGAGATGGGGAGAAAAAAGGTTTGCTTCTCACCTGACACTGAAAAAAGCTTCTGTTGATGACATTCGTCAAATTATTAGTTGTTATATTAAATTTCTGGCTGACTGAGCTACTCATTTCACCTCATTTTGGGGCCTTTAAAAATTAGTTTTTACTCGCTTTTACAGCTATTGGAACAGTCTTGTAATGAACTATTCTAACATTAATTGTCTTATTACCCACTGAAAGGAAAATTTCACACATACGGGACGTAGCAGATACACATTACAAGTGTGTGTTATGTTGTCATGTATTATTTCAACCTACTGAAAAAAGACATGGATATTGATCTGCAACATGGTTATGTTCTTTGATACTGAGAATGACTGCACTAAACAAAGTATTGTGTGTTTTTTTTTTAAAAAATACATACCTTCTTGTTAGCTTAGATGTCAATTTACTGAACAAGTTAGTGGAGCCTCTACGTGTCTGTGAAAGTGGCGTTGCTTCATGAGACAAACTGGGTGATGCAGGAGGTCCGTTGTATGTGGCAGTGCGCCGTTCTCTGAGCTGGCCATGGAAAGTGCTACGACTGGCAGTTCCTCTGGGGAAGCGGATGCGGTCAGGTGTTGTTGCACTGCTGATGCTGTGAGTTGAAGCAACTGGCGTCCTTTGATCAGGAATAGCACTAGAATAAAGTTGGAGGTGAGTTAAAATTCTCTGCAGAAACACAACTCTCTTCAGGACGAACACAATACACATTAACAGAGAGCATGGAATATCTCTACAACAGAGTACTGTACTAAAAAGCTTTTATAGATTATAATTTTAGAGGGAACATTTCAGCACATAAATTATTCAACATTTTTACAACACAATTGCACTAAAAGCAAAAAGATAATTCAAAAATCTGTGTATGGAGGCAAAAAGCTTAGCCTAAGCAGACTGTATATGGATTTTTTAAAAATGAAAATACCAATACAAGAAGGGAAAAGCAAGATCAAAGACAGCTTCTTACATCGTTCTTGTGCACATAAGCATCTTCTTTTCCCTTCTACCCATACTGATAACACAAGCATCTTTACAGAAGAAAAAGCTTCCATAAAGGCACTTGAATTTGAAATATCAATTCAAGTATTTTATGAAGCAGTACAATATTGCAACATAGATCATAGTATATTTGGCAGGGGAGAAAAAGGATTTCTGACAGTACTAAAGGAATAAGGAACAGTCAGGTGGGATCCAATCACAGACAGTTTCGGCTGCAACCCACATGTGAACAAGAACTGGGGAATGCACGTCTCATACGTAATACAGTCTTCTAGCATTCTCTATGACTAAAATTCCAGAGCACAGAGTTTAGCAGCAGTGAGTACCAGTTAGTTTCACAACAACGCCAGCGTTTCTTACATAGACCTGAGGTTATCTGTGCCATAGTTTACTGGTGGTAACATCATCTTCGCATGCATAGAGACCGACATGGACATCGACTTCTGATGTCGCAGCCGAACACTGGTTGAGGATGTGGCATAAACTGTATCAGGGCTAGCTGCATTAGCGAATGCTTCAGCCAGGCTGTGAGAGGGTTGGGTTCAGGCAGAGGCAGAAAGAATAGTATGATGGACGAGTGACAAACTTGCACTTATTTGTAAGTAGTAAAGACCTTTTCTCCCACAAATGTCTTTCATTTGGGCCAAAACGTTTTTCAGAAGCAAACCCAGAGATCAAGAAACACAACAGAGGACAGATATTCTTTGCTCCATCATGATCATATCATGCTGCCCTACAATGAAGTACAGTGTTGGTCTAGCAGTGTGGTACCATGATTGTCATGGGCAGAAGCTATCCAAGATCTCAAGTAGAGATCTACCCTAGCCTTATTATATAAGAATCTTACAAGAGATGCCAGTGATTGAAATTGGAACCTTGTGTATGCAAGCATGTGCTTCGTCTCTGACCTACTGTCCTATAATTCTCTGGTTGTCTATTATTATATCAGGGTTTTATGATGTTGCACAAATGACCTTACAGAAGTGGTGACTTAACAGTATCTATGGATCACCCCGTTACACTATGTTCAACAGAACCTACCAAACAGGTATCTGGCAGAGTGGGTGAAGCAAGATTCTAATGGAGACTGAGGTGTACAAGAATATCATGCCCACACATTTTATTTATTTATTTATCTCATTTATAGGCCACCTTTCTTGCAATAAGGGATTCAAGGTGGCCCACAGTGTAAAAAAATTAAAAACACAATAAATTATACATTAAAAACAATTAAATTATAATAGCAATTCAAACACATTGGATGATTAAAAACATTTAAAACTTTAAAAACAAATTTAACTTAAAAAACAGTGTCCAGGGTCTCAGTTATGCTTGTTAATAGCCTGCCTGAAGAGGTGGATCTTCAATTGTCAGTGGAGGGATAAGAGGAAGGAGGCCAACCTAGTCTCCTGAGGGAAAGCATTGCATAACCTGCGAGCAGCCACACACAGAAGGCCCTCTCTCGTCTTCCCATCAAATGAGCCTATACTGGCAGTAGGACTGGGATATGTACCTTCTTCCCCAACAACAACAACTGTGCTTTGTACAGAGAGTAAGGATTTGATCACAGTGATGATTTGCTCACACACTTTAGGATGCGTGAAAGGTCTCTGTAGACTGCATTTCCGCCGCCCCAGCACATGACAAGAGGTTATAAAGGCACCATTACTGCCCTAGAGAAATGGAAGCAAATGTCTAACCATTCTTGGATTTGCTCAAAACATGCAGCAGGCACCTGTTTGCAGATTTCTGTTCTACTTAATAGTAAAATGGTAGTAGATTAAAACAAAATATGTGGACAGTACACTGTTTTACTATTCACTGGAACAGGGACATAACAACCTGTAACTTACCTGTTGTTTTGGATAATGCCAATAAGCCTCAGTCACTAGCTGCACTAAGTGGACCTGTGTATAGGTCCAGTCCAAAACATCGACTGGGTGCCACAGGTTGTGCCTTCCCTTCATATAAGATCATTACTGGATAGTTTTTAACATAAGATACTGTTTATTGGGGGGGGGGTGAAGAGGAAATGGTTTGTTTCCATTTTAGACAAGGATTATAGTTTGTGCTAATCAGGTTAACAAGCCAGGATTATCCGTTTCAATAAAAACTATCAACACTGACTTTTGACTCTCTGTCCTCTATTTTCTCCTGGATCTATTGATAGATTCAGGTCCACATATTAGTCTCACTTCCTTTCCTGACTCTGTAAGGAGGAGGCATGCAGTTGTTCCTTTCCAGTATACACATGAGATGGCTGGACAGTTCATTGTTTTAGGTACCTGGCTATAGAGCCACAGCCTGGGAGTTTGAATCCTCACTGTGCCTCCTAGGGGAAGAGCCAGCCCATGTAGCCATGCACAAGCAGTACAGTCCCAGGGCACCCCCAGAAGAAGGGAACGGCAAACTCTGTATATTCTCTACCTAGAAAACCCTGAAAATAGTCACCATAAGTCACAATTGACTTGACGGCATGCAATTTATTAACTAACGCAAGCTGAGGGTTTTGCTATTAACAAAAGCAAAAATGGCAACCTTCTCTGGAAAAAGTGGAAGAATGAAAGCAAGCAAATGAATGAATGTATGGATAAATGAACGAATGAAGACAGCCTTCTGAATTAGGGTGCAATCTTAACTAGCCTAGATGGCTGAGGGCTGCCTGAGTTTCTATGAGACCAGCTGAAGCTGCACTGTGTCAAAACTGCTCCCATCCAAATGATTTTGGAAATTACTTCAAGCTATCCTGATCACAGCCTTAATCTATGCAAGCATAGTGACTGGGATGAGATGGGTCTGGATTTGGGGTAACTCAACTCTTCCCCAACTCACCCTTTTTGGCTCTTGTGCCAAGACAGAAAAACAGTTGTGCCAATAGGTGGAAATCAGCAAGCATAGAGGTAGTTGTGATAGCACAAAAGGTTTCTGCCCATCCTAAAGCCATTACAGTGAGCTTATATTTGAGCTTGGATTGCACTGCTATTAAGAAATGAAGTACACAACACAATTTTTATCCATTTACACACAAGTGTCTACGTTTTCTTGAGGTTTAGGGTGTGTCTCAAGAGAAAGAAGAGCTTATAATGCGTATTATATCCAACATACTTGTTGTAGGAGGTGTCTTAACAATTATCATGGGAATTCACTTGGAGGGAGTGTGAATTCATGGAAATTCACATTACAGATGAAAAATTTCCACAAATTCATGGAAAATTCACATTAGAAATGTAAATTTTCCAGAAAATTTGAAGATGGGGGGAAGTTCTCTTTTTGGAAGGAGGGAGAAAACTGAGGGTGATAAAATATATGTTACATAAAATTTCAGGTCATTTTAAAATTTATTTTACTGCTTTCACTAAATAAAATGGCACAAATAATTTAGCATACACAATTATGTGATCAGAACTATTTATGGAATTTAAAAATGGAAACGTCTGAAGTTTGCAAAGAAAATAAAAATATCCTACAATGAAGCAACAGTTGCATGTGTCTAAAGCCAAGTGCTGCTGCTAATTAAACATATGCTTCTTAATTTCTGCCATGTGAGAAGTAAGAGAAAAATGAAAATAAATCACAGACCTGTAGTTTCTCTTTTCATTTTTTTGTTAGCATGTTTTATCATTTTTTTCCAAGAAACAAAATATTTTTTATAGTGGACAAAATTAAGTGTATTATTTTGGAAGAAACAGTCTTGCTACTAAGCTATTCAGATAAAAAAAGAGGCCAAAAACCAAAACAAAAATATACTCCAATCATAAAGGCTTTTATATTTAAGAGCCATCTAAAGACTTGGCTCTTTAGGCAGGCCTTTCCTTCTGTCAATTCTTGAATTCTATTTCTTTGTTTTCATTTCCCATCTCGGACACACCATACCATATTACTGATTTAATTGTTTTAATGAATGATTGTGATGTTTTGTTATATTTTATGATTTTTTATATTTGTAAGCTGCCCCGAGTAGACGCTGTCTAGGGGGGCAGGGTAAAAATCTAATAAAATAAATAAACAAATAAACATATTTCAATATAAGCTTTTGTACTGTGTTTTCCCCCAAATAATACAGTCTTATATTAATTTTTGATCAAAAATGCATTACAGCTTATTTTCAGGGGATGTTTTATTTTTCCATGTACAACAATGTACATTTATTCAAATACAGTGATGTCTTCTCCTGGTTGCTGCACAATGGTGGAGGGCGGGGTTTCACTTAACTGGGGCTTATTTTCAGGTTAGGTCTTATTTTCAGGGAAATGGTACAATTTTTAAGGTATTTTGTGTTTGTTTGGATATGCTTGAGGAAACTTGTGGTGCAGTGGTTAAACAGCAGTATTGCTCATGATGTTCAATTCCAGTGGATCCAGATAGCCATCTCAAGGTTGAGTCAGACTTCCATTGCTCTGAAGTTGGTAAATTGAGTGCCCACTTTGCAATGTGGGGTGGGCAATATGTTGCTGTTGTTTAGTCATTTAGTCATGTGTCCGACTCTTCGTGGCCCCATGGACCAGAGCATGCCAGGCCCCCCTGTCCTCCACTGCCTCCTGGAGTTGGGCCAAATTCATGTTGGTCGCTTCAATGACACTGTCCAACCATCTCATCCTCTGTCGTCCCCTTCTCCTCTTGCCTTTACACTTTCCTAACATCAAGGTCTTTTCCAGGGAGCCTTCTCTTCTCATGAGGTGGCCAAAGTATTGGAGGCTGCATAACTGAACTGTAAACTGCCCAGCACTATGGGGCAGTATATAAGCAGCAAGCGTTGCAAAGAGTAACATGGCTACTTCTTGCTTCAAATGTCATTGTCTTCCCTCAAAGTAGGAGGGAAGCAGCAAAACCTTCTGCCCTGGAGGCGCCTCTCATGAAAACAGCAGCCCTCCTAGTTGTGGAAATGTATCCTGGTTTGAGTGCTGTGTTATGTCACATTGTGCAAACTGAGTAACACTGTAAATTCTGTACATGCATATCTTCAAACAAATCAACACTTATCCAAGGATGAACTGTTTTATCATAGTATTTTCTACTTTCCCCAAAGTGTTCGATTTCTCTGCTACAAAACATGAAAATCTGTCCCTGAGGAAAAAAGAGAATAACGCGTTTTCACATCAATTTTTTCTTCATATCTCTATTTGAGATGCAGTGGCTAAAATCCTGTTAGACAGCCCCACAAATTACTGCTGATTCTTAAGTAATTTCAAGGTGCATGAAACCTTCTCACATTGGGTATGAATCATGTGCACCCAAAATTGCCTTTAATCAGTAGCAATTTGCTGCTGGTGGTGTCATCAGCTGCACAACAGGATTTTAGCCCATATGCTTGTCGCTCACCTGAAAGACAAAGTAACGCCTTAGTCTGGAGACAAAGAAGGAATAAAGGTTTGTGATAAGGAGTGGGATATGCTTGAAACATGTAAGGACTCGCAAGTGGAGTTAGTAACAGAATCATTGTCCTGAACTTTATTATAAAATTGGTGTTCTGTCATATTACACAATGTAGTAAATTTCAATTCTCTCAATCTCAGTTTTAGGCTTTGCATCTTGTAACATGTTTTGATGCTTGACCTAGCCAGTTAAGCACTTTGAAACCCAATCTATTTCAATGGAAAAGCAGCTGAGCATACAATTAGGGCCAAAATTCTAAATATACAGATCCCGAGTAAGTCACATTGAGCTCAAACTTGAGCAGACAAGACACTGAATTCTACATTTCTCACTGAAATCAGTAGATGATGGGATGGTATCCCCTGCTTTTTTATTTTCAGAGAGGACAAGTAAGGAGTTACCTAGGTTATTAATTCCAAGATTAAAGTATTGCAGCTTATCTGCCACAGATTTATTTTCAAGTGCAATATTTTCACAGGAAAAGGATTACATATAAATGTTTCTATGTTACAATGGCATCCTAAAGAAGACAACTATTTAAAGTATGGGGAAACTGTCCTTTTATAAACCTCTTACCTGCTTTCTTTGCCATTTTGAATGACTGAATGTCTGTCCGCAGTTGTTCTTTCACTACAAACATACGTATTTCGCCGTGTCATGGCTCCAGGTGCAGTGTTGTTCTGCAAAGAAAAATACCATGTTTGTAAGATTTTATTATATTTTCTTCTTTGTTCTTCTATTTGCTTACATTTTGGTTGCAACTTAGTTTGCAACACATGTTTTACAACTGCCTGATTATATTCACAATGTTACTCTTTATTATGAACTGTACTGAGGCCACTGAATCAGGAAGAAAATTATCTTTTCTACTAGAATAAATCCACAGTCATGTGGGACTGAAAACACTATTGAAAATGTATTACAAGAAATAGTTTACCACACAAATTACGTTTCCCCCCCATGAAATTATATGCCAAGTTTTTTTTGGGGGGGGGGTTTAAAACTGTAACAAATAATACTAAAAATATTAAGAAGTTTAAAAAATCCTTTTTAACACTAAATAATAACAGCTATGAGGAAAACAATAATTAAACAAGTAAAAATATAGGAAAGGGTGTATGCAGAAGAGTGAGACAGTATTGTTTCAAGTACTAGGCACACACACAGAGACACACAGAGGAGAAGATAACCACAGGCCCACTCAAAAATGACATTTTGTTTGGGGGGGGCAGGAGCACAAAAAAAGTTAAATAGTTACTTTGCCTCTGTCTTTACAGAGAAAGAGTGTGGAGATGTGCCCAAGCCGTGGATCAATTTTCCAGGAATGATAGAAGAGCTAACAGATAACAGAATAGTTTTTTAAAGTGTTAGATGCATTGAAAGTAGATAAAGCATACGATCAGGACAAACATGCACCCATTGAGGTCTCTGGAAAGGAGAGACTGAGAGCCTTAAGATCTGTCCTTCTACTGAATAGTGCAGCAAGTCAAGAAAAGTATAAACCTCACTAAGAGCTAAAAAAGCAACCAATCTTTCTCTTACTCCACCCACCAAATCAGGTATTTGGGCTACGAAGAATCAAATGGGTACTCAGTCAAGCATTTTACTGATGTGGTAGCATTTGTTTTGCAAATATGTTGGTAAGAACATGTTGATTAAAGACTGTGAATATGAACATTGAGAGAGGACATAATTTTCAACTGATCTAAGTGAGTGGGAATTCAGTGAAGATTTTTCTACTACCACAAATATAGGAAAGACAGCAAATATCTGACATATTTAAAAGGACGGACATAGTTATATGCATAAAAAGGGATACTGGATAAAACTACTAACAAGGCAATGTCTTTATCTGCACAAAGTACATTTAAGGCAAAAGTCAACAGAAGAACCGCCTCCATGCAGGAAGTCCCATATCCAGTCCTTAGCACTTCTAGCTAAAATCAAACTCTGCTGGAAAATTTTGGAAAGATACTGTCCATCAAAGAAGACAATGTTGAGCTACAAAGACCAATGACTCCATTCAGAACAAAAGGCTCCTTGTCGGAATTGTTACTATTAGGAAAAGGATTTCTATGTCATGTATTTTTCATGCAGTCTATATTTGAACTTATAAGTGGGTTTGGACATGTTTATGAGCAATCTGGTGAGAAAGGTCAGATTACTCATAAACATGTTTAAACTTGCTTGTGGGTTCGAGTCAGGTTGAAGAGAAAGTGTGACATGTCACAGAAATCCTCCCTCTAGTCATTATTCATCCTCTAGGTCAGTGGTCCCCAACCTTGGGCCTCCAGATGTTCTTGAACTACAACTCCCAGATGCTTTCACCACCACCTCTGTTGGCCAGGATTTCTGGGAGTTGAAGTCCAAGAACATCTGGAGGTCCACAGTTGGGGACCACTACTCTAGGTGATCCTGATGTTGCTCTTGACTTATGGCCAGATTCAACCAGGTATTTAGCTTGGGACTCTAGTTCAAACCTGGTCTGGCTTAGTATTTTCTTTTGGAAAGGACCGTAGGGAGTGGGACAGCTCAGGGACAGGAATATATTGCATAAAGACGATCCCAAAATTTAGTCTACAGCATCTGGAAAATTTAGTCTACAGCACATGACTATCTGGAAAGCCATTGTCCAAGTGATTAGCACTGGGCTAGAGGCACCGCTAACATGACTCAAAATAAAGCTGTTCCATGTATGTTCATGCTAGGCATCCAGCATTATTCAAGCAGTGCTCTTTACTGAAATGACCCAGAATTCAACACAGACAGAGAGATGCATGTTTGGGTGGTGTTCTAAGAGTCAGCATCACATGAAATCAAGAAACAGATACGCTATTTCAGCCTCTATACATTTCAAAAAGCTAAAATGTCAAAGACAGAAGTAAAAAGGAGATTCAAACTAAATCTGAAAACACAATGTTGCTTTCATCATATATAGCCTGTGTTTGAGACAATTCCTTTTGAAGACAAGTCAAGAATGAATAAACAATGACATGAGAAGGCAGACACACCAAGGAAAAACTTTTATGCTAATAAAGGAACTGGGAAATCATGCAAAGAATGGTAGCAAGTCTAGATGTGATCACCAAAAATAATGCTGTAGAGCAGTTCCAAGAGTTGGGATATATCACTGAAATATGACAGCAACTGCAACTCTCTACAGTGGCAGGAAGGTGTCAGAGCATCCCTCTCTACCATAAAAGCAGTAAGAAAAATGCCTTTATGGGAAGCAGGAAGAGCACTATGCAGAACAAACAAGGTTCTGCTAGGAGAGGAAAATGAGGCGGGGGAACAGAGAGTGTTTTGAAGGAAGGAATGTTGCTAACATGGTCAAAAATAAGGGTGGCTGCAGGGCAGCAGGATGAGTGTTGTGGGCTGCAAAATGGTATTACAGGGCACATACAGCCCCACTGGCCATGTTTTCCCACATGAAATGCATAAAAAAATCTGGCATCATACCAAACAAAATACATCTATCTTTTTCCTACTCAATGTAATAAAAAGGAGCCCAAATAATTAGTTGCGATAGATGACACAATATAATGATTACTGAAGTAAAACAAAAGGCAGAATTAAACAACAACAACAACAGGCTCTTACATTCTTGCTTATACCTTAATCTTTCTGGGTAAACATCATAAGAGTTTAATATGAAACAATTTCAGGATTCATAGGTGAGAGAACTACATTACCAAATAGTTACAACAATGAAACAAATGAACGATCCACATTTCTTTCTGATTAGACAAGTGTTCTCTTCCCAGTTATTCCTTTTAAGTCAGCTGAAGAGAAAGGTGTGAATGCAAACTCCTTATACTTACATTGGGTGTAGCAGAACTTCTCTTACGCTCAGGGATATCAGCCTTATTTGGATTGCTGGCATTCCCAAGCATAGGACTCGCAGGAGCAATCCCTCGCCCACCAGCAGCACTGCTGCTGGATTTCCGTGACTGAATCCCTTCTTCTTTGAGGTCACTGTCAGTAGTGCTAGTCTGACTTCTTTTCGGATATGCCACTGCTGAAGGAATAGATGGGCCAGCTAAAACACAGAACAAAGTATGCATTACCATTCCAAGACAATCTTAAAGATTCAGGACAATCTGATTATCTTGCTTTTTAAAAAGGTAAGCTCAGTCAGTATTTACTGCTGAAGACATATTGCAATAGCAGCCAATACTTTTAATTGAACTGAAGACCTCTTTAACACAACATGTGTAAGAAACACACAGTGTAAACACTAGAAAATCGCACACTAAAGGCATTCCCCTGCAAGAAGTGATTTTATGGCAGTCTCCTCTAAAAGCCTGTCCTTAACGCTGACAGCCACAAGATTGGGGCCAGAAAGAAGCATGTCTCCCTTGCTATGGGAAAAAGCATTTTCTGTACCAAAATACCTACAGTTTGTGCTTATACAGAAATTATTTATAAGTTTATTTAAAGGGCATTTTGTAAACTTGAGAGGTAAAAATACTGGAAATGGTAGGATTTCCAAAACTAAATTACTGTATTCAAGTATCCCCAGATATGTGGTGTCCAGTGCATATTGCTCAAAGCTTGTTAAGCAGAAATGAATATGTTGTACAGCAACATGTTTAATTATTAGTGAATCACCTTACCTTATTAGTTAAATCATGTGTCCTTGCTTTGCTAAGGAGTTTGTTGGTATTCATAATTGTGCTTAAGAAGGCTTACCAAGTATCTTGTAAGACTTCTTTGAAAAAAGAACAAAAGTTCCTTCTCTTAATCCATGTGTGTGTTTGTGTGTGTCTTTTTTCTTCTGACACTATTAGGTCAACCTGTGTTTATTAGAACTTGGAGAACTGAATGTCCACAAGTATTTCTTTTTTACTTCCTCTGTTCCTAAGAGGACAGCATCTCTTCCACAAAATCTACTAGTTATGCAAAGCAGCAACAAGTAGGCTGTTTGCCTCATATGACCTACAAAAATTAGGTGGTGTTTAATCCCAACCTGAAGGCCAGCTTTTTCTTATGCAGTTTCTTAAAATCATTTTGACAAGTCTGAAGTGGGCAAACAAAAAATGAGGGCTTTAGCTTTTTATTTCACTGCAGAGAAAGAATAATACCTGGTCAAAAAAAACTGTCATCATCTACATGGATACCTTCAAATTTAAATATATTTTATTTATTTAATAAAAATATTTTAACCCACCTTTCTCCTTAAGAAAGAGCAAAGGCAGTATACATAATTAAAAGATAATATTTAAAGCTAACAACAGTAAGTATACAAATACTAAAGAAGATCAAAAAAATATCACAGTAAAAAACGGTAAACAAAAGCAACACCAAAACCACATTCAAGGCACAACAGCTCATTTAAAAAAATTCCACTAGAGCAGCTAGTCATTAAGGGAAAGCCTGCCTGAAAAGAAAAGTCTTTGTCTGCTTGCAGAAAGACAGCAAAGACGGGGCCAGCCTGGCCTCTAGTGGGAGGGGGTTCCACAGTCCATGATCATGGTGGGACCAAGAGAAAGACCTCCCCTGATGAACTTAAAACCTGGGGAAGCTTATGCAGGGAGATGTGATCTTTGAGATAGCTTTGAACCAAGCCATTTAGAGCTTTATAGGTTAGGATCAGCACTCTGAATTGTGCTCAGAAACATATCAGCAGCCAATGGTGCTGCTGTAACAGGGGAGTTATGTGATCCCTGTGGCCAGCTCCAGTTAGCAATCTGGCTGCTGTGCTTTGGACCTGCTGAAGTTTCTGAACACTGTACAGCGGTAGTCCCACACAGAGAGTGTGTTATGGTAATCCAGCTGGGAACTAAGGCATCTGTCACCATGGCCAGATCAGACTTCTCCAGGAATGGGTGCAGCTGGCACAATAGTTTTAATTGTGCAAATGGACTCCTGGCCATGCCGAAACCTGGGGATTCCGGCACAGAGACAAATCCAGGAACACCCCTATGTTGTGCACTGTGTTTTTATATTTAATTGTTTTAGAAACAGCAGATTGGACAGCTCAAAAAATTCTACACAAGCAATAATCTCACATAAAATGTTGATACCTCCTTCCATATGAACCTACCTGGCAATTAAGATCTAGCCGGGGAGGCTTTCCTGAAAGAGTCATCCTTCAAGGAGGTAAGAGGGATGGCTTGTAGACAAAGGGCCTTTTTGGCAGCTGCCCCCAGACTATGGAACACCATCCCAAAGGAGATTCGTCTGGCGCCGATGCTGATGATGCTTCGGCGCCAGGTCAAAATCTTCCTGTTTCAGAAGGTTTTTAATTGAAATAATATCAACTGTGGGTCCTGGTGGCAATTTTTAGATCACTGTATTTTAAATTGTATTTTAATTGTTTTATCTTTTTACTGTATTCAAATTGTTGTAAGCCACCCAGAGACCTTTGGGTAGTGTGGGTGTCATATAAGTTAAATAAAATAAATAAATAAATTTATGTTTTTTCAGTCTTTATCAATAATTCTATAAAGACAGAGCATATCAGTCAGTTGAGAAGGATTAAGATGAGCAGCTGGAAGAGGGCTGAAATTCTAACTTCTGTGTTAATGAAAAGTCAAGCCTCTGTAACAACTGGCCTGGCTCCAACTTGTAACATAATTATTTGGACTGGGCATGAGTGGACATACTAATTAAACTAACAAATTCTAGTCCAAATATTTCTCTAAAAGCATACACACATGAAATATGACATTGTGGATCTTTTGTTTCAATTGAAGACGCAGATTTACCAAAGATTTGAAAACTGATTTTCTCCAGAGGATTATCTCAACTAGCTATCGTTTACTGTCAAATTCCATTCCCCCCACTGATTAGTACATCCTAAATTTGTCACACCCAATACATTCTCTACCATTTGTGACCAAGACTTTAACAATACCTCTATTATCAATCATTTTTCTGCAACTAAAATTCCAACAAAAGGATAATGTCACTCACCATGGTCACTGTACCGTCGCTGCTTCTGACTAGAAGATATACTTCGTTGCACTTTATGGTGGGGAGATTGTCCAGTGCTGTTGTTTAGATCACTGCTTGGCCTGGCCTTAGCAAGTGAAAGATTACTGCTGGAGCTTGAGTCACTAGCATCCAACTATAGTAGAAACAGACAGAATAGATGTTCCCATCTTAACATTATAGTACTAGACATAGCAGGTTATTTTTAAAAGTATGTAGAAATCTAATTGAGCATCTCAGTGACAGCACACATTTCATCCTCTGCATTAGTATTCTGAGGAAATTATGTCCTGCCATAGGAAGAGCAGGGGATCTCAGCAAAGGATAAGCAACAATGAGAATATAAAGCTATTGGATACATTTTATCAGGCCTGCTCAAAAGAAACAGACCATTCTTTACTTATGAAACCTGAAATAAGTTAGAAAGTACAAAATGGCAGCACCTTGCTAGGAGATATGTGATCCCTAAGCATTAATTACACCAAGATAATGTACCATCTGCAGTTATGCAATCTTAGAAGTGTGGATGGGAAATCTCTCTCTTTGAAACCTTGGGAGAGATGTTGCAGAAAGAACAGGCAGTAGGAAGGCCTTCTGTACCTAGCCTGTCTGACATTATTCAGTTTGCTGACTCACTGAAACAAAACAAAGGAGTAGAAAAACAGAGTTTTCTGAACTTAAATATAACATTTTTTCTTGCATTTAAGAAGACAAATCTGTGGTGTTGCTTCAGCATGAAAGCAATAAAAGGATGATGCACTGCATTGCTCCCAAAGAAATTAAATTCATAACAGATGTTTCTAAACAGCTGCAACAATCTGCCCTGCAGTCTCTTCGCCATAATATGAAAAACTGCCAGGTCCATAAATTATCCACTTAAATAATGTGTGGCAGCCTACAACTAGGTATAGCAACTTAAATATCAAATTCTGAGCATGCATCATGCATTTGCCTACTCTTCTATATGTCTACAAGAAATACAAGCAAGGAAATATTATAAAGTGAGGCAACCAACTTAATTCAACCTCATCTTTGCCTGAATCTAAAGGGAATCTAAGCTGCAAAAGCCTACAATAATAGAAGGGTTTCCCTTATAATTTCAAAACAATTGACCTAAGGAACACTTGAGCAGTTTCGGACATTCTGTGTTCCCGTAACAAAATCTTTAAAAGTTGCAAATAGGAATAAAAGGTATACTAAAAATATATTAAATAAATAAATAAGATAAATAAATAAATACTGTACTCTACTGTTGCAAGATGGGGCCTAATAGGCACAACAATTAGAAGGTGGCAGGGAGAAAAACTCTAGAAAACTTTACTTTAGGAACAAACCTTCTTGGTATTTGCTGCTTAGTCACTGATTAAGCCATCAAAGTCTAGTGGCCACAGCAACAGTAATTTCAGAGCAGAGAACAGGAAGGGCAATCAGAAAGTATGGAAGCGCAGGCCCCCTGCTTTGTTTTTTAAAGGACTCCAATATTTCAAAACATCAATGAATAGCCAAATCATCTGGCATTGCAGCAATAATGAAACTAAGTGGATGAATCTGGTCAGTTCTTTGGCTGGGAAACCATAGGAATCACCACTTAAGAGCATAATGTTGGGAAAGTGAGAAAAGAAAATGTCTGAAGCCTGACAGTTCCTTCTGACAGCCATCACCGCTGTTTTCAGTCTGCCACTTAGCATGGATTTTGTGGGTGGCTCTTGCATTTCCTTCTCCCTTTACATGAAAAAAATTAACTTCTACTTTGGGAGTTCTTCTATTCACAGTGAAGAACAGAAACGAAGATAACAGAAATGAGAAAATAATACACATGTTGTTGCACAATGAAAGACTGCAGGGATGCCCCCATACCCCCTTAAACACACTGACATGTATGAAAAACAAAGCATCACTTGTTCTGAGATCCAGTCTATGGCCCTTTGGACACCACAATAAACCACGGTTCATCATAGCAGCAGTGAAGTGTAAGAATTGGGCTTATACGCTCCCCTCACTATCCACCCCCCACGCTAAGATTGCAGAAATTTGTCGCTCCATTTTGATTAACAGAAATTTGTTGTCTGAATGAACTTGAAGAACAGTGATTAATCTTAACTTCATTTGGAAAAAGCCAAATAATGAGTTATAAAGTTAGCTTGTTTCAAACAAACTGCAGTTAACACTAAACAAATCTTAGTGTCCTGATGCAGTGCTAAACTGCATCTAATCACAAACACAAGCACAAACATCTGATTTCCTCAGGACATGAAAGCTGAAGTCCTGTTCATACAGACATGCCACAAGGCTGATGACATCATAAGGCTGCAATGTTTTTTGGGACATAAAGTTTTTCCAGTTCTCCCTCTCTGAAGATCCCAAGATTCCTATGGAATCCTATTCATCATGGGGAAGCTGCTGAGGCCACTGGAAGGGCAGGGAAGTCTTTAATTTCTGAAAACTGCCAATGCCAGAATGATTTTAAGCTGCAGCAAATTTCTCTCCTCCATTCCATGGTCCCCCAGTGGCTCTTCACCACAACAAATGGGATTCTAGGTTAATCTTGGGATCTTCCAGGAGTGTAGGAATTGGAAATTTGTTATTTCTGAATAACTGCCACAGCTGATGATCCCATCAGGCTTACACTGTGTAATTTATGGAGCAAGATTTCAACCAATGGAAGAAGAGGGCTAGGGAAAACACATAAGCCTAAGGTTTGCAGCTTGTTTTTGTCACAAGAACCCATGGCTTATCCCGACATATACCAGCTCTATATTAGCTCCTGTTTATCAGAAGCTTCCAAACTGTGATTTATCTTAACCCTGATCTGCTGTTCTATCCAAATAAACATACTATACTTACATCAACTGTTCCAAAACATTGCTGATCTACCCTCTTGTATTCTCTAAACCTTATTGGCATGACACCTGGATTGATCTTATACGAGGAAACATTATAGTAGTCCATTTAAACATTTTACTCACCTCTGATGACTTCCGTCCCAGTAGCAAATAGGTAGCAGTTATTTCATCATATTTCATTTTACTAAGAGATTCCTGTATTTCTTCTTGAGAATATCCCATGCCAACCATAATATCTAAAATAAGTTGAAAGTTTTTTTAAAAAAATAACACCACTTTGTTAGTATAGCAGATAAGAGCCTCGTGGCGCAGTGGTTAAAATGCTGTACTGCAGCTAAAACTGTGCTCACGACCTGGGGTTCAAATCCCAGGTAGCCGGCTCAAGGCTGACTCAGCCTTCTATCCTTCCGAGGTCGGTAAAATGAGTACCCAGCTTGCTGGGGGGGCAATGTGTAGCCTGTATAATTAAAATTGTAAACCGCCCGGAGAGTGCTTGAAACGCTATGGGGCGGTATATAATGAGTACCCAGCTTGCTGGGGGGGCAATGTGTAGCCTGTATAATTAAAATTGTAAACCGCCCGGAGAGTGCTTGTAGCGCTATGGGGCGGTATATAAGTCCAGTAAATAAATAAATAAATAAATAAATAAATAAATAAATAAATAAATAAATAAATAAATAAATAAATAAATAAATAAATAAATAAATAAGGCTGATAATTAAAATAAGGCTGATAATTAAAACATCCCCTACAAAACTTAGCTTCTTGTCATGCAACAGTATCATGGCCAAGATATTTCCTCTATCTTAATATGCACATTTTAGCAAACAATAAATTCTTGTATCATAAGCTACACCATTTCTACTATAAGTATATACATGCCAGTGATCCCTGTTTGGTGCTTACCTATTCTCTTCTGGTCTGAGATATCTAACTCTGGTTCAACAAAAGGTTTAAGTTCGTCATCTTCGTGCCCTGCGTTTATCCACCTGTCCTTCATGATTTGCTGCAGAGAGAGATTTTGTATTAGCATGACAGTAACAAAAAAGCTGGTAAAGATTATTATTACATACAGTGGTGCCTCGCTTAGCGACGTTAATACGTTCCGGAAAAAAGTTGCTAAGCGATAACATCACTAAGCAAAATTTTAAAGCCCATAGGTAAAGGTTCCCCTTAAAAAGGTTCCCCTTAACAATTTTTGTCCAGTCGTGTTCGACTCTAGGGGGCGGTGCTCATCCCCGTTTCCAAGCCATAGAGCCAGCGTTTGTCCAAAGACAATCTTCCGTGGTCACATGGCCAGTGCGACTTAGACACGGAACGCTGTTACCTTCCCACCGAGGTGGTCCCTATTTATCTACTTGCATTTGCATGCTTTCGAACCACTAGGTTGGCAGGAGCTGGGACAAGCGACAGGCGCTCACTCCGTCGCGTGGATTCGATCTTACGACTGCTTGGTCTTCTGACCCTGCAGCACAGGCTTCTGTGGTTTAGCCCGCAGCACCACCACGTCGATTAATGCGTTCCTATGGGCTTAAAAACTCACCTTAAAGTGAAAATCCTCCATAGCGCCGCCATTTTCGCTGCCTCTTAAGCAAGGAAAAACAGTGGGCAGCCATTATGTTTTCCTGGCGGCCATTTTGAAACCGCTGATCAGCTGTTAAAAAAGGGTCGCTTGGCCATGATCGCTTCCCCGCGATCATCGCACAGCGAAAAAACCCATAGGGACCATCGCAAAGCAATCGCTTTTGCGATCGCAAAAAGTTAGCCGCTAAGCGATTTCATCGCTCAACGGAGCAATCGGTAAGCGAGGCACCACTGTATTTTAATCTGAGTAACTGCAAACAAGTAATCTGCCTTATTCTAAGGTCAAGGCACTGGTGCTTGCCTTTTCCTCCTTTATTTACAGTGTCTTCATCCTCAAAGTCCTTTCATCTTATAGAGAAAAGCAAAAATATCATGCATTTTTGAAACCTATGCCAATGCTATTTTTTTTGTGTGTCCCACCCAGCATGATGCATCAAGAAGAGATAGACATTAGGTTTTAGAAACAGGAAAGCTGATGACAGCTGAAGAGGTCAAACACTGAGTTATGTCTACAAGTGGGACATCAATATCTACAGTAATATAGCTGTAGAAATTGATGTCTTGAAGTGACAGAAGAACTATGTAAAAGCATGTTTTATCAGATATTAATTCTTACAACATTGCATAGTAAGCATTCTACCCCAGAAGATTCTGGCAGCTGCCTCAAGGTCCGCTCAGTCTTCCATCCTTCTGAGGTCAATAAACTGAGTGCCCAGCTTGCTGGAGGGGGTGAGGGAGCACTATGGGGCGGTATATAAGCAGTGCCACACCAGAGTGTTAATTTGTGCAGCAGTCTGAAAACTCTAAACATGGTGTCCTATGCTGTTCCTATTATACTGATGTACTACAATATTTAATACTCTTAAGCAATATATAATTAACATGGCGGATAAGGCTACCTATGTGCTACTATTCCCAGTAACTGTGTATTATCTCCAGTCCCAACAGGCATTGCACCTCTGTACATCAGCTGCAGGGGGGAGATGAGCATGAAGGTGCTATTACAATCACACACTGCTTGTGGGGTTCCAACAGCATTAGTTCGGCCACTGTGGAAACAAGATGCTGATCTTACGAAGAGGGCTATTTACCTAAGCCGGTAGAGGGAGATAATTAAGGATCTCTATGGAGAAAAAAAAATCCCAGTCAAATTAACTACTTTTTCTTCTCATTCCCCCTCAGAAAAGAAAAGAAACTAAAGTTTAACTTGAATGATACAAGGCCCTGGATGTTTCAGCAACAGTAACACCTCTATCTGTAAAAACCAGTGAGACTTAGCCTGACCACTTCCTTCTCTCCAAGCAAAAACAACAGCTGTGTGTAATATATGACAATGGAGACCAAGAATGATGTAGAGCATTGGTTCCCAACCTTCGGCCTCCAGATGTTCTTGGACTACAACTCCCAGAAGACTTCACCACCACCTCTGCTGGCCAGGATTTCTGGGAGTTGAAGTCCAAGAACATCTGGAGGCCCAAGGTTAGGGACCACTGATGTAGAGGACCCAAGCTGACTGAAGAATGTTCCACTGACGCTGTTTGGCATGTAAATTGTTTAACAAAGAAGCAGTAGTGGGAAATCAAACAAGTAAACAAGTAACAAGGTGGCTCATTTAATATAAACCACACATCGCACATTGCCATATACAGTACTCTAACAGTAATAAGTCATGACTTAAAATGAAATAGTTGTATCTTTACAGGACCCTGGGTTTATGAGACATTGTTTCAAATAAGCCATTTGATAGAGAGATAGTTTTTAAATAGGATTAAAAATATACTAATGCAGCATGCACAAGTCTTTAAATGTGCAACTCAAGTTGCAGTTAATTTAGGTTGCACTGACACCAAAAGGAGCTTCGTGAATCAGTACCAGATTGACACAATGAAGACATCTTGTTTAGTTCCGAATTGATAAAGACAAAGGACACCCTCTAGGTGGAGCACATAATCTCTGTAAAATTCTTAACAGCCTTAACCATCAAGGTCACCAGTGGAGACACTACACTAAGGTATATTCAATTGCTTAGTAGCATGGTGTGCTTACGTAGCACAATACAAGTCAATATTTGTGTGGATTCTTCTGTAAGGCTAGCAATTTGGATGGTGCCTCTGTGTGATGTCAGAGAAAGTAATATGACCCTGGTAGGGGAGATTCATTATGTCTGTAGGAAAATGTTCCATTACAGAATGGCATGGTTTTTCTGTGAGTGCCCAAATGTATTATTCTTTTATGTTAAGGTAAAATGATCATGCACAAGTAACTTCACAAACATTCACAAATTATTATTTTTTAAACGAAAAGATCAGCTAGTTACCTCAAGAGTGCCCCTTTTAGTTGGATTTAGCACCAGGAAACGTTTTAGCAGGTTTTCACAGTCTGTTGACATGTAGAAAGGAATTCTGTATTTTCCTCTCAGCACCCTTTCTCTCAGTTCCTTCAATCAAATCAAACAATAGGAAACAACAAACAGTTGTCAAAAGCACAGCAATTAAAAATATGTTTACAAGATTATCTCGATCCTACCCAGCCCTCCAACTGTAAATTAGGCACATACCTTTAGATTCTGCCCATCAAAAGGCAGCGACCCACTCACAAGTGTGTAAAGAATGACACCTAAACTCCAAACATCTACTTCCGGTCCATCATACTTCTTGCCTTGGAAGAGTTCTGGAGCAGCGTATGGAGGGCTGCCACAAAATGTGTCCAGTTTATTTCCAACTGTAAACTCGTTGCTAAAACCAAAATCGGCAATTTTAATGTTCATGTCCGCATCAAGCAACAGATTTTCAGCCTAGAGAGAAAAATATGTATCAAGACATGAGATTTTGTCCTCCAAAATAAGAAGCTTCCTGCGTTTTGACGAATTTCCAAGATCCAGCTTACACTGTCAACTACAGCAATAGAAAAAAAAATTAGACTTAATATTTACCTCACAAGACTATATAGCTGCTTAACCTAAACATGTAAAGCCATTGACATAACCTAAGCACATAATGTAAAAACCCTATGCAACTGTTTATCTGCTTGCACACAGCATTAAATGTGTGGTAGCACCACAGGTATGCCAAGAAGCACCCCTGTAATCTGGCAGCTTCATAATGCAGAGTCCAGTTCAGTCAAATGTAGTTAAAAAAACCTTCTGCAAATCTTTCCACATGAAGGTCTGTGACACTGCTGGATACACGGGGACATCTGGAAGGAGGATTCAAATGCATGTTCATTATCTCCACCAAATATTTAACCCTGCTTGCTTTAAAACAAATGCCTCAATAGGGCAGTATCACTATATAGACAATATACAAACAGCTTTTGATACTTTTCTCCCTCTGTGACTCAAATGTTTGGCACATATCAAATTCTACTGCCAAAAAAGGAACCCAGTTTCTCACAATAAAGAGCAAACAGAGCTCTATTTTGTTTCCTCTTTGAAAGCAGAAGTATCTTAAATAAAATAATGCAGCACTGCCCAGACAGCTCAGTCTGCATTAGTCATCATGAGAAGTAGGTTTTCTGTTTCTAAAATGAGCGAGTTTTGGATTACGGGATAAAAACGGAGAAGGTAGCATATAATGGACACAGCAACAAATTGTAAATGAAGAAGGAAGGAAGGTTTTGAAAGAATATTTGAGGAAAGGAAGGACAGGCCAAACAAAAGTGGCAACACAGCAAAACCAGTAAAGGACATTGAATATTGAAGAAAATATGGAGTTGTAATCAGGAGATCGGCAACCATGGGAATGCTGCCACTAATACAGATAGTGGGTTTCATCAATGACATTGCTGATACCACTGGGCACAAGAGCAGCTCTTCCCCGAGGCAGCAAGCGATACCAAAAGGAAGAAGCAGAAAGGAGTTCTATAAAGCTAGAAGTGAGAAACGAGCAGAAACTTTACTCTTGATTTTGCCTCAGCAACGGTGCTGTGATAGTAACAACTATGTGCAGTCAAAGTCCATTCTGACTTTTTTTCAGGATTTTCAAGATAGAAAATACTCAGAAGTGGTTTTCCATTCCTTTGGGACTGTGCAGCTTGCCCAAGGCCACACAGACCGACTATACTCTGAGGAGACACACTGGAAAATCTAACTCTCAGTCTCTGCCTCTGCAGCCAGATTGCTAAACCACAGAGGTTTCCAAACAGCTTTGAAATTTCACGATGATGTATAATCTACCTTTATTTCATAAGTCATTTATAACTGAAAACCACTTTCCCCAAGTTATTCTCAGATCTGTTTCTCAAATATCCTGAATTTTAGTAACATGCCAACTTATAACAATGAATAAGGCAGATTATTTCATCCTTAACATGTTGACCAACAGTTTATATTTAAGGAAACACATTATTTATTTTTCCACTAAAAGCGGGGAAATATAGCAATCTAGGATGTGTTAATAAATGTTCATGTAGAAATTCTTGGGACTTTTCTTACCTTGAGATCTCTGTGAACAATATGCTTTTGGTGGCAATACTGCACTGCAGATACGATCTAGATAGAAAACATGCTGAATTATAGAAAGTGATACAGATCAAATAAAGTGTGTCGCAGTTATAAATTTTAATAGTAGGAAGCAATATAGTTCCCATTACAAGTAAACTGCAAATCTAAATACACTTAATTGTGGACAAGTCTCATTGAAATCAGTAAGAATGATACAAATAAGTGCATTTCAGGTAAGAGTCAAAGTGATAACTGAAGGCAAGCCTATTACTTACTTAGGCTACTGTTAGCCTTCAAACAGCGATTGTTAGGGTTTCTCTGTATGGTAAACAAGATTTAATAGTCAGACAGTACGTTGCAAGAAAGATACCTTATTGTCACTTATGCTTATGAGTGTCTTTACAATTTCTCTAGCTTTCAGTAGTAGTGAGGTCAAAGCACAAACAGTGCTCCAATGGACTGAACTATTTTCCTACTCTAATTTGGTGGGTGTATTTCTGATGTGCAGTTTTATTGAGATATGCCCTCAGTACAGATAATAAAACATGTGGGGGGCATTCTAGTCCCAATTCCATTCTGACAGCTTTTGTAACTCTATTCATAAGAAGAGCAAGGGACTGAAAAGGATTTCCTTATACTCATGGAAGCTGTCACACAATCAACACTATCTACCCTGTTGGCTATGCAGGTTTGTGCCCTCAGACAGACCAGGATTCTTCATGGTGTGGTTCTTCAAGTATGGAGAGTAACAGAAGCAATAATACTGGCTGGCAGGTTTAGTACTTTTCCCTTTCAAAGCAGAGAATGCCTGAAAAGTTCTTGATATTATCTGATTAACCATTGCGCTTAACTCAGGAGATCATATTTCTAAAGAGGTTCAATCCTGGATTAGGGGTGAATCTTAGTACAGTCTATGGTTAGTATTGACAGTGACATAATCATTAAAGTTTTTAACATAACTTAAGATGGGTTATAACTAGAAATGGGGGTATTCGTATACCCCCTGGCAGGAGGCGGGAATTCAAGCCTCGTTGTAAGGTCGAAGAGTGGTAAGCGGATTGCGCGCTGCGGAGTCATTGGTAGAATCACCCTGTCCGCGTCGGATCGATGAGTGGGCCATCTGGCTCCATGGGGCTGAACGTCAATGCCACCTCTGCATGGATATTCATATATGAATACCTCCATCTCTAGTTATAACTGCCAGCAGTAGCAAACTACAGTAGATACCTTTGCCCATATATCACTTTTCTACTCTACTACTAGCTAAACGCATGTTCTGTTTCAGAGGATAATTTTGTAGTCCCTTCCACGAATTTATGAATTAAATTAAGTATGGATTACATTGCTGACAATTACACTCACATAATCCACTGTATGGATTACAAGCAAATTTCAGTAAATCCTTTAAAAACATGGGTTACATAAGCAGTTTGTAATCAGCGCCTAAAATTGCTCATTTTTTATTCAATATGAAGACTCTTCTATAGAACTCAAATATAAGAGTGCCTCTAATCATATACAAAAAAGGTCTCGGAATACACTTAGTGACAAATATATATATACACTTATAGACAGCTGCTCAACTATCTATCTCACAAAAGTCTCAAATCTCTTCCATGAAAAGATTTCAGCTTCAAGCTAGAGCTAGAAACATTTCTGCTTCCCATGTTCTGGGAAATAATTCCAAAGTGAAGTTACTTATATACCTCAATAGCACTTTGTTAGAGACTGGTTTCCAGGCTGAACAGCAAAAATTATAATACAGAACAGGAAGAGGGAAAAAACAAGAACCAGAAAGTTAAACTTGCATTCTGAGATAGAAGTAAGTTAAATCAAGGACAAGTTATTCTACTTGTTTTCTCTGAGCAATTTCCAACTGGTAACTACTGTATCTCAATGTAGCCTTTCTGAAAAATGGCTCAGCTCAGATGTTCCCAAATTACAACTGATATTACATGAACTAGCATTAGGCTCATGCCCCCTCTCACATAATCTGATTACAGCAGCAGCAGCAGCCTCTTTTTTATGCAAACCGAAAGTTTGCCATTATATCCTGGTCAATTAGGATTGACATGATTGGTTCCCACCCTCCAAAAGAACATGGGATATAAAGTTTAGTTCCTCAGTCCACTTTTACTTGGAGGAACCTTCCAGGAAGTGTGCTTTTTCCTCATGTATATACTGAATTATACAAGAGCCACTCGCTGCAGTGTTTTCACGTGTAGGTGAAGCATTACTGCACTGCAACCATGCTGGCTACACCAATTCTCTCAGCAATTTCCATCATCAACACCCCCTCTGATAGAGAGAGCTGAAATACTTTGAGGAAAATCTGGTTCAGCTTAGTAACTGGAAGTCTACTATACATACCTGCCTAAATTTAGCTCTCGCCTCCTTTTCCTTCATTCTTCCATGTGCAACTAGATAGTCAAATACTTCCCCTGGAAAAAATAAAAGAGGATCTTTCACTATACCAGTTATTGTCTATTGTATTATGGCATTTTAACATCATGAACAATTTATGACAAGAAAAATTTAGAAGGCATATTTAATTCTTTTTTAAAAATTATCCAGTTTATGAATATATGGGATATTGTGCTTCTGCATCCAAGATTTGAAATGCCAGGAAATAGCCAGATATTGCTGCACAAAAAGAAGCAGTTTTACACAGCAATTGGCAGCAAGAACGTTGACAACACCAATGGCAGTAGTCAAGATGGTCTACAAGATAGACCATTCACAAAGTGACACCAAGTTTGAGAAAATCCCTGATGCTGACTCTTTTTTGCCATCAATTAATCACTTCTCATCCAAACATAAAGCAATTGTCAAGGCTGTTTTGTTTTGTTTTGGGTTTTTTTTTTTGGCAAGCATGAATGGTAGCGAACACAAGAGAGTATTCTGTAAACCATCTTAAGTGCTGCCATTGGTGATGTTAGCATTCAGACTGCCGTTTGTTATGTACAGCTTGGCATCCTTTTTCCTGCTGGAAATGCAGACACAATATTGTGCAGCAATATCGGGCCATTCCCTGGCATTCTGAATTGTGGGTACAGGAAGCACAATATCCCACATTCACAAACTGGAGGCTTTTTTTTTTAAGAACTGAATTTCCTGGCTTTTTAAAATGGAAGCGTATGTATATATACACTACACACATACTCCAACAGAAACTTCCCTATGTAGAATTACCCAGTGTTAGTGCATCCCAGAAGATGAGCACATGATCTGTATTATGTTTGCTGGGACTGAACAGAAGCAAGAACAGCTGGGGTGTGGCTGTAGTCCCTCCGTGTCAAAATATTTTGAAGCACTGTTTTGGACTTAAGGAAATGGTGAAGTAACAGTGTGAGTAGGTGCAACACATACAAAGGAGAAACATACCCTTTGACCTCTCAGGTAAACTAATGTTGCCATGTCCACTCTGCAGAATGCAGACTATAAAGCTATGTTCCAATATCCAAACCTTTTCCTCAGGGTAAGAAACCTGAGGAAGAAAAGCTATATTGAACCAAAAGCTCTATAGACATGTTGTGCACATGTTTTCCAAAAGACGTCTCCTTGCCTTTTGAAATTATAAAAAAGGGAGAGCTGGGAGTTAGCAACACCATGGGAAACCAAGCTCAAAACCATTCATAATGTATGAAAGAAATACAGTAAGGAAAGATGGGGACAAAATCAACTCATGTGAAATGTGATGTAGGGAGGAGAATCTTACAGATATCACATGCAACCAGAAAGGCAGAAAAGTGGGTGTTCAATCAAGTCCACCTGATCTCTCATTAGAGGAGAAAGGAATAAACTGAAGTTATTCTATCATGCATATATAAGAGTAGTGGTTTGCCACTAGATGGGTGGGATACAAACATAATAAATAAATGAATAAATAAAACAAATATAAAGAAAATAAAGAGCTGAGCAGAAAAAACAATATTGATAGGAAAAGGAAGGGCAATAGGAAGAGAGGAAGACCTAATATGAGACAGATTGTCTCAATAAAGGAAGTCACAGCTGTTAGTTTGCAAGTCCTGAGAGATGCTTACTGGAAAATACAATATTGCTAGGAAGCAGAGGCAATAGAAAGAGAAGAACCTAACATGCTGTTGGTTTGCAAGAGCTGAGCAGAGAAGCTCATGATATAATACTTTGGAGGTCACAAACTCATATACTGTAGTCTCTACACATCAGAAGTTACCTGATGGCACATAACATTTTTGGATTTTTTTCTTAATTAAAGGAGAAGATGGGTAGAAAGTTCAAAACTGTAACAAGATACCAAAGCTCTCCTAACATTAGAAAGACCATCACCAGCCGTAAAACAAAAACAAACAGTAATTTCATAATAAACAATAAACAAATGAACTTCTAAAGACTTTTCCTCTATTATTTTACAATATTTTTACAACCAGACACTGAATCCCTTTCCCTGCACACATTCCCATCTTGGCAGGAAGGAGTTATAAGGTTCTCCTCTTGACAGTCAGCTACTTGGGTCCTAATTGACAGTGTCAAAAGTTCAGTCTGCCCCAGACCCTTGTCTAAGGAAAGATGGGGACAAAATCAACTCATGTGAAATGTGATGTAGGGAGGAGGAGAATCTTCCACATTTACCTTTAAAAGCCCCATTCCACTGGTGTACAGTCTCACTAGCAGTAAATTATCCTCTCGTATTATAATGTCATACAACCTAAACCTCACTTTCGGAAAGTACAAGTGGCTGCAAAAGGGAAGAGAGAAAGATTGAGCAATCTCCCTTTTCCTGATATAAGGAAAGGGTGCAACTAGATATGTTTCTTAAAGTGCAAAAAAAGCTGTTTGGAGCCTCTTGGTCAGAACCAAAGCAAGCCACAACTCTGCTACCAGCTCTTAAGTTTGGCTTACGCAGTAAAATGTTGTCAATGGAGTGTGGGTGTGTTTGCATTAAAGATGCCAGCCAGCCAGCCATACTTACTTTAAAGACATTTAAAGACATTCCACCCAATTTCTGCCCTCAGTTTCTAACTGCTGGTTAAGCCAGCATTCTATCGTGCATTCAACAGGTTATGCTGCCTGTCCTCAGCACACTGGGTTTGTTTCTCTGCTATTTGGCCACATAAGGAATAAAATGGGAAGGAGATGTGTGTCTGTCTGTCAGTTTCTATGTGTGGGGCAATGATGGATAAGCAGAACTATATTTTTACTGAAAACATTTTTTGACAAAAAAAAAACACCTCTCCACCATCAGAAAATTCACCAGAACACAGCAGAAAAAATATATTAGTCTCAAACAAACTTTAAAACTCTTGTATCAATTAATGAAGAAAGTCACAAGAGGCCAATTAAAAATAAAAGCTACAGACTACAATCAGAGTACAGAAAGAACTACGTAATTCATTCCAAGAGAGATAACCAAAGAAAGGGAAATACTCAGCAGATACCATCATACTCATACAAGTCCTCTGACAATTCACCTTTCAGTCTTGCATTTCACTCCACAACAGGAAGATTAAACTTCTTTTGTGGTAATTATGCCACATGACGGTCATATTTAAGATGTCTCTTTTAATAAGCAGGTCAAAATTCTGTTATATAAATTATTCTAGTGTAAGGGAGGTGGTATCACCATCAGGGACAATTTGCCAGTAATTAAAGAGTTCTCGTTTCAATGCCAGGCTATCATCTCCTATGCACAATGTATGTATGTTTTCTGAGCTCCAGGATTGAAGGAGAGACTTTTTAATTAGCATCAATCTTGCTGGTGGTGGCGATATATGCCTTACATAATACTGCCATAATCTACACAACAGGATTTTGGCCAATGTCTATTAATACAAATAATGCTAAAGAAACCTGGAATGAGAGAAGCCCACTGAAAGCAGAAGCAGCAAAAATTTGGAAAGACCTCCTGTAATGTCTATCTTATTGCCCGAAAACATAAAAGGTCAGAAACTGTCAGTGATTTCTGATATCAATTAAATACCTTTGCATTTATAAAACAGAGTAATTTTGAAACCTCAGTATTTCTAATATATAACTTTATTCTGAAAGTCACTTAACAAAGAACTCTGTTCTGCTGAAAACATTTTTCTACTTACCTCCACTTGCATACTCCATGATTAAGTAGAGTGTTTTTTCAGTTTCAATTACTTCAAATAGTTTAACTGGAAGAAAAAGAGAAGTTCTGATTTAGGAATTCAGAATCAATATGTCTTATCTACACACACAATATTTGTAATATCTGTCACTAGACTATGTTTTCCTACTTGATACTCCAAATGGTTACTTCAAAGCTTGTAAGGAGGCAGGGCAATGTTTAGAAAGTACATATTTGCACACAAGTGCTCACTAGCAATGCGTAAGCACTGCAAGATGCCCTCTGCCCATCAACTTTACAAGCTAGCAAATTATGCAAAATCAGGCCAATTGTCTAGCAAGCTACTTGTGTGTCTCTACACATGGGTGTCAGGGCAAAAATTGAGCTGATTTGTCTCTCCATCTTGGCAGTGCATTACTACTGGAAAAAGAAAAAAAGGGGGGATGAGAGACAATGTGGCTTGCTTTCTAGACTTGCTTTCCATTATCTCCTGGAAGCACAAGTCACTTGGAAAACAAGGTATATACAACGTGCCCACCCCTCAACATCCAGAAGGTGCTCACCTCTGATCTATCCAATATATTTTATTGAAATTGCTGAGAATGTTCTCTGCTATAAGCTACAGATTCCCATCAAGCCAAAGCCACATTTGCCAGCTATCCAAAGTGTAACAAAGCATCTGATTGCCTCTGAGCCCTGAACAATTCAATAAGCCACATTAGAAGCCTGGGGGAGTCTGAAAAGCAGTTTATAACATGGAATGAATGATCAAAGAACAGCATCCTAAACTCGACTGAACCCCAACCTACAGTGAGCTCTGTCGACCATAGCTGTAACAATTTATTATGTATTTGGTGATGCAGACTAATGTTGCAACAACTGAACCACTTACAGAATAAATGTGGCAGGTCTTCTAAGTGGTTTCAGGAAGCATCAATTGATTATGTTTTAGGAAATGGACAACCCCCCCCCGCTCCACCCCCTATTGGTTAGGAACACAAATCAAAGACTAATGCAGAAACATCCATATGAGACCATTCCACCATTATACAGGCATCAACAAGAGCTTTAATGCACTGGATAAGTCAAACCATTGTACAGTTCATAGTATTTATTACCTGAATAATAAAACTATTTAAATATACCAAGAATAGTACCTCAGAAATTAAACATTAACAAGCAGTTGTCTGTTTGTTAATGTGTAATTTCTGAGGTACTATACTGGGTATATTTAAACAGTGCTGCAATTTAGCCATAATCCTACTTTGCTTAATTAAATAAAAACCAATACAAATGGAAAATGTGTTCTTCCCTGTGCTTGGGTTTTTAGTTAAAACAGCGTAAGACTGCATTGTAGTGAAGAGCAATTTTATATTTTTAAAAAAAGTTAGTTACAATTGTTACTCATTTAGTAAGAAACACAAAAGGGATAAATAGCCTTTTTCCACCTAGTTCTACCCGTGTCACTCATTCTAGCCATGCTGGGCAGCTGAGGGGCTTAACTCCAAGAGAGGTCCAGAAGGATAAAAACAGGCCTTCTCAGCAGTGGTCCCTCGCCTTTAGAACATCCTCCCCCCTGAGATCTACCTGGCTCCCTCGCTGGGAGTTTTTAAGAACAAACTGAAGGGAAGAAAATTGTTCCTCCTTTTTCTATTGACAGCACCTCCCATCAGCGAAGGAAAATGAACTAGAGTTTCCCCATAAGGGCTACAGATGCATGCAAACCTACATTTTTTAAAGAGGGAAAAAGAAAAATCTAGAACAACCGTGCTATTTATTTCTAGCTGTAACTGATTTTTCTCAACCCTTTCCTAGGGTACTGATTCTTAGTGCTGCCAGCCAAAAACATATTCCAAGTCAAAAATTTATATTAAAAAAAATTAGAAAGAAAATTATTGCTTGCCTTGTTAATACATGGACACATCGTCATTCAATTATCCATGCTATAATGTGATTTGCACTTAAGATACTGAAGTGATGGATATTTATAGAGTCAGCTGGACATATGTGGCTGCTGAAAGAGACCTACAGAGCCATTTTTTTCGTTGATTTAAGTCCTGCATCTACAGTCACTTCCCTTAGATATAGTTACAGTTACACCAATAACCATGGCTTCATCATAGGGTCAAAAAGGATTTATGGACCATTTAGTCCAACCCCATGTAATGAATTACTTCCAGTTTTCATCAACCATAAGTTTGCCACTATTCCTGAAAACAGCAAAATATGGTTTCACTACAAAAATAGCTACTACTTTTATTTTTAATTAGATTTCTTAATTAGTTATTTCAACTAAAACTGCTAATTGTCAGACAGTATCTATGTGTACCATAATTATATATCTTGAGTAAAGAAAATACTGCTGTTACAAAGAAAGCTTTTGAAGAACTAGAAGTCTTTCAAACTGTTTTAAACTCCTAAATAGTCCATGATAAGCTGAATGCAATAACTGTTAGAGCTCAGATTTAATTTCTGGCAATTGAAGTCTAGTTACAACTTGCAGTATTTTGCCCTTTCCAATGAATAAAAATCAAGAGTTCCTATAAAGCCTATCCAATGAAATATTTGCCGCAGAATCCTACCCCTTTTAATTAGGAATGGATGTGGCTTACATTTGGATGCCAGTTACAGGTGGCACAACCCAACTGCAAATGCAAAAGCACGTGTTTTATTTATTTTATTTATTTATTTACAGTATTTTTAGCCACACCATTACCAGTGGTAATTTAGCATGCATAGTGCACCATCGGGAAACAGCATCCACTTTTACTAACGTATTTTAAAAGTGCATTGTTCTCTACACTGTGCATTAGGCATACATTTTGCATCAAGAATCCTGAAATCTAGACATAGGAATGTCTTGAGAAATAATTACTTTAAAGTGGTTTATAGTACCAATTGTAGCTTATTTTTGCTGTTGTGTTCCTCAAATTGCTTCAGACTTATGGTGAACCTATGAATGAATGAATGACAGTCAGGTCTTATAAATACAAGGCTGTGGCTTTCTTACTGAAGTTTAAGTTTCACACTAAGTATTATTTTAGATTGACTTATAAATGTAAAAGAAGGATTGGGAATAATGTAGAGGCTATCTACAGAAACTAAAATTGAGTCTGGAGATTAGGAAGTTCTGAGTCAGGAAATCAATCAAATCTCTTAATTACAAAGCACAAGCTAGAATCCTGTTTTCTTCCATGACCTTGTAAGCAGACCCATGTAAACTCTTTCTCCCTCTGGCAGGATTTCCACCACTTCAACAAGCAAAAACAGATTGTGAAATTAGCTGTATACCATCTGTATAACCAACTGTACAAAGGGAAGAACACCAGAGGTGAAAAATATTTTATTAAAAAAAACAAGCAAGGAGAAGTCTTTGGGAGACAAAGAACTTTACAATAACCTTTCATCATCTCCATCCTACTTTTCCTCCAGGAAAGTAAAAATGAATATAAAATGTGAAGTATATAAAAGCTTATCATTACAGAGCAACAATAAAGTGTGCCCTCTGACTGGCTGGCCCAATGATTCCTTAATGCTGCTGCCTGCCTCTATTCTTAACACAAATGTACAGTAATTTAATGCTCTTCATCATACTCCAGAACATAACAGAATCTGGGAGTGAGCTGGTAAAAGGTTTTTCACATATACTTATGAGCAATAACATCTATTCATATACATTAAGCTGGTTTCTAACCTCTTGAACAACTGTCTTCTCCTGCAGAATGTGACTTGCTTCAATTATTTCAATTATTAGGAGCAAAGTTCGTATTCATCCGCTTTTATATACTTATGGTAACCTGAGGGTTGGTACCCTGTTTCCCCGAAAATAAGACAGGGTCTTATATTAATTTTTGCTCCAAAAAAAACAGTAGGGCTTATTTTCAGGGAATGTTTTATTTTTTTCATGTACAACAATCTACATTTTTCAAATACAGTCATGTCATCTTCTGGTTGCTGTACAATGGTGGAGGGTGTGGTTTCACTTAACTAGGGCTTATGTATTATTCTGTCTTACAGCAAGATTGAGTGGAACAGAGTGGCACTTACTGACGGCAGAATTACAAGAAAAGACAGATCATCTTGTGATGGAGCAAGTACCCAGCAGGCTACATGACTCTTAAAATAAGGAAAGGAGCACTGAGATACCTGCTGTGGCTGCACTCATGTTTTGAATATAAAAGTCCACAGAAACTTATATTGGATTCACAGTCATATCAGCCAATCTCCAGACATAGACTATGAATCCAAAATAGACAGACAGACAGATATACATGGAACTACGTGTGTGAGTAGCACATTCTGTAAATATTTAGACCAACATCTCAGTGATTAAAAGGTACTTACAGGGGACCAAGCCTTACGTCTTACTAAAGAAGTTCAGGCTACCAAGTCTCAAGTCTTACTAGAAACTGAAATGATTAAATTGGGGCTTTGGACATATCACAGGAAGACAAAAATCACAGGAAAAGACAATGATGCTACGACAATTGGAAGGCAGTAGGACAAAAAGGGAAGACTGAACATGAAATAGATTGACTTAATAAAGGAAGCCACAGCCTTCAGTTTGTAAGACCTGACAGGACTTATTGCAGGTAAGTATTTCATAGGGTTGCAGCACACAGTAACTCACTAGAACAAAGAGTAATAAACATGCTCATTGATTTTATGCACACAGGTTATCGAATCAATTGCAAAATATTAAGTTTATCTGAAGCAAAACAATACAAGGAGCTAACCAAAGATACTTCAATGTATTCTGTAAAAACATCAGAAGCATTCACTGAAATATAAAGACCTGCTTTACCTATATTTGGATGATTTAAAATCTTCATTATCCTTACTTCCCTGAATAACTAGAACAGAAGATAACACAAAGGTTAAAGACAAAAATGACCAGAAAGTGTATTTTTATTTTTAAAAGCAATAATTACAATTTTAGGAGCCTGGAAAATTAATGTGCATCCCAAAAAATGTAAGTAAGATAAACTCACACTGTAGTCAAGGCATTAACAAGTTAATGCTAAAGAGATTTCAGAACGGCATTCAAACAGCTTGCAGGTTTTCTTAATCAGAATTTGAGAAATACTTAAATGCTCTAAGTGCCAAGAGTTCAACATTCCAATAATAATTTCACAGTCTGATAGGTGTCTGGAATCTGTCCAGTTCTGAGTCAAAATCAAGTGTATATCTCAAAAGGTTATGCAATGATATTGATAATTCTGCCAGGAAGCTAGCAGAAATATTTAGGGGAAAAATGGCAGGAAGGAAGGAAGTGAGGTGTCTTCTTGCTGCATTATTTCTTTGTGCTGTAAGCTGAGGCAGATTGAGAGAAAGATGGGAGTCTACTGCATTCTCAGAGGCTGCAACCATGCCATACACTTTTAATTTAAATGAATGTTTGCATAACTTTAGAAAGATAGATGAAAAAAGTGTAGCAATATGCTTTCATTCTCTACTAGGATTGCAGAATTCCCTCATTCAATATTGCTGTTTAGATGGTGTAATACAGGTTCAAAGGAAAACATGAATTTAAAAATATGTGTATCAAATACGGAAAAATACTTATACATATCAAAATGAAAACAAAAAGCAAACCTAAGGGAGAGCAGCAAGAATTCAATACTTGGACACCTAGAAAGTACTGCATCTTGGAACACATGGCAGCTCTCTGGGAAGTTTTAAGATGTTACAATTTCTTGCTACATCACCTTTTAGTACTGAAAACTGAGAGACGGGAGTCAGAGAGAATAAGGCCCAGGGACAGGTGAACTCTGAGCTTGATCATTCCTGGTTTTAAGGAAAATCCCTTATATGTTTAGTAAACATTCTCATCTCCTGCCAGAGAGTAGCCAATAGACATGGGGCATTTGCATTCCTATTCCCGGGGATAGGAATACAAACAGTGCTCCACAGGTGCCATGGAGGCTCATTCTCTCCCCGCAGAACTGGCTGGTCCATTCACCCGTCACTGCCCAGCATTGGGCTCCTTCATCATCATTGTCGTGCCAAACTGGGGAGGAGCCCGACCAGCACTTTCCCACCTCCCTGTGCAGCCAACCATTCCTGCAAGGAGATGGGATGGGGAGTCTCCCCACTCAGATGATGAGTGGTCTGCTGAGTGCTCCTTCCATGAAAGAAACAACAACAATGACAAAGGACCCTGGCACTGTGTAGTGACCAGTGAGTGGCCAGCCATTTCTGAGGGGAGAGAATGGGCCTCCGTGGCACCTGTGGTGCTGCTATTCATATATGTATTCACAGGCATACAAATACGAATAGCCCATGTCTAGTAGCCAGTCATTCTGATCAGAATACTATTGAGTTTCTGATGAGCACAGAGACTCACCAGCACAGGAACGCGGGATGCTACTGTGCAAGCAGTGATCTCCAAGAAAACCCATCCTCCACTTGCACAATGGCTACATTTATATAAGTGACACAACCCACTATTACTATGTAGGTGGGAACTTTTACTCAGCAGAAGCTCAGTAGGATACTAACCTGAGAGAGTAACAAAAAATCCCCAGTAAATGGCTCCTAAATTGATTTATGGTTTTAAATTATACTATAATCCTGGTAACTTTTGAGATGATTTCATTTAGATCTTGCCTCTCTTCCGCCATCACATTGTTCAAGGTGGCATACATATATACAGTGGTACCCCGTATAACGAGCGCTTCGTTTAACGACGAATCCGCATAGCAATGTGTTTTTTGCAATCGTTTTTGCGATCGCATTGCGATGTTTCAAATGGTAAAACATCGTTTTGCGATGATCGGTAAGCGTTTTGCTTACCGATTTTCGCATAGCGATGTTTTTTCTAACAGCTGATCGGCGGTTCCAAAATGGCTGCCGGGTAAATAAAATGGCCGCCCGCTGTGTTTTTGCCCAGATTCCTCGCTTACCGGGCAGCGAAAATGGCGGCCACATGGAGGATTTTCACAGAACGGTGAGTTTTTTGCCCATAGGAACACATTAAACGTGTTTTAATGCATTCCTATGGGCTTCTTTGTTCCGCATAGCGACGAATCCTTATAGCGACGATTTTTCCGGAACAGATTGTTGTCGCTATGCGGGGCACCACAGTACACTGCATTCCCAGGCTGTCTATATAAAAGAACAAGAAAGACATGCAACAAAAATGCAGTGTGTCTTCCCACCTAGGAGTAAATCTGTTCCAAATTACAGCCAGCTTTTCTATTTCCTCTCCCTATCATATAAATCAAGGATGCCTCTACATTAAGTTCAAATATATGAGGAGGTCTTTAGCTACCTAGCACTCAATATATCTGAAACATATGGAACAGGTACTTTACTAGGCTGCTAGATTATTTTCCCCAATATTAAATGCACAGGCAATTGTAAGTGAGTGGCAAAACCAAACAACATCTTACACCTTCTTTTTTTTAAGTTCTGCTATCACAAATTAATGAACTTTTATTAAACTTTTTGCACAGCTAATAAAGGGAGAGGGGGACAGTCTTTGCTGCCTTCCCAAGAATACCAAGTCTCTCTCCTAGGAAGAACAGCATTTTGTAATCCTCTTCAAAGCGGTGTTTGGCTCTTATACCCTTTCAAGTAACTTAGGACTACAGATGGCTGGCTCTCCCAAGCATTTTCTTGATTGTTTTCTAAAAGCTGCTCTAATGCAAAAGGAGGAAGAGCAATCAAGTAGTTTCATTTTAAACCAATGACTATCCCTAGAGTTACAATAGCAAACTATCACTAGATTTCTAGGTCAGCAAGATAGGGCAAAAAAAGGGAGTCAGTATTCAGAGAACTGTAATATTTGAAGGGAGTCAGTATTCAGACAACTGTAATATTCACTGCTCTAAAGTTGCATATTTTCATCAGCTGGAAATACATGTCTGGCAACAAACCAAGGTCATCACCAAACAGCTAATTGGCAGCAAGCGATTTTCTGCTGAGAACTGACCGGCAGAATGGAGTGCTAATCCTCCTTCAGATTTCTACTTGGAACTGATTCCCTCCTACACATAAAGCTCCCTTTCCTCCAAGAAAAAACAGCTGAGAAGGAGAAATGCACTGGGCAGAAGATGGGTTAAGTCTATGGACCCTGTTGCTTTTCATTTATTTAGTAGCAGCCTGAGCTTCCAGATTTTGATGTCATTCGATGTTTTACGCCAGCCTAAGAAGGTGTTTTTCTGTAATTATCCTTTTTTTAAAAAAAATCTGCCAATGACACAAAGTAGCTGAAAATGCAGGGGATCTTATTCAGTTTATGCAGCATTTTGGAAGTATCAGAATACAAAAATAAGATTGACAGTTGATATTTCAGCCTCTTTTGCACAAATTCTAGTTCAAAATGGGATTCGTCTGATGAGACTGCACAATTATTTCCAATGTGCCTACAACAGGGAAAGTCAGCATTAAAGTGAAACCAGTACTGAGTGTGCAGTTCTCCGAGTCAGGAGTATGTAATGTCTGTAGAACTGACAGAAGAGAAGATTATAAAGAAAACTGAACTAGCACAATTTGGAGTTGAACAACAAAGGAGACTTACCTTTTGTAAACTAGTTGGATTCAACTGGGTTTTATCAATTATTTTTATTGCAACCTAGAAGAAAACAAAAAGCAGTTACCACTGCTGACAGCGAAGTCACAATGCAGAGATACCAGTGTTAATCCTAACAGAATCCTAATTTTAAAGGCACTGCAGAGAAAATAAACCACAAAAATATAGGATATGGATTTTACTCTCATAGCTACAAGCATCTCTCACATTGCTTTTACAAACTGAACATTCACTTGTCAAATGTGCAGATCAGGACCTGTGAGGATCTAATGAGAGAACCATTGTGCATGATTCAAAACCAGAGCAAAATAAATACTACTTGCATCCCACAACTGCATAATATGGAGATGGTCACCAGAACTCTAAACAAATGCAAAAACAGGTGATACCTTTATAGACTACTAAAAAACCATCACACAATAAACCGAGCTTTTGTGGATCAAGCACCACTTCATCAGGATTGTACCAGTGCGAACTCTAAATACAGTAGTTGGTGATCAATAAGCAAACAGGTGAATTAGCCTACACAAAACAGACACAAACATGTGTAGAAATGGGTAATAAAATAATTCAGAGGTCACTAGGTTCTCACAAGTCAGAACAGAAATCATTTCTAGATCAGCACTGGATATTATTATTAATCACAAGTGTAATCTGCCACAAATGTGAAATATAACAAAACAGAGGATGAAAAAACGTATTTTCTGTTTTTTCTTCTTAAGGACAACTTTTTTTAAATGAGTCAAACACTTTTAGAATGAGTGAAAGGTTTAAGATGAGATTTTATAGGAACTACACACTGTGAAGATTTATATACACAATAGTCTACAGAATGAGCAAATACCAATTCCCATGCATACTGTAAATATATTTAAGCTTCAAGCCCAAGAAGCATTTCTGCACCTAGCAACAGACATGTAAGACTGGGGCCTTCAATTTGTATTGGCTGCAATACACAGCTTGCTGCAACTTGAAGTTCTTCCTTTGCGTCAAGTTAATCTACAATTTTATTTGTACAAAACTAAGGTAGTTATATTTCAAAGTTTTATATATATACACCAAATAGTACAATTTCATATGCTACTCACATTATGAATAAAGCTTTTAATGTTGCCAAAACAGTAACATTAGATTTGAAATGAAAGTAAGCAACCTTTCCTCTAATTTTCATTCCCACCGTGTGGGAGCCTCGCCATGTACAGGGAGGTGGGGCTTCATCTCAAAAGGGAAATAAACAAACCAGCTACCCATGTGCAGCCCTGATGGAGCTCTGCACACACCTTAGAGGGAATGCTGAAATTAAGTAGTTCGTGTTTTAATTTTTCCGCAAAGTAAACAATAACAACAAAAGAATCAGGGGAAACAGAGTCAAAGTGGCTTCAAATTTTCAGGAAATCTTGCAAACAATACGGTATATTTCTGCTTATTTATTTCTGAGATTTATTAGGCAGACTGAGACAGCTCTGCCAAAGTACAAACACTGAAGGACAGAAACTGGTAACATAAAATAGGCCCAGAAGCCTTGTCCTGAGCAACCACAAGTGAATTTGCAGATGTGGTATTAGATCAGTGGTTTCTAACCTTGAGTCCCCAGATGTTCTTGGACAAAACCTCCCAGAAGCCTTTACCACTAGCCGTGTTGGCCAGGATTGAAAATATATAAATTATTTATTTATATATATTGGGACCAAAGACTGGGAACCACTGTGTTAGACACTGTCCTGCTTCAGAAATTTATAGAAAAAGGTGTCATCTTGTATTTAGCGAAAGATAGCAAAATATTCTGGAGCATCCCTACGTAGACCCCAACTTTCCATAAAGATGTCCAAAACTACTAAGAAAAAGAGGTACAGTGGTGCCACGCTTAACGATTGCCCTGCATTATGACAAATCCACCTTACGACGATCTTTTTGCGATTGCAAAATGATGGTCTAAATGGGGGAATTTCGCTTTGCGATGATCGGTTCCCTGCTTCAGGACCAATTTTCGCTTTACGACGATCAAAAACAGCTGATCGTCAGGTTTTCAAAATGGCCACCAGGTGCTTAAAATGGCTCCCCGCTGTGCTTAGGGACAGATTCCTCACTATACAGGCAGCAAAAATGGCCGCCGTATGTAGGATCTTCGCTGGATGGTGAGTTTTTACCCCACTGGAATGCACTGAACGGGTTTCAATGCGTTACAATGGGGTTTTTATTTTCGCTTTACAATGTTTTCGCTTAACAGCGATTTTCCTGGAACTGATTATCGTCGTTAAGGAAGGCACCACTACATTAAAAAAATTATTGACATAACAAGTAAGAAATGTCATAGTAAAATCAGACAAACAATGGGAAATTCACTGAAACCTCTCGATTTGTCTCAAGGGCATTTGAACTCAGCAAATATCTGTGCTCATCTAAGAATAACTACTAAATGCTGCTCTCTCTAAAATGCAAAACAGGCCGCTCTATCAGACCAAAGGGGTTTATAATCCAGCCTCCTGCTTCTCACAACAGTTGAGTGGATAACACAAGTACAGGACTCTAGTACTACCAGAAAGGGATAAAAGCTTCAGTCTATTAAAAATTTTGTCTTCCCAAACTGCATATAGTTTTATGGGGGTTAATCATACAATTTCATACTCCCCGCCACCCCAAGGTATTCATCGGCAAGCTACTCCAACTCCTTAACTATTTCTTGTTTTCAGCTTTTAAAAAAAAGTTTTTGCATTAAAAATGTACACAGTATTCCAAACCTGGTCAAATTATAAATTCATATAAAGGCATTATCATATTGGAAGTTTCACTTTTATTCCTTTCTTATGATCCCTAGCATGCTTACCTTTTTGATAGCACATACTCATTTGGTTAATATTTTCATTAGGCTATGAACCAGAGTGGATAAAAATCGTTGATTTCTTTTTTTAAAAAAAAGTTTAAATCATGATTGAAATTCATGTTTTAAATTTAAATACTAAAACAATCAATTTTTTTCTTAGATCATGATTGAAATTTGATTTAAATCAGATTTCAGTCAAATCCACCTTAAAATGAACCACGAGGCAAATTTCTCTTCCAGAAGTTTAACCCCTCAATACGTGCATAAATTTAGAATTTCTACTGCTTGTGTGTATCACTTTGCATTTGTCTACACTAAACTTTGTAAGTCATTTAAATTTTTTATTAATCCATGATCATATTCTTCACACACACACACACACACACACACACACACACACACACACAAAACCTTTTAACAATATAAATTGGGTACTATCAATATGCGTGACCACCTCATTGCTCACCCTGAATTCTGAAGAGTTATGAAAAAGTCAGAAGTCCTGATACAGATCCTTCTGAAACCTCATTATTTAAACCTCTGAACAGCAAGAACTCACAGCTTAATTCTGATCTGCTTCATGTTTGTTACAAAATAATATTCATAAGATGGCCCATCCTTGTCTCAAGACTGCTCTGTTTCTTCACAGCTTTTTCGTGAGGTGAAGAAAAAAAATCCCATTATCCATCTTCTCTATGGTATGAATTGTTTCACAATACTCTATGTTGTTCTTCCCCTGTTCAACTGTTAAGTACATCCTAGCAAGATATGGAGGTTTTAACAAATGTAAGATTTAAAAACATTTCCAAGAGCATACAGAGGACTTTGTACTTGTACATTATAATAACACCTAATTTCCTCTTTCTACTGTTGTTTGTATGCCTCAATCAATCCGCTTTAAAACAGTAGACACACCTCTTCTTAAACACTAAGCCTCTTCCCCTTGATTCAACTTTCTACAACACAGACAGTATCCACACATAGGAGTGCCAACTCATCTCATAAAGACAACACAATATTGCTAAATGCAACCTCCTTCTGTTGCTCACCAGATGAACAGAAGCTTTGTCACTTCCAGACTGGATTAACTGTAAAACTGTGTTCTTTGGGGGTGGAGTGGAATGTAAAGCAACCCAGAAATATCAGTTTAGAAGACAGCTGCCTGTTTGCAAAATTTCTTTGCCTGGTAAGCATTGTTACTCCATTTGCCCATGATCTGGACTGGATTCCATTATGTTTTTATGTCTTTTGAATCCTTGAATAGCTCTGGCCCCGAAAACAAAGATCACAAGTCTAGCACCAACAATAAATTATACTTATTTTTAATATAATTTTTATGGCAATAAGTTATGTTTATTATTGGCTATTAATTTTTCTTGGATTTAAAGATGGCATCTCCTGTACTACTCTTTGGAAAGTGCCTCAAGACTTCCTTAACCCCATCAGCATGGGCCCACCTATGTACTTCTGCAGTAACTTTTTGCACAGTGGTTATAAACACTATAATACATCCTGTATGCAAACATGAAAAGCAAATACCGTACATTAATTAAGAATACATGAACTGTTAAGTCTGTGAGTGGGACTCAATGTCACTATTTAATAATTATTCTTTTCAATAGAAATTAATCGTATCTCCAACTCTTTTATAGTTATATGAAGCCATAAGACGTCATCCAGAATTTGGAGTTCACTGTTATCAGTATGCTGATGACATACAACTCTCTCTCAACTTTTCTTCATCTGCAAGTGTAGTTGTTCAAATTCTAATCGCTGCTTATCTGTCATTATAAGCAGTGATTATAAGGGCCAACGAAATGAAAGTAAATCCTGACAACATGGAGGTTCTCCTGTTTGGTGGCTCAACAGACTGGCTAGAGGGTGTTCTGCCTAGTTCAGATGGGGTTACATTCTCCCTGAAAGATCAGATACACAAGCTAGGATTGCTCCTGGACCCGGATTTATCAATGGATGCTGAAATGTCATCTAGATGAGGAGTGCCTTTTATCAAGTTCACTGGACTGCATAGCTGCACTCCTATAAGATAGAAAGTACCTAAAAACAGTAGTACATGCTCCGGTAATCTCAAAAATAGATTACTGTAACACTCTCTACATTGGGTTGCCCTTGAAAACAGTACTGAAGCTTCAGCCGGTCCAGGGACTAGTAGATTTAATCCTAGTTCTGGCTCACTTACACTGGTTACCTGTTTGCTTTCAAGCTCTATTCAAAGTGCTAGTTTTGACTTAAGCTCTACTCGATATCTAACAGAATGTCTCTCCCTGAAGCAATCTATCCTGCCCCTTTGCTTGTCACAACATTTGTTGCTTAAAATGCCAACACCAGGGAGACCAGCAAATCAACAACTAGAATTCTGAATTCTAGTTGTCCTTCCACTGCCTTGGGAATGCTTATTCTGGAAGAAGTTATCATTGGCAGTTTGCGAAGTGCCATCTCTTCTGACATTCAGAAAGATGTTAAAAAAGGAACTTTTTAGGACATCTTTTAATGGTCTTACACTTGTAAACCTTTGAGCACTTGCCATAGTATTCACCATGTTATTTCAGGTAGGAACATGGACTAGGTTGTTATATGGCAGTTTAAATTTTAACTTAGCTATCATTATCAGCAGAGGATATTATGTTTTGAATGTTTATTACTATGATAGTTTATTATTATTGTTACTGTTTTGTAATCTGATATCCTGGTTGTTGCACACCACCCAGACAGTTCTAGTTCACTATGGGTTGGTATAAAAATGTAATCAATCAATCAATCAATCAATCAGTATTTCCTTCAGTATACAACACCCTGAAGGCAAAAGAGACTGGCACTCTCACAAGCTCCTGATCATGAGTCAGCCATTAAGATAACAAGATTTACAAATGAAATAAACACAAAAGTAGCAGCACACCAAATTTATTTGCTAATGTTTGCTTTATCTACATATACATGGAAGCTTGTAAGTATATATTATCATCAAAAATCATGAAAATACATTGTTACCAGCTGAACTTAATACTCTAAGCCTGTTCAACATCTAATAGTCTACTGGTTTATTACACTATCATTTTTTGAAATGTCAGATACAATATTGAGCGCAATCCGACTGCAAGATAAATTAACATCAAAAGCACTAACTCCCTATAAATAACTAAACAGCACAAACCAAAGCTTACCTTAACTGCCTCCAGTACAGTGTGTCACCTCAGAAGTAGCACACACAAGTCAACAGGTCTGAAGGTAACCTCTGGTATATTAAGTTAGCTGGTTTGGTGGTACCAAATTATTTAGAGTGATAAAAACAATTTTTTAAAAGCAAAAGAATCTCTCTCCAAACTGGGAGAATGAAAATTAAAATGGAAATTCTAGTTCCATGTAAGTAACTAAAATTATGCACACACAAATCCAAATTTCTATTGTATAGTGATGCAGTCTCAAGCACCAATAATTGATTAGGAATGAAATCTTGGGAGTGTGGCGGAGCAGCAACTGTGAAAGAGGTGAATTCTATGCTAGAGCTCCTAAGAATGTGTCCAAAAATAAAATCTATAGTGTGATTCCACCTGGAATACTGCACAGTTTTAGTTACTTAATCTTATAATATAATACTATATAGCTGGAAAAGATGCAGAAAGGGGAAACCAACATGTTCAGGCTGTTAGAGAAGATAAGGGAAAAAACAAAGTAAGGGTGGACACAACAATCTATAAAAAGTCTGCTAAATGAAGCTTTTTGCTTTCTCTTTTACTGCTAGAATACAAGCCCATGCAAAGAGGCTATATATATATATATCACATGAAAATTAGGACAAAAGTATATTCCCATGTACTTTGTCACATAAAGGAATTAGATACTACAACATGTGATGACATCCACTAACTCAGCTTTAAATGGGAATGAGGCACATTCACAAAAGCTAAGACTACCATTTGCTATTAATTAAAATTATTAACTTTCAAGTATGGCTACAAGTCACATGAACCATTCCCGGGCTGCCCTAAGGACTCCCTACATACCAATGCCTAGAGATAAAAGTACATCAAAATTGCATACTTTGCCCCCAAGTGACCTCCTGGAAGCCAATTTGCTTTTATACATTATTTTACCTACTAACCTTAGACAGTAAAAGACTTATTTACATTCCAAAGAATAAAAAATGGTCTCTGAACCCACAGAAGTTGCCTATTTCTACATGATGAAGAATCCAATTCTGCTATGTGTTTGCATCTTGCCAAAATAGAAGTAACCTGCTATTCATTCAATGCATAAACATTTAAAGACATTTTATGTTTCCTATATAAATATAACAGCTTTACCTCTCTGCCAGTAAGAATGTGTCTGGCCAATTTCACTTTTGCAAAATTCCCCTTTCCAATTGTTTTAAGAAGTCGGTAGTTCCCAATATGGGGTTGCTCATCTGCACAGGAAGCTATAGAATTCCTACAGCGGGCTCCAGAGCGGTTAGTTCGAGAGGTAACTTCCTGCCGACCTTCACCATGAGAGGTGTGCTGCAACGAAGAAACACACAATTTTAAGATTATTGTTCAGCAAACTAGAACTTGTGTATCAAATTAAATTTAATGGGAGAGCAGATTAGGAGACAGAGCAAAAACATTATTTCAAACAATGTCTGAAGTCCTGCTATTTAGCATAGTAAGTTGCCCTATAGGAGGACCACTGAATTAATGGAGATTTAGTAAGTCTATTCCTCTGGAAGTTCCACATATTCAAATATCTGTAATTCCATTTCTCCACATTCAGTCCACTGCCCTTGGATTTCCATTTTTCCTGTTTCTTTTTATAATACTATTCTTGCCTCCTTCTTCCATTCTGTACCCCAATTACCAAAATTTAGCCTGCAGTTTCCTTGGAAAAAGACTATCCCTTCTTGTTTTCTTTACTATGTAAAACATATGTTGACAGAGGTGTACGAAATAATAAAGTGGCACAAAGACTTTGTTTTTCTTTCAGGTAAGCCTTTCACCAAGTCTGCTTAAAATATATTTCTTAAAATGTAACTAACATTTACATGAGCTCTGTTTATGAGAAGGAGAAGGTTTCCTACAATTTCTGAATATTTCAACATCAATAGAAATCAAGTATCAAAACTAATGAAATGCAGGCATCAGTTTTAAATAAAATGAAAGCAATGACAATGCTCCTGTATTATGCACAGAAAATCACAGATCAGCTCTCTATCCCTACATAACTTTGTACTGTTGCAAGTATTGTTTTAGGTAAAAGAATAAATACAATAACATATATACCAAATCATACTGAAATGTAATAATGTAGACTGTAAACCAAGTGATATCAAAAGTTAAATTGATTAAATTTAAACAAGTATGGAATTATAAAAACTACAATGATCACGAAAGCTTAATTCTTCCTGTTTCACACTTATCGCTATTAAATTCTATACAGAAAATTGTGTATCTAAAGATGAACAGTGTTTAATGCCTCTAAGCATGTAATAATAAAAAGTCAGAAATGCAAGACAACGGAAATGCTCATCAGGTGCCCTTGCTCTGTTTGAACATGGAAGGTGTAAATATATAGAATAAACTATATTTTTGCAAAACATATACTGGCTGGAACTTTCAAATTATGTATTTTTGCATATATGAATGAAGGCAAGTAAGAGGAAGATTTAAAAATTGGTTATGTCAAGTAATTGGTTATGATTCAAGTAACTAGAGAATTCAGCTGTAATGCAGTTATCTTATAAAAAGACATCTACCGTATTTTTCTCTCCATAAGACGCACCAAATTTTTAGGGGAAGAAAACAGGAAAAAATTAATCTGGGAATTTTGGCCTACTGGGCCAGCGGGGGTGAGGGTGGGGAAAGCCTCCAAGGGGTCCAAGAGTGTGTTCCAGGACCCTTCAGAGGCTCCCCCCCAACAGGGCCAAAATCACCAGCTTCCAGGATCCTTCTGAGGCTTGGGAAGCTTCAGAAGGATCCCACAAGATGGCAATTTTGCCCCTGCTGGCCCCACGGGGGGGCAGGGGTAGCCTCCAAAGGTTCCTAGGGTGCGTTCCAGGACCCTTCTGAGGCTCCCCCTGCCCCCTGCGGGGCTAGCGACGATGAAATCGCCACCTTCTGGGACACTTTTAAGGCTTGGAATAAATAGATTACAACCCAAATCTTTTGCAGTAGTTTCTACTATGTGATGGTATTAATTATGAACAAATAACAGCTATCAAGGTAACCAAAAAGTTTCAATTTCTGTTGAGTGCTTGAGGAATCATGTCCCAAATACCCACTGAAATTGCCAACTAGAAATACAACGTAATTAAGATCTATTAAAAATACTGCCCTGAGTGTGAGAGAAATGTAATCTATCTTCTTCTAAGCATGAGATCTGTTGCACAGATAAGGAAAGACTTCTCTTGAAGCTGAAATTTTCCTTGTAACATTTCAAATAACCTAGCAGCATCTGCTAGGTAAATTTATTGTCACATCTCATCAAGTTCAGAGGTCCTTTGAAGATGCCAGCCACAGAGACTGGCAAAACGTCAGGAAGAACAACCTTCAGAACATGGCCAGAGCCCAAAAAACCCACAACAACCATCAGATCCCAGCCATGAAAGTCTTCGAGAATACATTACATGGTTCCAATTTATTGTGTTTATTCGAGATGGGATTTTGCAAATATTTGGACTACAGCACCCAGAAGTGTGCTGGAACTGCCTCAACCAGAATCAGGGTAGACTTGATTTATATTAAATTGATTTAAATCATGATTTAAAATTTTAAAAAAATCAGATTTGATCATTTTAATATTTACATAGTGATTTATAGCAATTATATTTTTAAAATTAAACACTGATTTTTATCTGTACTGGCCAGAATTCTAAGCGTGTTCGCTCCACAAAAAGCCCTCTCAGATGTCTGATATAACTTATAGCTGCTGCATAAATGATAAAAGATCTCTCGATTTCTGAATCCAAGGCTGTCTGAGAAAGAAGGAATTGGCTGAGGGCTAAGGAGAAATGCGCTGAACTCTGTGACACTGCAAAACATTAGTCTCCCTGTCCATTACAGGGCACCTCAGAAAACTACAATATCTCTAATGCTTTGCGGTACCTCAGAGCATAGCCCCACCCAGCTGGTTCACAGAGACTATAAAAGAATTCTCTAAGATGCCGTATATGAGATGTTCAACATGGGGCTTATCATTGCAATGGCCCAGTGCTCAGTGCATTTCTATGGCCAAGTAAAAATTTGACTCTGGGTCTCCTAAGTCCCATTCTGACACTCTAGCTACTACAGTGGTGCCTCGCTTAACGATTGCCTCGCTTATGAGGAAATCTCTTGATGATTAGGCTTTTGCGATCACAAAAGTGATCACAAAACGATGGTCTAAATGGGAAAAATCTGCTTCACGATGATCGGTTCCCTGCCTCGGAAACCGATTTTCGCATTACGACGATCTAAAAACAGCTGATCCTCGGGTTTCAAAATGGCCACTGGGTGTACAAAATGCCCCCCCCCCGCTGTTTTTAGGAGCCATTTTTTGCTATACAGGCACTCGAAAATGGCCACCCCTATAGAGGATCTTTGCTGGACGGTGTGTTTTCAGCCCACTGGAACGCATTGAACGGGTTTCAATGCGTTTCAATGGGTTTTTAAATTTTGCTTTACGATGTTTTCTCTTAACAGCCATTTTCCTGGAACGGATTATCGTTGTTAAGCGAGGCACCACTGTACCTCATACTGGCTCTTCACACTGAGTACATGCATAAATTATATTGTGCATAAAAAGATATTGTCTCAAGTCTGACATATTTGAATGACATGAAGTGACAGGATCAATGCAAAATTTGCTAAGCTACAGTAGCACACAAAGGAGTTGTAGACAAATCCTCTTCATCATGTAAAGTTACATCACTGTAAAGGCGCCAAGCATTACCCAGGCAATGAGGATTATGTAATGCATAATATGTAATGATCCCCATCACCACCACTGCATAGCACTCATGTGGAAATACTTTGTGAACAGCATTTCTGCCATGCTATGAGTTTCAGATCTGGTTTCTTAGTTTTGCGGTGCATCTACAGAATGCACAACAGGATTTCAGCCAGTATTAGCAAAAAAAATATACAAAAATAAAAAAAAGGCAAAGCATGCTGCTGCTTATATTCTGCCCCATAGTGCTTAAAGCATTCTCTTGGAGGTTTACAAGTTAATTATGCATGCTACCCATTGCACCCTCCACCCAGTGAGCTGGGTGCTCATTTTGCTGACCTTGGAAGGAGGGAAAGTCTGAGTCAACCATGAGCCGGCTACTTGGGATTGAACCCCAGGTCATGAGCACAGTTTTGGCTCCAATACAGCAGTTTAACTACTGCACCATGAGGCTCCTTTCATTATCTAGTTTTATGATCTTATTTTCTAATCTCTCTCCATATTCTACCCTTTCTATTTTCCTTTCTTCTCTATGGCCAGAATCCTATTGGTTACAATAGCAGAAATGCAATGCTGAAAAACAAAGCAGTAAACTGTTGCTAGTTAACAAGTCACTGTCTGTCTGTCTGTCTTAGATAAAATATCCCTCACTGTATCTCAACTGCATGAATTAGTGCTGGATAAGGGAAACAAATTGCTTGTAACAATTTGCCATTGTGGTTTACACCACTGCACTTACACCAAGGTAACCAACCAACAGGATATCAGTCATGATTTTACTGTACAAACGGTATCCAGATGCTACTGCATCTGCCCTGTGTTTCCTTCCCCTTCATGCATAATTTCATATACAGTGGTGCCTTGCTTAACGATTGCTTTGTTAAACGATGAAACTGCTACACGATGACTGTTTTGCAATCGCTTTTGCGGTCACAAAGCAATGTTTTAATAGGCAAAATCCACTTTGCGACAATCGTTTCCCTGCTTCGGGAACCGATTCTTTGCATTATGATGATTTTAAAACAGCTGATCAGCGGCTTCAAAATGGCCGCCCACTGTGTAAAATGGCTCCTTGCTGTGTTTTTGGACGGATCCTTCACTATACAGGCACCGAAAATGGCCACACCTATGGAGGATCTTCGCTGGACGGTGAGTTTTCAGCCCACTGGAATGCACTGAACTGGTTTTCAATGCATTTCAATGGGTTTTTTAATTTTCGCTTAACGAGGATTTCGCTCTACAGTGATTTCGCTGGAACGCATTATCCTCATTAAGCGAGGCACCACTGTATCACTTTACAAACTGGTGGGCCCTTATATAGCAAGTGTATCCCTACAAAGGTTGAATTAACCACTCTTCGACCTGGCAGAGAGGCTCATCATCCCACCTTCTGCCAGGAGTGGCTAATCCATCGCAAGCTCTGGAGTGATACGAAGGGATCGCAAAGCCCACAGCAGTGGCAGACAGGTGGTCAGTCTGGCCCCAGGGGGCTGGACCCTTGTTATCTGCAATTGTGGTGGGGATATTCGTATACGAATGCAAATATTCCTATCTCTAGTGATGGGTAGTTCTTTAATCCATTATTGTCAAAAATTGAGTCTCAGCTGAAAAAGGACAATATAATCCCCAGTCTTCATTCAATGGTTCAAATTTACCACTGTGTTCTCCACCTTTCAGCAGAAAAGATTGAAGTAAATGGATTACAAGATTGGAGAGAAGCAAGAACTACTGGCATGTCATTGCACAAAGAGAATACACCATTTGCTACCCAAGTACTACAAGGCCTTCAACCAGGTGAAATTTGATTTAAATCACAATTTAGAATGATCACTACTCAGAAAGATTTGATTTAATAATGTGATTTTTTAATCTCACCAGCAGTGCACTCCTGTTTGTTATAACCATAATATCTATTTTTCACAATATATATTTGCCCCAATACCCTTGCCCAAAGCAACTATGGGCCTACAATAATGTCCACCTCCATTAATGCTCTATTCAATTACACTATATAGGAGCCTATGGGATTTCACAAAGTCTCAATCCAGGAACTGGTCAGCCCCATTTACAAACCCTTTTTAAAGGAGATTTTAATAATACAATATTTATAACCACCATTCACTAATGAAAGCTGTCACCACTGAGGATTTTTTAAAGAAAACAAAGCATCTTCACAATTTAAAAAATCCAATTCAAAAATTTTAAGATACAATTTCATTTTAAAAATACATTATCATCACCAGCATCATTTATTTTATGCACTTTGTTTCCAGCCACCAAGCAGCTGACACAGCCTTGCCTTTGCTTCTCAGACTAGAGATTTCAGAGTACTATTAAAAGAGACCAAAAAGTTAAATGTTTTATTTAGCATTGAAAGTTACTCATGAGGTCAGTGTGTGCATTCCATATGGGTTTATGCTACAAGTACCAAAATAACTTGGCCATCTCTGCAGTGCTCGGATCAAAAATTAGGGAACAAGATGGCGAAAGGGCAAAAAAAGATCCCATGCCAAAATTATAAATAAGATGAAGCTGTCAAGCTTTTGTTTATGTCTGCTCAAAACCTTCCTCTTGGAAAATATATCCAGAATCTCAGTCAAGAGTATGCAGGCATAGAGAGGTCAGCAGTTTATAAGAAGAACATAGCAAACATAAATGCTGATAAACTCTGATTGTGAGAAGAAATCCTGAGAAAGCAAGAAGGATTAGTTTGTAATAAAGTCACTGTATTTTAGTTTTTAAAAACTGACATGTACAAAATTCTCATGAAAAGAGTTAGTGATTCTACAAGCTTTTTTTTTTAATCAGTAATGGAATATGATCTTATATCCAGAAGAAACAGGAATAAAGTCAGAAAGACAAAAGATAGAAATAAGTTTACTCTTCAACTGAATTTGAAAACCCACCTTTTCAGAAAAGCTTTCCCCTACTGATGTTCCAGCCTCCTTTTTGATTAATAAGCATGGTGAGAGCAAAGGAAGAAGAGAAAAGATAAATGAAAATAAAAACCTGAGCAAAGTAGCACTGGAATTTTCTTAAGAGAAATACTTGCATTTGCTTTTAGTTGCTGTAAGCAGGGTTATTGCAGTAACAGGTTAGCAACAAATTAAGAAAAACAGTATCTATCAACTTGCAAGACTCATGAGTCATGACCGCCTATTCTACATATATAGGGAGTATAGGAAGGCAGAAAACCTGATACAATATTTTATACTCACTGAAGAAAGAAAAACCCATCCTAATCACCTAATTAGGATATTCAGTACACATTTAGAAAAACATTTATTGAACTTGTCTTCTATTCTGCAAGAAAATAATGCATGTAAGTATCATGAAACACTTCACAAACGCTACCAATATATTTAAGCTGAGCAGGACATGCAACACACTATCTTAAACTTTCTCTAGATGTGAGAATCTACAATACTGGAACATACAACTTTCATCTCCAGATCCCAAAACTCAAGCAGATTTTTACTCCACTACATAATTATATTTAAAAGCAATATATAACGGTACTTTGGTCGTTCTGGACAGACATAACGAGCCCACACTTCTAAACTGTGATTTGACAGCCACAATGACGCTGTTTCACTAACTACAAGCGCAATGTCTGTAGTACATCTAGGACAATTGTTCAACTAGGAATCTGCCATGACGTTGGTTTTCCTCATAGGTCAATAAAAGGTGGCATCTCCAGAAAAATGAACTAACCAGAAATACCACCAGACATTATTTCTGTTTTGGGGTAACTTCTATTAAGCAGCATGCTTTAATTCATTTCATTTGGAGACAAAGCACTGAAAAGGAAGTTTCTGGAAGCAGCCCAAGCATTTCCTCTCAATAGTGCCCAAGCGAGCAAACATTGGAATTGGTGGTTGGCTCATTAAATCAAAATAAAAACAGACAGTCGTGTGAAAGCTGACTAACTCTTTCATTTTCTTCAGCTACTATCCAGATTCAATCACTCTGCTTTAAGCATTTTTTTACATTTTCAAATATAGATATCAATTTGCAGACTAGCATTTGAGAATGAACAAAATTTAATTTTAAGATATCTTCCTAATTTACCTTGTTACAATACATTTATTTTCATTTCAAAGCCTACAATTCTGTTACAGCATTTTCTTATACAATCCGACCCTGTTTTCTCGAAAATAAGAAAGGGATTTATACTAATTCTTTCTCCAAAAACACATTAAAGCTTATTTTCAAGGGATGTTTTATTTTTTTCATGTACAACAAACTACGTTTATTCAAATATAGTCATGTCATCTTATTCTGGTTGCTGCACAGTGGTGGAGGGCAGAGTTTCACTTAACTGGGGCTTATTTTGGGGGTAGGGCTTATATTACGAGCATCCTGAAAAATCATACTAGGGCTTATTTTCTGGTTACGGCTTATTTCAGGGGAAACAGGGTACAATAATGCTGACAAGTAAACAATGGCCAAAATTCTCTTGTATAAATGATCTTACACCATGCATGTTGATGATGTCATCAGTCAGTGGTTTTTATCATTCATTAAAAGTTCTCTATTCCATATTCACACCATATCCCAAGACTCTATGAGGGGGAAGCCTTTAATGCCTGAAAGTCACTGCCCACAGTCTTGAACCTGTTGTCTGAACCATCAGTACCAATTTTTGGATATTAAAGATTTCTCCATAGTCTGAGACTCCCAAAGGCATTCCTAAATCAAAAAGGATCCCAAGGAAGCTTTAGGATCGGGGGTGAGGTGGGTGGGTGGGTAGATGGTACAGAAAAATTTTAAGAAGTGACAAAAGCCCTCTGATGATGTCATCATCAACTTGCATGGGAGTAATGTTTTGGTCATTAATCATTCAGGGTTATGGTTTGGATACAGGGAAGTAGCTCAACTGTATAAAACATCTACTTTCAATAAAGAAGATAGCTAAATGTTACACAGCTTATTTTTCCTCTCCAGTATAGATAAGTTAGTAAGCAAATGAAACAGCTTCTCTAAGCTTTCATAAAAAGAAAAAGACTATAAAATGAATAAACTTTTAGAAGTCCAAACTTATCACAAGTGCAATGATAGCCAGTGAAAATTTGTAGATTTGAGGCATCTTCTATTATCATTCCGAATTTCAGATTGCAGAAGAAAGCTTGCAAGGCATAATCCTGAAGGAAACCAACTTTACTGTTTCAGACATGATGCAGAAGGCAACACAGACTTGTCACTACAAGCTGTCTACTCATCACCTCATATCCCAGTAAGCTTGTATGCTAGTGATATAAAGAAATAGTTTCTAGTTATTAGAAAAAACACATCAAGCCAGGTAAAATCCTAGGCCTTTTAAATCTGATGCCTAATGTTCCCTGTCTGGAAATTTACATATATGTAGTCAGTGGAATGCACTCTCTTCAAAGTTACAATCTCTTTTTACTCTAGTCAATTTTGAGAACTGAATAAAAAGATATCTTTTTAGACTGGCACATGATTTTAACCTGCTGTGTTTTTATGATTTAATGGTTTTAATGTATTTAGTTAGTTTAATGTTTTTACAATAGGGCTAGATTACTTGATTTCTGTTTCTTGTTAAAATTAGTTTTATCTGTTTTTATTATTTTAAGACATTTGCAAACCACCCTCTGTGTTAGTTTTTTAGTGGAAAGGCAGGGTATAAATGTAATGAACAAATAAAAAAATATCCCACATACTGTATTTCCAACCTCTATCAGCTGTCTTTTCTTGTCACTATCTATATTCTTTCTTTCTAGCCACTTTTGTCCTCAGAGCTTTGCCATGTTGACTCATATTCTGTCTCCTATCATTCACCACCTCTCCCCTTGCTTCTATTACATCGAAACACTTTAACTTATGGCTAGTGAGAGTTTGCAAACAGACAGAGCACAAGTGACCACAGTTCTGATCATTGGAATCTGTCAAGACTATATACTGTATTTTCAAGCAGCCTTTTTTGGGTGGGTGGGTGTTAGATTAGGCAAGAAATAAAACAAATACAGTGGACCCTCGACTTACAGACGGCTCGACTTACAGACTTTTCGAATTACAGACTTCTCTGGCTGCAAAATTTAGGTTCGAATTACAGCCAGAGACTTGACCTACAGACCAGAAAAAAACCAAAATGGAACAAAAATGGAACAAAAACGGCTGGTTACGGGATTAATCGGTTTTCAATGCATTGTAGGTCAATGGAGACTCGACCTACAGACTTTTCGACCTGCAGCCACTGTTCCAATACGGTTTAATTCCATAAGTAGAGGGTCCACTGTAATCCAAGAATAATCTCTAAAACTGATTCCCTTTCAAAACAGGTGGAAAGGCTATGGGTAGTTTTAGCACTAGAACCTAATGATGAGTAAAATGCATCACTTTAAGAAGATAATGCTGGAAGTTCAAGTTAGAATCTTGCTGTTGCCAGTATTCATCTCTCCTCCAAGGCTGGGCAAGGGATGAGAGATACTGTATTTCTCCCTCAATGCTTTACTTATCGTTGGATCTGCTCTCACCAAAACTTCTACAGTTTTGTACTTCAAAGATTCTAATCATCTCACAGAAGAAGAAGAAAAGGCACTTTTTATGTTAGTACTGTAGTACTAAAGAACTGGGAGTAGATACTACTGATGGATTACTGTAAATCACAGTGGTCCCCAACCTTTTCCCAACCACAGAGCGGTTGGGGGGGCGTGGTGTGTCCACTGGCGGGTGGGAGAGCTTGCACACATGTGCATATCACGCTCATGGAGGGGATGCTTGCACACAGGGGCCAAACACTTGCGCGCATGCGGGGGGAATGCACCCGGGGGGGGAGATCTATGTCTGCAGCCTGGTCCTGGATAGGCCACGGACCACTGCCAGGTCGCGGACCGGGGGTTGGGGACCTTTGATCTACACACTTCCCCTTGAATTGCACTAATTTGAGCAGCATGGCGTGCTTATACACTTTTTTCAATGGCACAGTGGTTAAACTGCTGTACTACAGCTAAAACTGTGCTCACGACCCAGGGTTCAATCCCAGGTAGCCGGCTCAGCCTTCTATCCTTCTGAGGTCGGTAAAATGAGTACCCAGTTCTCTGGGGGGTTAATGTGTAGCCTGGATAATTAACTTGTAAACCACCCAGAGAGTGCTTGAAGTGCTGTGGGGCGGTATATAAGCAGCACGCTTTGCTTTGCTTTTATAAATATTTCAGTAAATACTGTGCTAATTGTCTCCAGGAAGTGTCCTGAGAAAGACAGAACTTGGACTTACCAAGACCCCTATTGTTGGCACTGTTAGCAGCAGCCCATCAGATCTGGCAGTCCAGATGGCTACTTCTCCTGGCACAGTGGAATGCTGCTCTGTTAGGAGGGGGAGGAGGAGAGGTCGCGCCTCCATTTCTGCCCTCTGATAGAGGCTTTAGGTGCATTTCTGGGTGCGTAAGAGTTATACATGTATTTTGAACTGCATGGAAGTCTGGCACCCCTAACTCCACTGTTATTGAAGGAAGAAGTACTGTATACTGTACGTAGGCCTCAATCTATCTTTTAACCTCTTTAATCTATAGAAGCTGAGGTCACTTTGATCTCTGAACTAAGATCTCCATTTTTATAAATCAGTGTACCAGTATCATGTGACCATGTTACTGTTATTTGTCTCTTCCTCTTTCCTACTGCCTTCAATTTTTCCAATGAGTCTAGCCTTCTGATGATATGCCCAAAGTATAACTACAATTCAATCATTTTAACTTCTAGTGAAAATTCAGACTTGCTCTGATCTGAAACTAGTTCATTTGTCTTTTCAGAGGTCCATGAAAATCTCTCCTGCAATACCTCTTTTCAAATGAATCAATTTTTTCCCTCTCAGCTTTCTTCACTCTCCAACTGCAACATCTATTCATGGTAATCAGGAATACCACAGTCCAAATGATCTTTCCTTGGACATCAGTGATACATACTTTCTCCTAAAGATCTTTTCTAGTTCTTTCATGGCTGTCTTTCCAAGTCTCAATTTTGTTCTGATATGTTGTTATAGCCTCCGTTTTGATTAATGATTGAACCAAAATTCTAGAAAATGTGCACTGTTCTCGCTAAACTGATATAGTTTCTATAGTTTTGTCTTCTTAATGTTTGACTGTGATCCACTTTTTGTACCTTCTCATTACATCTTTGCCAGTAATCAGTTCAGATCACTGGCACCTTTGCCCTTCTATATGTATTAAGCCACCTGTTTCTGCTAATAACCTCCATTATTTGCTCTCTCTCATATGCTGTTGTAACTTGGGGATGAGGACAAGTGTCCCTTTGTACATAAAACAGTCTCTAAAAATAGAATCCAGGGAACTTGTTCTAGACAGATATGCAACTTGGGTTACAGAAGTCCATTTTAATGTGAAAATAAAGGAATGCAATTTTTAAAAAAATTAGGGCTAGGTAATGGAACAACCAAAACAGTCAGCCAGAAGGCACACTACAATTTAAAAAAAGATTTTACTGTACAATCCCAATGTTCTCTGGGCTAGATACTTCTCCCACCCAATTATGCAGCTCCTAAGACGGTTAAACTGATTGGTCTGTTTAACCAGGTCATACTTGCCAAACAATAATCAGTTTAAAAAGATAATGGCAAAGCAAGTATAATCTTTACCACAAATAGCTCATCATCTGGACACATATCCTAATTTTCCTCCACATTAAGGAGGCGGCGGCACCCAAACAAATTAAAAGTTTGAGGTAACTGGGGTGAAATTGAAATACTACAAAAAGAACAAGATTCCAAGAGAGTTAAAAAAAAGCCAGCAATGCTGACCCGCAGAACTAAGGTGGGAACATGCCCCCAACATACCCATGTGAGCTGCTGGCCAATAACTCATATGGGCAATACCCAGCAAAGCCAGTAGGCATGGCTGATTGGTGTTACAGTCCAACAATATCACTTGGAGGACCATACATCGTTTACCCTTGGACTAAGGTGCACAGTCCACTGAATCAGTACATATCTGATGAATAGAATTTGTCCTCCTATAATGTTGGTGTAACTATACGTCTCATACAGGTTTAACCATGTAGGTCAAAGGCAAGCACAAGTATTCCAAATATAGAATCGAATCTACAGCCAACCTGCAGACTGGGGAAGAGTGACAAAGCTGGCCACCATCATGCCAAGGAGCCAGCAATGGGAACAGACTGTTAAACCCTGGCAGACAAAGGATATTAAGTATCTCTAAGGCCCAAAGACTAGTATAGCACTCAAATGAATGGTCACATTTGTACTTAGCTTATGCTTTGCTAAATCAACCATCATAATAATTTATTTGAGTCATACCTATGGTGTAATACTATTATTTTGCAAAAGAAAAGTTGTAATTGTTGCTGTTAGTCATGGATGTTAGCTTTGATACCAAAATTAAGCTGTGATATAGAAGAACCTAAACTGTATTACATGCATGGATATTTAGCTAAGAGGGGTGTCAATTATGACAAAATAAAGAATGAAAGGTGTATCCCATCAGAGACAAGGGAGAAATGTAATCTTTAGTATGAAGAATTATTCAGCTATAACTAAGATTATATCATATTTCACAGACACTGACTGATTTTTTTAAAAAAATACCTCTGACATTTACTATATTGTGGAAGTCACACTGACTTTGTTCACTGATCAAAACAAGTTCTTACTGACATCAGCACTTAAGTATAAATATAGCAACTAAAGAGCAAGATATAGTGAAGCCTGAATCATCAATAAAATTGCCAACTAAGTCCAATTCCCATATAGCCATTGTTACTAATTATGTATGAAGCCTGAAGGACACACACAATGGTCAAAATTCTTTGAATGTTAGGCAACCATTTATTTTTATTTCTAGTCCATAATAAAATAAACACAGTTTTAAACTGAGTGACTATATTGCCCAAAAGATTAGCTCCCCAGGATCTTCTTATAATAGGAGTTTCAAGAATTGAGTACTTTAAAGGTCAAACTCTAAGCTAAAGGGATATACGATACAACCCTACTTATTTCTTCAAATAACCAAGGACATCCTTAACCAAGGGCTGTGAAATATGAACAACCACATTCACATGCAGATATTCTGCAAAGTGAGAGTTTTTTTCTAACCAGATATTACTGACCTTGATTGGATCCTCATTCCAATCCAGAATATATGACTGACAGAGCAATCCTGTGCACACTTACTTGGAAGAAAGCCCACTGAATGCAACTGACCTTACTTCTGATTTTAGAAATGCACAAGAATGCAGTGTGAAAAGAATCATGGTGCCTGGTATTGCAGCACATACACTATGCATCATGATCAACCCCCTGTCACTAAAAAAATTATTCATACAAATGGGCCTCTTGGCAAAAGCAATGCAGTAGTCTCAATGATTAATTGCTGTATCAGTGGCATTCACTATGAAGCCCACCACTCACTGAAGCTGTATACAGCAAATGTATTGCATTAGACACCTACTAAACAATCTTGAAAAATATGCTGACTATTTGATCGTAAGAATGAGATATGAGGTGGGAGACTCTACCTGCAATTTAGAACAAGTGTGTGTGATCAAGTCACTGAACATTACTCAATGCACATAATGCAGAGCCACTTGCCAAGACATGGATATCCTCGTACTGTATTCTGTATGCAGTAAAGGCCATGCAACATATTTTTCCTGTATTTGACAAGTTCTGCTTACTGAAGAAGTGTGATTAACCCCCAAAAGGAGAGCTGTTCTGTAAGTTCTTCTCACGTAACAGTAGAAGTGTAAATATATGAAGTATTACAGTTGGAGTACAAAGCATATCAGACCACAAGCTGGGCTAGAGAATAAGCAGAGGTTCAAGCTCACAAAATACACTGAAGCAGCTATAAATAGTCAAAACTCACAAATGAGAACCAGTGCTCTGTCTTAAAGGACCAAGATTGCCCTTGGTCATCTGAAGTTTGTAAACCTTAATTTGTTTTTGGAAACTATCACTGCCTAGCAATTTTAAAAAATGGTTTCTGCACTGACTTGTAGGATTTGCCTCCCCTTTAAAGTTACTTAATGTGTTTCAGCTTCAAGCACAGACAAGAATTAGGCTCATGCAACATTTCTGAAGAAACCTATATGAAACTATGACAAACACTGCTATTGCAAATAGATTGTGCTGAATGCTACCTTGGAAATTCAGCACTTGCTCAATTGTTTCTCTTTTCTGGTATCAAAAATCAGAAGATTCTAAGCCTAAAATGTAATTAAAGTATTCCCATGACCACTACATGCAGAAACAATGAAGGTTCTTTTCACTTTATGCCTCTTTCTGCTCTTTCAAGACTAACCATAGTTATAATGGAAGAATCATTTCAACTGAAGTATAAAAGAGAAAATAAAAATACTGTATTTATGTAATTCTATAGAGATCTAGTTACATGTGTAAATTTTGTGTTAAAGTTCCTCCTGCAATCTTGCTCTTTTATGGTCAAGAGCAATTGACAATCCAAATTATACTTCACACTATCACTAACATTGTCAGGGTGCATAATCTGTGACTAACCAATCTAGTACTGCTTAATTTGAAAATTCATACATGACCAAACCAGAAAAAACAACACATAAAAGCAAACAAAAAACCCATCTATATGATTAATCTAAAATTAATCTAAAACTATTTTAATTTTATTTTATATTTTTACAACAAAGCTGGGCAAATTTCTTAACATGCATGTGTCCTATCTATGACAGATATCTATTTTGCTTCATTTTTAACTAGAACCACTAACCTTCCATCACTTTAGACTGCAAATGATCATGGACAATTGTAACTGGGCAGTCTCCAAATACTTAATTTCTATGAGCTTGCTGATACAAGTGACACTAAATCTGATGTGTGGCCACATGATTAAACTACTGTACTGATTAACTTCAGAACTGACAGTGACTTACAATGAAGTGTTCAAGTTTGGATATTTTCTCTAAAACATAATTCTGGAAGTCCAGAATCCACACAGATTCTATTATTGAAGTACCTACAACTGAATTGCACACTGACAATATATAACCTATAGTTTTATAAGTTGTATCAAGAGCTAAGAAAAAGAATAGAGAAATTTGATATCACGTTTCAATAAATACAAAGCATAGACAATTGTTCCACTGTCATATTTCCACTTCTGCAGGTCTTCCTCTGGCATTCTAATTCATTAAGTAGTCCTTTCATAAAACGACATTTTGGCAGATGAACAGGGTTACTCTCACTTCTTTACTTCACTTTACAGTACTTCACTTGCCAAATCACTGACAAGTCCAAATCCTAACTGTCAAAATGACATTCCGGTCACATTTTGCAAAAAAATGCAATCAGCATGACTGTTGCCCTCAAATTCAATTGTCAGTACAGCAGCCACAGCCAAACTAATTGCCAAAATAGAAAGCCAACAGCATTTTGCTAAAATACTATCAGAAGAGTGACCTATGCCTCTGTGTGTAATCTTGTCTCCAGCATCTTTAGTGAATCACAATGACCACAAATATACAATAATCAGTTTAGTTTATTTTTATTTCATTCAAAGACTTCAAGTCTATCTTCCTTGCTGGGCCTGTTACTGTATACTCTGTAGTCAAATCAACAATACAAAAAGAAGTGTATCTTAAATTCAATGTCAATAAACATATCTTTTCTAAACAATTTGTTTGACAGAAAAAGTCCTGCAGCAGTCGTTCCATACAAAGAGACGTTGAGAACAAACCAACTGTTCTTTGAATTTCAGTAGTTCCTATTCAAGTTGCACAGAAATAAGTAATGCCCACCTATTAATGTGACAAATCTGCTTTGGAGTACTAAAAAGCAAACAGGCACTTTCCCAAATAGAAGACAATAATCCTCTACATCAATGCAACCAGCATGCAAACATTATCTCAAAAGGAATAAGGCCCGTCTTTCTAGAAAACCAAGGTGCACATTCAAATCACCTGCCTTCACAGAGCCTGCATTAAAGACATACAAATCAAACTTGAAATATATGTTATCTAGGTCATCAATTCATTCTTTGTCAAAGAAAAAAATGCATTCTTTCCTATGTTAACACTTGATCTATCCTTAATAACTTACACATTTTAGATTCAAAAACATCTGCTGGTTGTTCACTTATCCCTTGTGGTCTACAGATATATCACCAAACTGTGAGGAGCTTATAGGGAGAGAGAGATTTCTTAAGTGCAAATAGGAATAGAAGAATATTATAGGCAGACCAAAAGTAAGAAGTTCTGTGCTGATAACCTTCTTTACCAACATACAAAGCCTGTGAGATATTCAGGTGCCATACAATAAGAACATCAGGGTTGAGCATATCCTAGGCATTCTCAAGCTATTTTTAATTTTTTAATTGTCAAACTTTGCTCGCATGTGATTACTTTCACCCAAGATACAAATGTTCATTTTTACAGAATGGCAAAATTTTCTGAAAAAAGACCACAAGACATCCTCCACCATCTCTCTAATAATCCGTGTTATCATGCACACAAACCGTGTAAATGGAAACAAAGTGCACTACACTGCAGACCCACAATTTACTGTAATACCCGTTATTTTAAAAAGCATTCAATTACTGAAAAATCATACATTGTATCAATGAACAATTCTGAAGTGCACTCACATTTTCAGTGTCGCGTTCATTCACGGTGGGCAATGGAGTTCTAGTGGACATTTTCATTCACTTGTGCTGAAGCACAGTTTGTGATGGCAAAATCCAACTATATATTATATAAAAATTAAAAAAAAAACCTAACACCCTCCTCCCCCTGAATACTTATATATATATTTACAAAAAAAGAGTGATTTTACTGCATGATAGTGGTTATGGAGTGCCACCATCAAGAAAAAGGGAGGGTGGGGAGTGAAATGTAGGATATTTCCTCCACCACCACCCCTCTTTCTCATCTATATTACAGTCTGATAAAGGAGCATTGTATCCCTCTGAGAGTCTTGAGGGATCATCCTACAGACAGATTAGAATCCTTAGAAGATGGCAGCGACGGATTAAAGAAGAGAGGTATTCTCATGGAGTGCAAAAAAAAAAAACCTTGGGGGGGTGCGGACAGAAGTGTGTATGTGAGAGAGAACAGGGCTAGGATTAGGGAAATTGGGGAGGGGGGGTAATTAAGCAGCCGTTTCCAAGACGGAGAGCGTTGCAGGCAAGGAGGGGCGCAGCAACAGAGTCCAAGCGGCCACTGAGGGAGGAAATGCCCCCCTCCAAACAACACCCTATTTCGGTGCCTCCACCGTCCTCTTTCGGGCACTCCGCTGAGGAAGCAACAATGGGCCAACTATAAAGCGTCTCCGCCTCTCTTCCCCGCTCTCCCCAAACCCCAGTCCAGCTTCACCGGGCCGCGGCTCTCATGTTTTTACTCGCGCCCCCCTCCTCTTCTTCTTCCTTCCTTCCTTCCTTCCTCTTCTTCTCCAGCAGAAGTCCCAATTCCTGCCGCCGCCGCCGCCGCCGCCGCCTCCCTTCTAACCCCCTCCGCCCCCCCAAAAAGGCAGGCTCAGGCCGGGCAAAGCCCTCCCTCTCTTCTTCCACACAGGTCGGACAGAGCCCTCCCCCCCCCGCTCTGTGTCCGTGTTGGAACAGGCCGCCGCCAGCAAGCGGGCTCCCTCAGCCAGCGGCAAGAAGAGCGCCGCCGCCGCTGCCGCCGCTCCCGGATGATCCAAGATGGCCGCCCGGCTTCCTCTGCTCCGACATGAACCGGAAGGGACCACCTCCTGCACTGAGGCGAACTGCTGCGGGGGCTGCGGTGGGAGGGAAAGAAGAGCGCGCAGGCGCGGCCGCGCGTGCTCCGGCTCCCTCCCCTCCTCCCTCCCTCCCCTTGTTGCTAAGGTGCTCTGGCAGGGGTGAGGGGAGGAGTCGCGGTTTGGGCCCCTTTTTCTTTTCCTGATTATAATTCGTTGTGGTAGCCGTGAGGGAAACGAGTACAGTATGAGAGGGTCAATAGCTTATGCTCGCTTAGAGGGTGGAAACTGGCGAGGGCTATTAGCGATTAATCACGGTCACACATGCAGCGCATGAACGCCTTTGCAGTAGGAGTCCTGAATAAATGTAGGATTATTCCCGGGGTGGGGGGGCAACACCCCTTTACTTTCATTAGTAATTTCAATTTCTTCCAATTTCAGTTCCAATTTCAGGCCCAGAAAGCCTTCGTGGGTTCCTAGGACACGACAGAAGATGCTTTTTAAAGTGTTGTGTTATCTCCAGATGGTGGCCTTGACAGATCAAAACTGGACCTGATGATCCCTAGTACAGTATACTGAAGGAGGGGAAAAAAATCTAAACATCAGAAGCAGAATGGCAATTAAATACAATGTCAGTGACATTTCAACATAAAACACAACTGTCTTTAGAGAGAAGCACTGGAAAAAGTAGTAACAGGCAATGACATAATTGTTCTAGCTCAGCTGTTTTAATCAGACATCGGAAGGGGAAAAGAGAAGATCTTTATCTGGGTCCTGAACAAATAGAATAAAACTTTGCGATAAATTCTAGTTCAAGGATTTGCACAGAACTCGGTTCATCACCACATATTTGTTAAGGTTCTTTGCTTTCAAAGTGCAGTCAAGCAATGATACCACTGATTTTGTGTGCTTTCCTTTGTTACTAGGTTTGGCACCTTTTGATATCAGAGTGCCTTTCACATTAAAATGTTGTTTTACTGGGGTTTTTTTTAATGACCAAAGTGTGCACTATGCAAATATGTGGGTGATTCTAGTATTTGAAGTTCCTGGTAAAGTGTGACATGAATTGGACCTTAGAGAATATGAATACTCTTTCACTTCCCCTTTTCACACATACCTCATGCAACAATGATAACTTTAGTGCCGATTTGTATGGGCACAGTGTAAATGTGCCCCCATGTTAGCAAGTAGCCTGTTCTAGTTTTCAGAATGATTCTCAGATTTCTGTATACTGTAGTTCGCTAGATGAAGATGCTTGTTTCATAAGTACCCATATCCTTTGATGCTACCTACTAGACATCTTTCTTGCTGGGGCTGCAGCTGAAATATACATTTGAATGTGTGACTGGAGACAGAGGTGAAATACAATGCAGTTTGCAGCTCCCTAAAATCAGGGAGCTAGACGGGGTACAGATTGTATTTATCCTCAGTGTGGAAGGGATGGTCACTCTCGAATTGGCCTTCTCAGCCACACTAGACGCTGTTCCAAGTCCTCCATGCAGAGCATGATACCATAGTCTCTCGAGACTGAAGGATGCCTATGAATGAAGAAGACGGCAACCTAGTGATGGAGCTTCAATGCTATGCTTTGGTGATTCAAAGGATTAACACTGTTTCTCTGGAAGCTTGCTTATTCCTTGGGCCTCCGTTTGTAGTTTTCCAAATGAAAAATAAAACAATTACAGTTGTAATTCTCAGGTGCTTTTGCCTCATAAAAACTAAACAAAAGGCCTTCCCTGAACTTCTTACTTCTAGGGGATATGGGGAATATAAATGATATTTCAATTCCTGTTGTATATGCTCATTCCTGCTGTATATGTATATACCTGTTGTATCATATTCTAAATATCCACTGGCCTACTGGAGTTCACCAAGAAATTTCAGAAGAATATCAGTCTATATAGATTAGAGCAAAGCCTTTGACTGTGTAGCTCATGAGAAACTATGGGTTGTTTTGAAATAAATGAGTGCCCCTCAGCACTTGATTGTCCTAATGCATGACGCTAGAGGCATTCAAGAGAAAACTGGGCAACCATCTGTCAGATCTGCTTTGATCTGGATTCCTGCATTGAGCAAGGGAGTGGACTTGATGGCCTTATAGGCCTCTCCAACTCTGTGATTCTATGACTCTATGTATAGCTGAAGAAATTGGTCTCTTTTGTGGCCACTTTAAGGGCACTTTAAATATCTCTAAAATTTTGTGCCTTACTAGCTTCCTAGGGTTGATGTGCAGGGATCCATGTTTCCAGCACCATGTCTGCCATAGGACAAGACTCTGTCTGGACCATTTGGAGGTCACTTAATAGACTTCAAAGTGAAGTAGGAAGATCAAACAATAGTCAAGTAAAACGGGGCTACTTGGATACAAGATAAATTTTCTGCTACTGTGGAGAAATTCAACCAATGCAGCATTTATATGCATGCAATGTATGCCCCACCACACATACCAAAGAATATATAGTAGATGGTTGAGATAAGATACTGAAGAAGCTGGCATCTGGTCAAAAATATTCTATTTTAACATTTTAATTTGTTTTAAATTTTTACCTATATTTCTCGTACATCCATAATTTTAAATTGTGCAACACTCTGATACCAAAAAAGAAAAGAAAGAATAGGGAAATGTTCCATTCTACTTTGGCAACCTTTGTACTTCCCATGTTTTTGCATCTTTAGCATCTTTATTTTATTTTATTTATTTATTTAATACCCCACCTACAGTATCTGGTCATTTTGACCACTCTTACAACGTAAAAACATAACAAATATATATATTTACATTTATTCAAATACAGTCATGTCATCAATGTTTGGTTGCTGCACAGTGCTGCACAATGGCGGAGAGCGGGGTTTCACTTAACTAGAGTTTATTTTTGGGGTAGGGCTTATATTACGAGCATCTTGAATAATCATACTAGGGCTTATTTTCTGTGTAGGTCTTATTTTTTGGGAAACAGGGTACAGTATTACTCATGTAGACTTGCAGATCAGAGTCTAGTTTGCTTGAGGGAGTGTGAAAAGGCAATCATGACATCATTTTTCTCAACAGGCTCTCCTTTATGCAGCCAGTTACATACTGGTAGTGAACTAGGCATGCAACTGATTGTACTGCACCAGAGGAGGAAAACTTCACCACTGTTGCCTTTGCATGTGCAGTTTTTGTTAGGAGGATTTTTGCCTTAGTCATCTACGGTATCACTAGACTTTTTATTGTTTTTCCAACTTGGATGTAATTGGGATATAGGGTTGCTCTTTGTCTAATGCCAAATAGAATGCTCTTTGTGTAATGCCAAAAATATATCAACATGGGTGACAGGTGAGCCTCCCTAGGAAAAGCATTCCAAGGAAGAGTTAAAGCAGTAGCACTTTTCCTTTAAAGAAAGATGACTCAAAAAGGTAGCTGAACATTGGAGAGTTGGGAACATAATATGAAGAGAATGGAGAGAGATCCCCTCCTTACAACACTAGAACTAGGAGTTATGTAATAAAACTGAGTGGAGGTGCATTCAGGAGAGATAAAAGCAAGAATTTCTACACACAGTGCAGCAATACTTGCATCACGACGGCTTTTAACATGGATTTCATGCCAACCATACAAGGCAGGAGTATGGAACCTATACCCATAAAAATCTTGATGAACCATGATTTTCATCCCAGCATGTGGAGGACAAGGCTCAGTCTCTAGCTTTACTGAGGGTTGTGGCACAGTGGTTAAACTAGTATTGAGGCCAAAACTCTGCTCACAGTCAGTGTTTGATACCAACGGATTCTGACAGACAGCTTGAAGCAGACACAGCCTTCCAACCCTCCGAGGTTGTTAAAATGAATACCCAGCTCGCTGGGGTCACAATGTGTAGCCTGTACTGTATAATTAAAAAATTGTAAACTGCCCAAAGAGTACTTTAAGCGCTATGGGGCAGCATATAAGAAGCACACTGCCTTTTAAAAAAATATATAGTCTACCAATTCAGGTGCCATATACCTCTTAATATTAGATGTTGGTGATAGGAAGGGAATCAATTGACTTTAGTTCCTGCTTGTGGCCTTGATAAGGATGCTTGACTAGATGGCCATTTGGTCTAATCTTGGACAGTTCCTCCTGTCAGCTCAGACAACTGACTTCTCTTGGTTTTGTTCCAATATTAAATATGTCAGTTGCTTGTTATTTTAAAGATTTGGATCTGGAAGTCTAGATAACCAACAGGTAGGGCAGGTGACTTTTGTTCCAGAAAAACCTGGAAAACTTGCACATCATGTCATTATCATCTACTGTAGTTTTCCGGTGTACTCAAAATCTGGGATATTAATTGGCTTCTGGGTAACCACGGTAGGGAATGAAATACAAATGGAAGTTAAGAGGGATTGTTTCCATTTGCCTTGTTTTCCTGACAATGAGACCCAAATATACAGAACCAGTCACATTGCTTTTACACATCGAAAATGCATCTTTTATTATGCAAAGTTCTTAATAATGTCTATCCAATTTGTTCTCATAAAAATCTTCTCGACTAAGTATCTGTGCTTTCACATGGCACTAAAAACACCATTCAGCTGAACTTCCCTCGTGCCATTTTATTTATTATTTCAACTTTTACACGAGTCCATAGTGCATGCACTCTCTGGGCACTTCACAACTTATTAAAATAACATATAATGAATAGTACAAAATACAACACGAAAATACCATAAAATGGATAAAACCCTGCCACTAGCTGAAACCTATCTTTAAATAAAATTAAACAAATTAAAGCAGATTAGATCATCTCAGGTAATAAAAGCATTGATAAAAGGTGGCTTTATATAACACTATTTTTACTAATTTCTTAAAAACTGAGAGAAGACACCTGACATGCCTCTTTTAGAAGCTTGTTACAAAGGGAAGGCGCCATGACTGAAAAAGCACTGTTCTTGGTGTAAATTGTTTTGGCTTCTTTTGTTGTCACAATTTTTGACATCATGGATTGTGAGGAGCAGGTGCATGGGTAGCTGTTTGGTGGGAGAGATGGTCCAACAAATATTGAGCTTCTAAACCATCAAGGGCTTTATAGGTCATGGCCAGTATCTTGAATTTGTCATGGAAACTAATGGGGAGCCATTAAAGCATACCAAGACTGGAGATATGTGTTCATATCTGTTGGTAAGTGTGATTAGATCTGTGGAGGTTTCCATACTGACTTCAAGGGCAGCCCTATGTAGAGAGCATTGTAGTACAGTGGTGCCTCGACTTACAAACTTAATTGGTTCCGGAACTCCGGTCGTAACTCAAAATGGTTGTAAGTCGAAGCACCATTTCCCGTAGAATTGCATTGAAATGCAATTGATCCATTCTGGACAAAGAAAAAATTCACCAAAAAAAAGCACTGCAAGACCCATCGGAAACATGATTAATCCATTCCGGCTGAAAGGGGTGGGGGAGAGAGAAAAGCAAGCAAAGTGTGCAAGACCCATCGTAAATGCAAAAAAAGCAAAGCAGAAAGCAAGCAAAGCATGCAAGACTCATTGGAAATGCAGAAAAACCAAAGCAAAAAGCAAGGGAAGCATGCAAGACCCATCGGAAATGCAGAAAGAAGCAAAGCAAAAGGCAAGTAAAGTGTGCAAGACCCATTGGAAATGCAAAAAAGCAAAGCAGAAAGCAAGCAAAGCATGCAAGACTCATCAGAAATGCAAAAAAAGCAAAGCAGAAAGAAAGCAAAGCGTTCAAGACCCATCAGAAATGCAAGAAAAGTAAAGCAGAAAGCGAGTGAAGCGTGCAAGACCCATCGGAAATGCAAGCAAAGCAAAGCAAAAAGCAACCAAACCCTGCAAGACACATCGGAAATGGGGGGAAAAACCCAAAAAGCAAAGAACCCCCCCAAGACCCATCAGAAACGGGGGAAAACCCCAAAAAAACAAACAACCCCTCCAAGACCCATCAGAAATGGGGGGAAAAACTCCAAAAAGCAACCAAATCCCCCCAAGAACCATTGGAAATGGGGGGACCCAAAAAGCAAACAAACCCCCCAAGATCCATCAGAAATCGGAAACCCCCCAAAACAAACAAACCTGCAAGACCCATCACAGCATAGAAACATAATCCCACCGCCCAGCCCAAACCACGCTGCAAAACCCATCCAGAACAGTTTTTAAAATGCAGAAAGCAGCACCTTACCCAGGGCCGGACTGGGACCAAAAATCGGCCCTGGCATTTAGAGCACACAGGCCCGCCGGCTGTGGGGACACAGGTCCACCTGTTGTGGGCTCCATTCACGATATTGTGGCGCGCTGAAAGGGCGTTGCTGGTATAGTGGTATTGGTACATGCTTACGAGTTCTCCCTATCCCAATCATTGCCCTGGTTGTATAAATAACAAGGAGCATCAGGAAATCTAAACCTATAAAATCATCACGTTTAACAAAAAGTGTAATTAAAATTTAATGTTTAAATTTGTCAATGCTAGTGCTCTCTAAACAAAAAACACCAACAGTACAATGTGAGATCTTATAGCTATTTTAATGTATTGAAACATTAGATCATTAAACATAACTGCAACAAAACGTTCAATGTGAACAAGCCATAAGTAGCAGATCCTCCTACATCAACACTTCCACCAGGAACAAAAGGCTCAGCTCAAGAACTTTCCACCTCGTTTATGATTTGAACATTTTAAATTTGAACCCTACTAATACTGGAAAGACTTAGGAATGATACGTTATCAAGGAATAAGAAGACTTTGCAGGGCTTCACTAGTCTCTGCAACTCTGTTGATGATGGCATCCACATCAAGACTCATGAGGATTTCTTTTTCTGTAGCCATTAACATGAATGAATCCAAATGGTCCTGGGATACAGTATTCCTCAGTCGATTCTTGATGAATCTCAAGGTGGAGAAGCTTCTCTCACAAGCAACTTGAGTAAACGATAGAGTCAGCAGGAATTTGTAGGCTAGACCTATCACATTATAGGCATCTGTTAATAAATTGTAGCGCCGTAGAATTTGATAGCAACAAATGGCACAGTTCTTACATGTTGCACATGGCTTATTTAACAGCTCCATTTCATCAAATTGTTGACTTAGATCTTCCATGGGCGTTTCTCTTGACACCCTTACAGTGTATTCTTCTAGTGCTGATGTCTTCAATTTGTCCCAATGCAAAGCTAGACTAGTTAATTCACACCGCAAATTTTCAGCTGTGGCATTCTCATTAAATTTGATCAAGACTTTACTTAAATCTTCCATTGTAGATATATGAAGCCCTTGTTCTCTTATGTTTGAAAAGTTCCTAGGGTCTAGGCATGCTGTGCTTAAAAGTGGGCTTGGGGGGGGTGTCTTCGCTTTGCATCATTTTCGTTTAAAAAAGCGGTTGCATGGTTTTAAGTGATTTTCTGCAGAATGCTAGTGTTTGGTGTGGCCTGAATATTTAAGATTTCGGTGTGTTCTGGTGTTTCTTGTTACCGATCTTAATGGAAAAAGAATTCAGAGGCTCCACCGCCTCAAGTTTGCGTTTCCACGACCGTCCTGTGAACCTTGACTGGCAGGGGTTAGCCTTAAAAAGTCAATACTACTGTATATAGTAGGGCTTACTCCTTAAGCGTGCATGTATGGGATCGGAGCCTAAATAAAGAAGCCACGTGGCTGGACCTTTCCACAGCGCCCACCACAGGCAGTACTTACCTAGGAGTAAATCCTATTGCATATAGTGGCGGTTCCGGTGATTAAAAGTACGATGCTTTTGGCAGAGATTTCTCCCGGGGTTGGAAGGATCTGTTTGCTAGTTTGCTAAGAATGTATTTTTATTTTATTTTTTTGCACGAATTTTGCCTTGGCGATTGCACACCCTCCTTAAAAACCTGTTGCCTCTCCAGCCCCGCGCATGCATTTTCTTTATTTCCTGCACTGCAATGCCGCTTCTGGTTCACGCTCCCCCCCTCCCTCTTCCGGGAACGAGGAGACGATGAGTTACTTTGCAGAAACTAAGGAACTGCAGGGTGTCTGGGAGTGAATTTGTTTCCCCACCCCACCCACTACCTTGGCTTTGCAACAGGAGGGAGCCCCAATTGGGCTCCCCTGCAGCCTGTTGCATGCAAGGGTCTGAGGTCCCTGCCGCCCTCCGATTTCCACCCCCCCGCGGACGGCCGCCCTTCCTGCGGATCCCGGCCCGGGGCCAGCGCCGATGTAAACATTCCACAAAAGGGCTCCCCAGAGAAGGGGCGGGGCCTCTGGGCCACCGTGCGGGGCGGGGCCTGGAAAGGGTAGGCGGTAGGCGGGGCTTTTCCCTCTCCTCCCCTCTTGGGGAGACGGGCAAGTCCTTGGGCCAAAGGCGAGCCGGTTCCTCGAGCCCGCCGGCCAGTAAGCGCACCGCAAGGGTGGGGTGCCGCTTCTCATATGGACATTTTGGCTCCTCGCAGCCTTGCCCCTCCTTCTCCCTCTCTTTTCCCCCACAACCCTCCTTTTTAGCATCCCCTTCCTGGGTGCTGGCACCCAATCGTGGTGTCGGCGGCCAGCCAGTGCCGGCCGCTGATTGGCGCCCGAGTTGGAGCGGCGTCGGCCGCTCCCAATCGCGGCGCGGGAGGTCTCCGCGGGGCAGCGGAGGGGCGGGATTTCCCAGGGAACAGAGAAGCGGGCAGCGCTCGGTGGCGGCGGCGGCGGTGGCCGTCCTGAGGTGGTTGGCTCTGTAGTCCTTGGGCTTCCCTTTTCCCCTCTTCCCTCCCTCCCTCCCTGCCCCCCAGTCCTCTCCACCCGCATCATAGAGGGATGTATGCCTGAGGCAGGAACCGGCCCGTTCTGACCATCGGCCCTTCTGGCATTTGCCAGAAGTGCCAGATGGCCAGTCCGGCCCTGACCTTACCTCACCAGGTAGTCCGAAGCCTCCTCCGATCGCACTCACTCTAACCGTTGGGGCGAAAGAGCTACAAAGAAGCAGCCTCTTCATCTACCAACGGTTAGCAATTTGAATTCTCCGCCTTTTCCCTACACTTTATTGGTTGTAACTCAAAGCTCTGGCCGCAAGTCAAAGCAAATTTTGCGGCTGGAGCTGGTCATAACTCGAAATGGTCGTAAGTCGGGACGTTTGTAAGTCAAGGCACCATTGTACAGTAGTCTATTTTAGAGATCATCAATACATTAACTACTTTTCAAGATAGAGGCACAGCTGGACAATCTACCAAAGCTGATGAATGGCACTCTTGGCCAAAACAAATACTGTATTTGTATTTCCATTGAAAAAGCTGCTTCCAAGAGTAACCCCAGGTTGCAAATCTGATCATTTTGGGGGAGTGTGACCCCATCAACCTCTAACGGGTCCAATTATCCTCCCAACAGCAGAATCTCCATTTTAACTGGATTCAGTTTCAGTTTATTGGCCTTTGTCCAGTCTGAACCGAACATCTACTGCATCACCCACAGATGATGAAAAGGAGGAAGAGGGAGCTGTGTGTCATCCACATATCCATGACACAAACTCAAAATTTCTGTATGACTTCTCCCAACAGCTTCATATTGATTTTTTGGATATATAGTGTAGATTGCTACCTACACAAAAAGCAGTCGTAGTTTACACACTGGAAACTTTCCATCTAGATAACCGCAACATGCTCTACATGGGGCTGCCCTGGAAGACAACATGGAAGCTGCAGTTAATGCAGAAAACAGTAAGAAGACTGCTTCTGGAACATTGTACAGACACTGTATTATATTGGGTTCAAAGAATGACTGGAGTCAAGCAGCCTGTGGGCTGCATATGGCCCCCAAGGTCATTTTTGGATTCCGGAACTCACCATTTTTTGTTTGAATCCCCTAGAACATTAGGATTGTGCAAGAAATGCCCTATGCAACCCACAGTAAAGGATTTTCCTTTGAAGACAAAGTGTGAAGGATTTTTTTACATTCAAAACTCTGCAACATGTTTTACCAACAATCATTCCGAATGACAATGCTAACTTTGTTTACTATATAGTAAGACCAAAGCTGCTAATGGATCCTCCTTCCAATGAAAGGTATTTAGGATTGGGGTGTCAGTTTAACATACCTAATGTTTCAGCATGTTATAAATCTGTGTGATTGCTTGTGGTTTCTTAAGGGCAGCAGGTCAACCTTTCCTGGAGTTCTCCCTTTGAAGCCCACGAAACGATGCCAATAATTAATGTTGCCCAACATTTTCAAGCCAGCAAACTTCTTTTATAGACACCTTCTATTCATATCCCAGCATGTTTCCTGTGGAGATTCATCTCCTTTTCGGATGCTTGGCCTTCTGAGTCAGGCATGTAAGCGTTCCAGCCACACTGTACTTCCTGTGCAGTTGATATTGAATCAAAGGCTCCATTCACGGAGATGGAAAACAAAATATATGACTCTCGTCTATGTAATGTTTTCAAGTGCAGATTAATAATTGATGGCCCTGAACATTAGCAGGAAGGAACCTATTCTGTGGCCACAAAAGAGACGCGGGCTAAGCTTGTCTACTAGCTAAGTAGGTGGTGGAGGAGAACAGTTATCAAATGCTAAAAAGTTTGTATTGACTTGTGTCCTTCTACCTGTGGAATACGTATTGTGAGCTAATGGAATCTCACTCCCACCCTGTAGACTTTCAGTGCATCAATCTTCAGGTCTCCTCAGTGGATTTCAAGTTGTGGCGGTGGGGTGTGGAGAGGAACAGGCATCCCCAGTGCAAGAGCAGAATACCGTAGCTACTTACGTGACAATAATTCTAGCCAATACTACTGAGATTTTTAAAAAAATAAAAAGTTGTTGCGATGTGTTGTCAAGTAGCTTCTGACTTAAGGCAACCTTATCAAATTGTGGCCTCCAAATGATCCTGTCGTCAGCACTCCTGCTCAGCTGTTGCAAAACTCAAGGCTGTGGTTTCTTGTGAGTCAACTCCTCTCAAGTTAGATCTTCCTCGTTTCTCCTGCCTTCAAATTTTCCTGGCATTATTGTCTTTTCCACTGAGTCTCAGTTTAGTCATTTTTGCTAAGAATTCTAGGCCTGAATTAACCCAGCATCTTTCTGGCAGCCCATGGTAGCCATGAAGCTCTACTCCACAACCACATTTCAAATGAATCAATTATTTTCCCATTGGCTTTCTTCACAGTCCAGCTTTCATATCTGTACATAGTAACTGGGCATACCATAGTACAAATCGGGGGATCCCAACCTTGGGTAACCCAGGTGTCCATGGACTGTAACTCCCAGAAACCTCTAGTACAGCTAGTGGTGAAGACACTACTGGCTTAGATGATCTTCACTTTCGTTTCCAGTGATACATCTATAGATAGGCTCTAAAACACTCAAGGATTTCCCCCCCCCTAATTCCTTCATAGCTGATATCTTGGCTGCAGTCTCCATTTTGACTGATAATTGAACTAAGATATACAAAACACAAAACACTATCACTTGAAGACCTCTTGAAGGTTGTTGTTGTTGTTTAGTCGTTTAGTCGTGTCCGACTCTTCGTGACCCCATGGACCAGAGCACGCCAGGCCCTCCTATCTTCCACTGCCTCCCGGAGGTCTGTCAATTTCATGTTGGTTGCTTCGCAGACACTGTCCAGCCATCTCATCCTCTGTTGTCCCCTTCTCCTTTTGCCATCACACTTTCCTAACATCAAGGTCTTTTCCAAGGAGTCTTCTCTTCTCATCAGATGGCCAAAGTACTGGAGCCTCAGCTTCAGGATCTGTCCTTCCAGTGAGCACTCAGGGTTGATTTCCTTTAGAACTGATAGGTTTGTTCTCCTTGCAGTCCAGGGGACTCTCAAGAGCCTCCTCCAGCACCACAATTCAAAGGCATCAATTATTCGGCGGTCTGCTTTCTTTATGGTCCAGCTCTCACATCCATACATCACAACAGGAAAAACCATAGCTTTGACTATTCGGACTTTTGTTGGCAAGGTGATGTCCCTGCTTTTTAAGATGCTGTCAAGGTTTGTCATCTTGAAGGTTAGTTGTTTTGATCATACAGTTTCAGATTTAAGCCACAAGGACACAGCACAGACAGCTACCATGGTGGGACTTTTGAATGCACCCCCTCCCAGTTCCTTGAAGAGCAGCCCAATGGGACATCATGGGCTGTGTTTGAAATTCTGTGTTTGGATGTGTGTGTATTCTTCACAGCATTAAGCAGTGATCCACCTATACTCGGTCTGTGCACTGGAAAATAAAACTCACATGCTTCCAAATAGTCTTCAACCTCCAGCCATCCCTTTTTCCAGTGGAAGCTAAGTTGTGGGAAGAACTCCACCCCAGGATCTTCTTGCTGCTCAAGGAATGAGGTGAAAGGAAAAATATGAATTTGGCCCAATAGATACAGATAACTGTTGTTTAGTCATTAAGATGTGTCTGACTCTTTGTGACCCCATGGACCAGAGCATGCCAGGCCCTCCTGTCTTCCACTGCCTCCCGGAGCTGGGCCAAATTCATGTTGGTCACTTCGATGACACTGTCCAGCCATCTCATCCTCTGTTGTCCCCTTCTACTCTTGCCTTCACACTTTCCCAACCTCAGGGTCTTTTCCAGGGAGTCTTCTCATGAGATGGCCAAAGTATTGGAGCCTCAGCTTCAGGATCTGTCCTTCCAGTGAGCACTCAGGGTTGTTTTCTTTCAAAATTGATAGGTTTCTTCTCTTTGCAGTCCAGGGGACCCTCAAGAGCCTCCTCCAGCACCACAATTCAAAAGTGTCCATTCTTTGGTGGTCAGCCTTCTTTATGGTCCAGCTCTCACTTCCATACATCGATACTGGAAAAACCATAGCTTTGACTATGCGGACCTTTGTCGGCAAGGTGATGGCTCTGTTTTTTAAGATGCTGTCTAGGTTTGTCATCGCTGTAAAAAATAAAAATCGAGTGGGCTTCTATAGATAGTCTCTAAACCAGTTTTCACTGGCTGTCTTAGATTTCTATGGGAAAATTAGCAGAGTATGAATCAATATGTCATAGTGTTGAAGGATCCACCCAGCCATACTGTTTTCAAGGATATCGCTTTTCATTACCACTACTGGCATTCAGTTTTGCTTTCAGAAGTTAACATTCTGTACTAACTACGTACAGTGGTGCCTCACTAGACAGTTACACTGCGTGACAGTTTTTTCCCTAGACATTGACTTTTTGTGATCGCTACAGTGATTTGCAAAACAGTGATTCCTATGGGGGAATTTCACTGGACAATGTTTGGTTCCTGCTTTGCAAACCGATTCTCACTAGACGACAGTTTTGACAGCTCCCTCTGCGCTTGCAAAACAGGTGTTTTCGGGACCTAAGCTTCGCAAGACAGCAATTTAAACAGCTGATTGGCAGTTCGCAAAGCAGCTTTCCTATGGCCGATCTTCGCTAGACAACAACGATTCTTCCCCATTGGAACGCATTAAACAGCTTTCAATGCATTCCAGTGGGGAAATACTTTTTGCTAGACAATGATTTCGCTAAACAGCGATTTCAGTGGAACGGATTATCATCGTCTAGCGACGCACCACTGTATAGTCAATCTAAGGAGCTGTTTTGTTATGGTGCTTCCCCCCTGCAGATTTTCTTTTCCTATGTATATTTTGTACATGTGCAAACCTCCCCAAAACCTGCTCATACCTTCTCTTGGCATGGATGGTGCTATTCGGACTACACAAGGATCCGTTGATAAAGAAAACGGTCTCTGTTAGTGTGTGCTCTGGGACACAGCTGTCATGGGACATGCTTACACACACCAAACATATACATCCTGGCCTGGTTTTCTTTTTTTACAGTTGGAGAAAGCAAAATCAAAGAAAAACAAAAAAAAATCAATGCAACTTCACCAGAAGATGATGAAATTAAGGGGAGGGGCTGGGCCTCTGCAAGGCTGGTTTTTGTGCATTTCTGTAAACGTGCAAAGTGAAGAATTGTAACAACTGGTGCCATATTGTATCGCTTATTAAAAGTAGAAACACGTGAATGGCTTGTTTGGGTTTTTCTGAGGAATCATTCTGGCCTTTTGCACTCACTCTGTGCCAGTGATATTGTGTGGGCAGGGCCACAGGGGCGGTTGCTCTGGACACAAAATTCCTTGGGGTGTGTGTGCAAAACTTCAGTCCTGCCGCTGCCAAGCCATTGGGCATGGCAGAGCGCACAGCAGGTGAGAAAGTGCATGAGACTTCCCTCCCCTCTTCCAGCTACGGCTGCTTCGTTTGCTCCATTTCCCCCTCTTGGCACCTGGCAGGGGTGTCAGGGCTTGGCGAGTCGGAGAGGACCCGCATCCTTGGCGAGGACACCCCGGAGGAGGAAAGGCAGCTCACAGCAGCCTGGTCTCCCTGCTCCGTTGTAAACAAAATGGGCAGGTGGGCCACGTGGAGGGGGCGGAGGGGGGGCTCTGCTAGTACAGAGGCCTCTCTCCTGCCACCTCGAGGAAGTGCAATACTTGCCTGGCCTCGAGTGCTGGCAGACCACGCTCCCCCATGGCTCTGTGCTTAGATTCATACAGGACAAAGACAACAGATTAGCGATCCCAAAAAACGTGTTGCTATGCAGTTTCATTGTTAAACGGTGCGCTCGTTAAGCGAGGCACCACTGTACTATGAAGTTCCTGTTCATAGGCAAGATTTAGGCATTCCTGCTAGCAGCATTTCATTAGCAAATAAATAGAGCTCTATTGTTTTGTGAGGCTGGTCATCAGATGCACTGAGGCAACTGCTTCAGGAGTAGCAGTGATATGCTGGGGGATCATAAGGCTGTAGTGCTGGAAGAATCCTAAACAGTCATCAATCTGACCCTCTGCTAAAACAGAAAATCCACAGCTAAAAGAGATGTGTGTACCATATGGCCTGCCCCATGGTTCCAAGCAGAACTTGAAAGTAATTACTCAAAGTAACAAACTACAAGTAACTTATTACTTTAGGGTGATCACTATGGTAACTAGTAATTAAAATTTATAGTAATGAACTCCACATACGTTAAAGGCATTTGTAAACAATTGTGAATAGAATGTTTAAGTTTCACATGGATGCATTATTTGACAGTGTATTTCTATAAATATTGTCAAATGCAATGTCAGCCTCTCCTTCCCACAAGGGCAATCTGAAATGCAGGCAGATAGACTGGTCTATATCCAACAGAGACGTGGTAGGTCTTTGGTAAAGTGAATGGCTCTTAATTGCTTACTGTTGATCAAACGTCCCCAAAATCTTGCACAAGTAGGCTGGAAGACACCATTGTTCATGTGGTTGTACTGCTGTTTGGAAAAAGACCCTGATGTTGGGAAAGAGTGAAGGCAAGAGGAGAAGGGGACGACAGAGGATGAGATGGTTGGACAGTGTCATTGAAGCTACCAACATGCATCTGACCCAACTCCGGGAGGCAGTGGAAGACAGGAGGGCCTGGCATGCTTTGGTCCATGGGGTCACAAAAAGTTGGACACAACTAAATGACTAAACAACCACAACATAAATCTAGTGATAAATAAGCATAGTAGCTGAGAGTCCAAATTAAATCTGAAGTTGGTAGGTGTGAGGGTTCAATTTTTGGTTCCTCTCTTTGTGCAAAGAAATCAGGAGATTTTTGTAGTTTAGAAGCAGGTGACCTCAACAGATGGGAAACCTTGATGTCTGAGTGTTCAGCCTGGAGGCAGGCGGTGCATCATGGCCTCTCCCAATTTGAAGAGACCCTTGTACAGCAGGCCAAGGCAAAGAGGCAGTCGAGAAACCAGCCAAACCAGGGAGCTGGACAGGGGACAGATTGTATTTGTCTTCAGTGTGGAAGGGATTGTCACTCTCGAATTGGCCTTCTCAGCCACACAAGACACTGTTCCAAGACCTTCATACAGAGCACGTTACCATAGTCTCTCGAGACTGAAGGATGCCTACACAGAAGCAGGCGTGATGTTTATTGAGGTATTCAACAAACAACCAGTATCAACAACACAGTTCAAACGTTGTTCTCCTTCTGACAACGGGTCAGCCAGGGGCTTCTATTCTTCGTCTAGGAACAGGTCCCTTTCACCAGAGTTCCATGGACCTGGCCAATCCATTGACAAATTTGGGTTCACTGTCTGTCCCACTTCATCTTCCAGCAGGGGCATAGTGTCGTCGTCCCCAGCCATCCGCCCACATGGGACATCCAAGGGGTGTGGGGGTTTTCCAGGACTCTCCCTGTATTCCTTCCTCCTTGTTTTGTTCGCCCTCCATTCCAGCCTCTCCCTTCTTTCTCTCTCCACTCTCTCCTTTTCTTCTCTCGGCTTTCTCCTCCACTCTTTAGCTTCTGCCTGTCCCCAATATGATGGTCTCGGGGGGGGGGGGGCTCTCCCTTTTTCTTCCTATAGTCTGCCTGCTCCTTAGGTACTCTCAGCCTCTCCCATGCTCTGGTCCAGGGATCCTCCATCCAGACCCACTCCCAACATGGCGGCAATTGTTCCTCTCCCCTCTTTAGATCTGCTGTCCCTGCCTCTATCTCCACCCTCTTCTTCGGTTCTATTCCCGCCGTTTTTCCCTGAGTCCCTTCAACAGTTAGCTTTCGTATTCTTCCTTCTATTTCCTTCGTTTCTGCCCCTCGCTGCTCTTGGGGGATGAGTTTTTAATGAAAACATCATGAATTTACATTTCAGTGTAACATAACTAGAAGGAATGCAGTTACTTTACTGGTCTGATGTTTAGTTATTTCTAGGTATTTTTAAAAATATTTAGTTATTTCTTTAAAAAACGATGGCCCCTTCTTTACTGTCCTTCTGCAAGCAGGCAAAGACTTTTCTCTTCAGGCAACCTTTCCCTCAGTGAATGGCTGCTGAGTGGGTTTTTAAAAAAATGAATTTTATTTTGCTGCATTGACTGTGTTTTTGTGTTGCTCATTTTTTTGGTACCGTATTCAATGATCCTTTTAGTATTTTATATTCATTGTTACTAACGTATACTGTCTTTTAATTCTTGTAAGCTGCCTCGAGTCCTTTTTAAGGAGAAAGGGGAGTTTAAAATATTTTAAATAAATATTCCAAGAAATGGATTCATGCCATTCCTTTATCAATCCTGAAGTATTTATTCAGACACAAGAAGGAATGAAATGGGACTAAAAAGGAATAGGTGGTGCGATGAGCTATGACAATAAATCACAATTTCAAACACTGTAATGAGTAACAGGAATGACTTGGTGAAATTGAAATCTTTGAATTAATTCTTGGGGAAGGTTTTTCAAAGCTCTGAAAATCTTCTTTCCTAGTTATGCTTCCAAAGCTTGTTTATAGTAGTTAATCACTATATTACACAGTCTTTGTTTTTGGCAACTGTGTACTCACATATTTTAACTATTACGTAAAACACAATATTGGATATTTCCCTTATACTCTGGAGTGCTTCTCATTCTTTCTCCTTTGTTTCAGGACCTCTGGCTATAAAAGAAAATTATTTTCTTCCCCTGGGTTGAAAATAGATACCTCTATGTTGATTCACTTAACTCTAATTTTATGTATTTTCTTTACCAAGTTCCACAATCACTGCAAGAACAGCATGCAGTGACAAGGCAGATGAGTCACAAAGGTAAAGCGTTCTTATGCAATTAATATAATTATTTAGCATATATTTCTGCTGGCAGGGCACAGAAGTCCTGACGAGAGAAGGTAACCTTAGGACAGGGGAGGAGGCCAGGAAAAAGAAACTGATGAGAAAACTATCCTTAATTTGGTTCATGTAACAGAGTCAGATGTGCATGGGATAAATGCAAAGATCATCCACGATACAGACTAAATATTCTGGACAGGAAAAGAAGGGTTTGGGATCACCATCTCTTTGTATTGATGTATGGTGCTTCAGAAATTCTTAAAACAAACAGGAAGGACATGTCTCAAAATGTATTCCCAACTCTCCGTTAAGCAGTTATTGAAAAAAAAGTGGATAAATAATGTATTTCTGCTTCTCTCAGCCTTGAATCCCAACCATCTCATTTCTGCAAAACCACTTTCTAGTGATAAGAATTTAATCTTTGTGTCAAAGGAGGAGTTCCTTGCTGGAGCACTGAAATCCTGCTCTCCTATGCTAAGAGCAAGCTCAAGGGAGTTTGTAGGTTAAAAATATAAAACACCTACCACCCGAACAACAAAGAGCAGACTAGACAATAAAAATAACGGCAGCAAAACATCATTGGTACCAGTAGAATTCTATAGCTATACACATTTTTTATTTTTACTTATACACATACATATGTGTCAAAGGCTATGGCAGTGGTTTAGGTATCAGTGGTTTAGGTATCTGGCTATGGAGATCAGTGGCTTTGGTATCTGGCTGTGGAGCCACAGTTTAGGGGTTCAATTCCCCATTGCACCTGTGTAGCCTTGGGCAAGCTGCGCGACCCCAGGGCATCCCCAGGAGAAGGGAATGGAAAACCACTTCTGTGTATTCTCTACCTAGAAAACCCTAAAAAGGGTCGCCATAAGTAGGAATTGATTTGATGGTACATGATGATGATGATGATGCCAAGCAGAATAATACAGTTTTATAGAGTTCTACAGAACAATTCCAATTAAACACCGAATATACTAGAGAGGAGGAACAGCACTTTCATGCTGGTGGAGCGCCCACTGTGTCCTATACTTCAGGGAAGGGCAGTGTAGTCCTCCAGATGTTTGCTGGACTGCAACTCCCAGCATGCTGCCCAATTGACTATAATGGCTATGGATATTGGGAGTTGCCATCAACAACATGCTCGGTTCAGCAAGACAGAGGAAAAGACACAATCTATTCTATTTTTAAATGTTAGCATACAAGATGGGGAATTAGCCCTTAGATTATAACTACTCACATGGGTAGGTGCTTAAATCTTGCCTTAAGAAGTTGTCCAGGGCATCTTTACGAATATATTACCGCATTGTAATATACAGCATATTCCATTTGAAACTGCACAACCCTGCCCTGTACAATCCTGGGGCTTATAGTTTGGTGACGTGCTTAGATTTTTTTTTCAGTAGTTCAGCAACCTGCACTAGACATCTCTGGCACAGAATTCCAAGCTCTCCACTGAACTACATATCCCAGGATTTTGCATGATGTTACTACGATGGGCAAGGTGGCACCAACCTGCTGTCATTGTGTAGTATATGGACGTATTCAATTACATGGGGCTTAACCACAACTTCCAGGAGTATGGCACAGGTTTGGCTGGGTCTCATGCAACCTTGTGGAAGCCTTGTGAGATTCAGAAAAGCTTCGTGAGGGTTTTTTTTCCTGAAAAAATCCAAATCTTGAACATTAGGCTCTAAAACAAACAAATACAGGTAAATAAGCCCCACTGACAATGAATGGCATACCTCTAGGACAAATGGCGGGGCACAAGAGACAGCAAAGTTGGTGACAATAAAAAGTTTATGGCCATGTCTACAGGATGCTGGCAGTTGTAGTTTAAGAAATGGAAAAGCTCTGGTCCAGTAGGATGATGGTTCCAGTTAAAGTGCCTTGGGGCACCCGTGTTACTGTGCATCCAGCTGCATGAACCATGTCTTCTAGCTATTGACAATTGCTTGATTATTGACTTGGTTATTAACTATTTCCTTCTCTAGTTAATTGCTGGGCATGAAATCCTTGCAGTGGTGAACTGATTAACAGATGGAGCACATGATTTTTTTTAAAAAATGTCTTTGCTCAAGCTCCAGAGGAGAGTTGAATCTCTCGATGAACTGATACTTCAGCAATTTTGTGTTGAAATTTGCCTTTGAAGTTCCTTTGTTAAAAAATGATCACCTTAAAGTCATTAGTAGAGCATCCTCAGGGATGGGAACGTCCCCCAATGGTTTATAAATGCAACCTTGCTATGCGATTGCTGATTTGGGTGATTCATTAATTTTCCACCTTGAAAATAGAGCAATCTTTTGTGTATCCCATTGGCGAAGAAAACACAAAGGGGATACTTCAAATGGGACTTATGGAAACATTTTCTTTATAGATGTTTTTGTGTGTAATTCAGAGTAACCATATTCAAAGGAAAAGGGAAGTGAAGTAAAGGGCAAAAGGTTCTAATGGAAATAGAAATGGCGAAGCTGCAAATGTCAACAGCCAAACTGATTAAAAATGTAAAAATAGGTAAACTTGAAGAAGATTCCCAGTGTGTTGTCGTGAATCAAGTGAAGGACTAGGACTCTGGAGACTAGGGCTTGAGTAAATGTTCAGCCATGAAAACTCACTGGGGGAGTCAAACTGGTAAAACCACGCCTTAAATCTCACACTTACCTTGAAAGCCCTATTAGGGTCACTATAAGGCTATTCTGACTTGATGGCACAGAGCAGAGGCAACAATTTTCAAGCTGACCTATCTATCTATCTATCTATCTATCTATCTATCTATCTATCTATCTATCTATCTATCTATCTATCTATCTATCTATCTATCTGCTGCCGTTCTCTCCATAGAGAGATATATCTCCAATATAAATCACAACACAGAAAACTATAAAGCAAACACAATTTTAAATACTATATAAATATCATATTAAAAATAATCCAACCTATATTAAGGTTAGAGGGACGTGGTGGTGCTGCGGGTTAAACTGCAGAAGGCTCTGTGCTGTAAGGTGTGTAGATCTTCAGCTCTAAGATTGAATCCACGCGAGGGAGTGAGTGCTCGTCGCTTGTCCCAGCTCCCGCCAACCTAGCGGTTCGAAAGCATGCAAATGCAAGTAGATAAATAGGGACCACCTCGGTGGGAAGGTAACAGTGTTCTGTGTCTAAGTCGCACTGGCCATGTGACCACGGAAGATTGTCTTCGGACAAAACGCTGGCTCTATGGCTTGGAAAAAGGGATGAGCACCGCCCCCTAGAGTCGAACATGACTGGACAAAAATTGTCAAGGGGAACCTTTACCTTTACCTATATTAAGATTAGTTTAGTGGTTTAGGCATCTGGCTGGGGAGCCAGAGGTTGGGAGTTTTCTGTTCCCCACGGGGCCTCCTTGACAGGCGCTGGACTTGATGATCCATAGGGTCCCTTCTAGCTCTGCAGTTCTAAGATAATGATTATTAAAAACCAAGATTTAAAAACATTTCAAAAACACTTAAAAAGTTAGAAGTTCAAAACCAGCATTCCTGAGATAACTTACTGCTTAAAAGGCTGGCTGAAGAGGAAAGTCTTTTGACTGACAATGGAAGAACAAGAGGGAGGGGGCCCATCTGGCTTCTCAGAGCAGTGCATGCCCAAGTCTGGGGGTAGCCACTGAGAAGACCCTGTCGTGTGTCCTCACCAAACGATCTTGGGAATGTGGTGGAACAAATGCAGGAACCCCAAATCAAAGCAGAACTGACTAGATGGTCGTCCAATTTTCTTTTGAATGTCACCAGTATTGGAGCATTCACCACTTCCCAAGGTAATTGGTTCCATTGTCATACTGCTCTGACAGTTAAGAAGTCTTTCCTGATGTACAGCTGAAATCTGGCTTCCTGTAGCTGGAACCCATTATTACTCGTCCTGAACTCTGGGATGATCAATCCTGTCCCTCTTCTGCATGACTATCGTTCAAGTATTTGAAAAGCGCTATCATATCTCCCCTCATTCTTCTTTTCTCAAGGCTAAACATGCCCAGCTTTCTCATTATTACTTAACCTCCTGCAATGTTATATATGCTTCATATCAAGAAGTCTCAGTGTCACCAATAAACATCAAACATATCTTATTTTAGCTCTTATTTCTCTTAAGTAATCTAGAGCACCACAAGAACATGAGATCACACTCCACCATCTTTACACCTGTGTTGCATTTTATTGGATCACGCATGCCCCTATTCTTGGATTGCCTTTCGGAAATCATCATAGCCATGATCCTAGAGGAGTAAAGCCACTCCTTGCACAAGGAGGTATCTAGCACAATAATAAAGTGGCTTTTCTAAGCAGGTACCTTGGCTTTACTTGTGCAAGCATGAGTTTCTACCCTAGTGAGCTGGAGAGATTTGGCATTCTACCAGTGCCAAGAAGGATCCTACCACATCAAACTTTCCTTTTTTCATGTTAGGGATTGACTACACATTGTATAGCACACTTAAAAGTGATTTAAAAATCTACAAATACATAACGTATTATTATTATTATTATTATTATTATTATTATTATTATTATTATTATTATTATTATTATTATTATTATTATTATTATTATTATTATTATTATTATTATTATTATTATTATTATTATCCCGCCTATCTGGTCAGTTACGACCACTCTAGGCGGCTTACAACATAAAAATACACAGTAAATATAAAAAGATTATTACATAATGAGCACATTCAAACAATGGGGGAAGAAGGAGAGGAAACATCAGGAATTAACTGGAGGGAAGGCCTGCTGAAACATCCACGTTTTAAATAGATTTTTAAAGATACCCAGCGAGGGAGCTGCGCGAATCTCCGGAGGTAGGTTGTTCCAGAGGCGAGGAGCCACCACCAAATGGACGTTTTTTTCAGCTGAGAAGTAAGTTTTTTTTTAAAAGAATACCCACATGAATATTATTTATTTTAAATTGATTCTAGTCTCTCTTTTTAAAAACTCATTTTGGCATATGTTGGAGTAAATAGTGTCTGTGAGGTTTGCTGAGTTTGGGGTATCAAGGACAACTCTTCCTTCTCTCCCTATCCATTTCTATTTTAGAGCTGTATCCATCTATGGATGTGCCAGTTCAAAACTTATATTTAAAGATGCAAGGAGACTGGGGACAAGCTGTTGCTGCCGACATTGCTTCCCCTGCAGTTGTGATGATACTTGTGATTCTTGCTTCCCGACCTCCTCCAGTGCACTGACTGCCAAAGGGAGCCCTGGAGCATGGGTGGCTTCTTGTCTTGCCAGGAACCTGCTCTCCTCCCCGCCCTGGAGCAATCCAATATGGCCACTTCCTGGAAGCTTCCCTTCACCTGAATGTGGGACTGAACCCGCCCTCTCAGCTCCTCAAAGCTCCTGGCAGTTGGATAAAGTGGGATGGTTGGTCTTCAGAGTGACGAGGAGTTGCCACTACCTACCCACCCTCTGCCCAGCCTAAGAAAACCCTTCACCTAATGGAAGACTGGGAGATACTCCCCCTCTCCATCTACATACGACACAGTTCCCGAACTGGGGGTTGTAACCCCCAAGGGGATCACAAAGTGTTTCCTGGGGCTTTGCAGGCTTAAACAAACCATGAGTTTGTACAGTGGGGTCTTGACTTAAGAACGGCTCGAGTTAAGAACATTTTGACTTAAGAACCGCTCTCATAGGAAAATATTGACTTGACTTAAGTACTTAGATTTGAGTTAAGAACTGAAAAAAACCCATGTGGGAGGCAGGGAAAGTGCAAAATGTGAACTTTCAGTTAACTGTTGGCCAGTGAAAAGGGTGCCTGTCTGCTTCCTCACTCCTCCCAGCGTTTAGAGAGTGGATTGGGAGACAGTCTTCGGACTGCCTGGTACTGGACTGCCTGGACTGTATTTTCCCTGCCTTCCCTGAACCTTTCTTGACCTAAGAAAAAAAGAAACAAAATATCCCCTCTAGTGGTCGAATAGCAGCTTCCCATTAGTTTCTATGGACGGAAAAGAGCAGATACGGATCAAATGGTTTTCAATGCATTCCTATGGGAAATGCAGATTTGACCTGAGAACTTTTTGACTTAAGAACCGCCTTCCAATACGGATTAAGTTCTCAAGTCAAGCCCCCACTGTATCGGTCTGCCTGTAATGAAGCTAATGGGTTACTTTAAGATCTCAATACCTGGCAGAACACTTTCTTCTAGTGAGATCTGCCCACCCTACTTGTTCATCCCAGGCTGGACGGTTAAAGACACTGACACTGAGAGATGCCCAGAAAGAGAAGACCAGGAATTTGACCATCTCAGCAGTTGCACTACAACTGTGGAATCAACTCCTACCCGATATTCACCTGGCCCCTTCCCTTCACTGGTGACTTCCAAGAGACTCTTGAAAAACCTGGTTATTCAGACAGGCCTTTCAAAATATTCCATCAACAGAATGCAGGGTTTCCTCCAGGTCCTAAGTTACTTTCCTGCCACCTTGAATGCTTTTATTATATGTCTTTTATGTTGCATTTTTTAAAGTTTAATGATTAATATATATCTATTGTCTATTTTTATATTATAGTGATGCTTATGCTGCTATTATTTAATACTATTGTTACTGTCTTATTTTGTTTTGAACCGCCCAGAGTGGCTTTTGCAGCCAGATGGGCAGTATACTTACTTACTTACTTACTTACTTACTTACTTACTTACTTACTTACTTACTTACTTACTTACTTACTTACTTACTTACTTACTTACTTACTTACTTACTTACTTACTTACTTACTAATAACTAGCTAAATAAATAAATAAAAACATAAATAAATAAATGGTTGCTTTGTTTTCTTAGCAGGGGTTAAAGGCACTGAGTTGGGTTCCTAGAGGGGAAGTGTCACATTCCTGGGGGTTACAACAGTCGAGGTCGGATAAGCCAGTCCAATAGTCAGGAATACTAGGAATGCAAAGCCGATATCCAATTACCAAACCAACTCACAGAACGTAGTCCAAAGTCCGAGTCCAGAGTCAGGAGTTCAGGAAAACGCGGTTCAAGGTTGTGGGAGCGTGGATGCAAGCCAGAGGTTTTGACTTATTGCTTCCACAAAATTCTAGCTGACTAGGAGCTGTTTTTATAGTAAAACAGCCCCTTGAGCTGCTGGAAACCTTTCCAACCTGGCAGTACTCAGGGCTAGTTGAAGGGATATTTCTGTGGACAGCCTTCGAGTGATCCTCTGACCTTTTTGCCATAAGTCTTCCCCGAAGCCTGACCCAAAGCTTGTCTGCTGGGGAAGGAGAATCTGGAGGCGATTCAGGTGTTTCTGATTGCTCAGCATTCTCCTCAGCTTCAGTTAACCCTTCTGGTTCCAGGTCTTCAGCTGCACTCATGACAGGAAGGGAGCTGGGGGTGGATGGAATGGGGTGTGCAATCAAAAAAAGTCTCTTCTTGGCTCTCTCTTTTTTTTCCTCCAGAGAAAAGCACATTTTCTCCTTCCCTAAAGGCTTCCTGTCCCTTCTGAGATCTGGATATTCCTTTCCCAACTGCACCTGGGGTGATGTTGGTGAATCTGTCCTAGCTCAGCCGGAGGGACGGCTAGGAAAAGGTTGGGGGCAGAGTGGTATCAGGCAGAACCCAGCTAAGTAGAGGAAAGAGAACCTCTAAATGAGGCAGTAGATGTTTGGTGGAAGTGTTATGTGCTGCCAAATTGCTGCCATTTTGGGAGGGGGTATGAATTAATGGCTCCCCCAACCTCAAATACTTCATTCCTTATAGTCAAAAACCCTGCCCCATTCTTCTAAAATAAAGGTTGTGGTTTCTCCATTGAGTCAATCAATCTCAAAGTTTGTCTTCTCACAATAATTTACCTCAATAAAAATGGCTTTTTATACAAATGTGGTGGGGGGTGCGCGAGAGGGTTTGTTTGTTTGTTGTTGTTGTTGTTGTTGTTGTTTGCTATTATAAAAGGGGGCTGCAACTCAAAAAAGGTTGGGAAAGAGTGACAAGCAACACAGAGGCAAGACATGGCAGGGGTGTGTGTGTGCAGGAGGACTTTCAAGGCCAGCTTCCGTGAGGCTGCCCACACCAACACAAAACTACAGTACATGATGTTATATCAATTTCTAAAACACCTGAACCAGCTTCTGATTTAATTTGACAGTGTAGTTGCACTCTTACACTGCCATAGGATATAATACTTACGCTTTCTTTTCCACACTATTGTTTTAAATCAGATCTGGGAAACTTTCCAGTTTATTCACAGCCGAAGGTTGCAAGTCTGCTTGTCAACTTGCTGTACTGAAAAAAATAATAATACTTGGTTTACTTGAAGGTGCCAGGATTGTTATCCAGACTGCAAATTATTTAAGAGGGTATTCTAAATTCCACCTAGACAGCATTATCTCTTTCACAGGGACACATTTGAAAGGAAGATGAATAGATTCAAATTCGCTGCAAGAATAATCTCTTTGTTCTTAAGAGGCACAATTTATTTAAATTATGGAAAACGATGGGCATCTCGAGTCTACGGTCTGGCTTGAACAGCCACCGTTGTGCTTCAGCATGCTCCGAAAGCATGAATGTTATGAACTGTTACACATCATCAAGTATTGCAGTAACCTCAATGATTGCACAACCTCTCTATCAATCATAGTGTTGTATCCTGGCAGCTTCCCTAGCAACTAACAGGATAAAGCACCAATCAGAACACATCACATTAATTCCTGCTTGTACTGTGGCCCAGTTTTGCTCACCCTCTCCAAGGCTAAAGCTGAAGAGGTTAGCGCTATATGGAGAACCAGCAACTCTGCTTTCAGTGCCCAGATAGTACAAAATATTTTGCAACCACAGACAAATGGGCGACAGTGCAGAAGCTGATAAAAACACCCCTGAATAGGATGAAGTTTGTATATTTTGATAGATTCTTCCACAATGACCTAAAACAAGATTCTCCTCCATCTCCCATGGCTAGAGATGGGCATGGTGGTTCAGTAATTCATGGCAGTTTATTAGCTGAGCAAGTGTTCAGCACTCTGCAGCCCCACCTCCTCTGCTGGGCACCCCACTCCGAGGTAGGGCCCTGGCTTTCCTGCCCTGCATTCTCCAAGCACTGCCTCCAAGTGGGCACCCATCAGAGGAGGTGGGGCTGCAAAGCACTGAACACCGGTTCAGCTGATAAATCGGCCACCTTGAACTGCTGGTTTGGGCCCACCTCTAACTATGACCAAAGTCAATCAGAATGAGCTCTTCTCAATGCAGAGAGGACCACACCTTACCTCCTTAGATAAGACTGAGCAGGATTAAAGGGTTAAAGATGGAGAACCTGTCATTAAAAAAATGAGACGGAAGATTTAGTTTAGTCTTACTATGAATGAATGTAAAAGAACTCAACTCCAGTCTTTCAGTAGCTAAGAACTCAAAGCTCTGGTACTGGATAGATAAATCCGTCAGTTTTGGTTTCTCTTGTGATTCAGCTTTTTTTTTAACTCTTTCAATCCTGAATGAGAGAAGAAGTGTACATGTTGGTAAATTTTTTAAATCAAAAACAAATTTAAATGTGACTCTCAGCAATCGCTACTTGAACCTTACTTCAACTGTTGGCAAGAATGTCTCTTTTACTAAATCTTGCAAGCAAGGCTGTGAATTATTCACAGTTTTGTTTTTCAACAAAGGAAAATAACCAGGGAGCTCAGGAAAAATGGATGGGATGTTTCACCATGTTTGCTGCTTCCTTATCACAATCCACCTGCCTCATTCTACCTAAATGACCTTGTTTTCAGGCCCCTCCAAGGTTCCAACCACTATTTCATTTATGTTCAATTTAGATGCCGAGGAGTTTGTCCAGACTGCATACCCTGTTTTCTGACCGAATTGGAGTGCAATAGAGGTTATATCAGGGTGGGATTTGTGTTACCCACCAGCCCACATGGAGCTGCAAGAACTTCTCTGCAGTTGCTCATCCTGGCCTGTATGCTTAGGTTGTTTTCTCGAGATGACCAGGTCAGTCTTCTGAATTGCTGAATGCTTGGCCCAACACAGATTCACTGAAATTCTCTTGCACCATTACACACGTGGTGTAACTTTTACAGGTGGACTGTTGGAATGTGGGGTTTTGTATGTTTATGACATTCGTGGGTTATAGGGCATTTCTTTTCTTTTTTGATGATTTTAGTTTATATATACATTCAGTTGTAAGCCAGCCAGAGTAGTGGCCTGCCACTAGATGGGCAGGATGGATGGGCGGGCGGACGGATGGTCAGACAGACAGACAGAAAGTTAAGAAATCTGTGTAGCCCTTATCTCTTTTACACCAGGTTGCACGACTCAATATGCAACAGCTTGTGTCTACAGAGATTTCTTAACTTAGGGCAGTTAGCTTCCAAAAGTTATGCCATTTATGTAACTGCACAGCAGAATTTCAGCTATTGTCTTGCAGACAGTTTTAAGTGCCTTCAGAGTCAGCCCCTCCCTACTGTGTCACCACCTCTCTACTGTGCTGCTAATCTTAATTTAGGGCATTAGTTCAACAGGTGCCTACAAGGAACGAGGGATGAGTGGATATTAGTACAACTGGCATAAGTATTTTTAGTCTTCGGAATTTTCTGTTTTGTTTTAAGCAACAGCTTGTAATTCATATATCTGCTAATATATACTACAATTGGGGACTCCACTCACTTCTGTTGTTTTTTTAAAAATCCATAACACAGGATTTCCTAAAGAATGTTACTGTAAGCGCAAAAGCGGGCTATAAATACATTTTTAATGACCAGAGTAAAATACGGTGTACAAGATCATTTAAAGTAATAGGTAAGCTGTCTTCACTTTATATGAAATGCCAATGTTGCATCTTTTGTGATTGCCTTCTCAGAATTTGAAAAAGTTGTGTTGTTGTTTTTTCAAATTACAGGATTTAGAGACTCCTCAGGGAAGTTTATTTTATATATTTATTTATTTACAATATTTTTTTAGCCGCACCATTGCCAGTTGTAGTTCAAAACATTTTTTTTCCTGGTTTGAGTGTGAAAATTCCATGAGGCTGGGCTATCCTAATCTGCATTAAAAGAAGATGCAAGTTTTGTTGTATTTCTCTGTTGGAGTGTGCTGACGTTTTAGGTTTGGATCTGTTTAGCACCAACAGTTTAATCTGTCTATTTAAGCTTAAATAGGTGGCCTGCAACAACAAGCAACTGCACTTGGTGTGTGTGTGTGTTTTCTATGAGATCCTGGGGATTGTTTGGTATCCACACACAGCTGTTCACAGCACCAGAATAACTTCAGGGGTTAGGTGGGCAGGTGTCACCATGTGCTGTCAAGGACTTTGGTTGTGGATTACATTCCACAATCAGGACTCCTTCTGGCTCAGTGTATTTAGGAATCAATGGAATTTTGAGGACTTCTCATGAAAGATGCTTATATAGAAGCTCAGGGTTGTAGGATGCCTATCATCACACCCCTTCTTTCTAGCACTGCAGCTAAACCTTTAACTAATTAGGCAATGGTCTCTTTAAATCACCATAGGAATAAACATGCATTCTGTCATAATTTTTAGAATTAGGCATCCTTCAGTCTCAAAAGACTATGGTGACGTGCTCTGTATGGAGGACTTGGAACAGCATCTAGTGTGGCTGAAGAGGCCAATTTGGGAGTGACAATCTCTTCCACACAGAAGACAAATACAATCTGTCCCCTGTCCAGCTCCCTGGTTTTGCTGCTTTTGTGACTTCCTCTTTGCCTGCTGGACAAGGGTCTCTTCAAATTGGGAGAAGCTGTGATGCACTGCCTGCCTCCAGGCTGAACGCTCAGATGTCAGGGTTTCCCATCTGTTGAGGTCTATTCCTAAGGCCTTCAGATCCTACTTGCAGATATCCTTGTAACGCAGCTGTGGTCTCGCTCTGGGGTGATTTCCCTGCACTAATTCTCCATACAGGAGATCTTTTGGAATCCGACCATCAGCCGTTCTCACAATGTGCCCAAGCCAACGTAGACGTCGCTGTTTCAGTAATGTATACATGCTGGATATTCCAGCTTGTTCTAGGACTACTCTGTTTGGAACTTTGTCCTGCCAGGTGATGCCAAATATCCGTCGGAGGCAACGCATATGGAAGGTGTTCAGCTTCCTCTCCTGCCGTGCACAAAGGGTCCAGGACTCACTGCAGTACAGGAGTGTGCTCAGGACAAGGCTGTATAGACCTGGATCTTGGTATGTGTCGTCAGCTTCTTATTGAGCCATAATTAAGAGTGGATTAAATAGATACCAGCATATATCCCCTACTCTGGCTGCCTTACACTGGCTACATGTTCATTTCTGTGCCAGCATCAAGGTGATGACGACACTAACATACAGTACAAGGTCCTAAATGGTTTGAGGCCTCAATACCTGGCAAAACACCTTCTTCCAATGAGTTCTGCCTACCCTACATGTTCATCCCAGGTGGGGCAGTTGAGGAACCTAACCCCAAGACCCCAAGAAAGGCTTGGAAGGAAAAGACCAGAAACTGGGCCTTCTCGACAGTTGCACCATGTTTGTGGAATCAACTCCTACCTGATATTCGCTTGGCCCCTTCGCTGGCAATTTTTAAGAGATCATTGAGAACCTGGTTATTTAGACAGGCCTTTGAGAATAGAAGGGACGTGGTGGCGCTGTAGGCTAAACCGCAGAAGCCTGTGCTGCAGGGTCAGAAGACCAGCAGTCGTAAGATCGAATCCACGCGACGGAGTGAGCTCCCGTCATTTGTCCCAGCTCCCGCCAACCTAGCGGTTCGAAAGCATGCAAATGCGAGTAGATAAATAGGGACCACCTCGGTGGGAAGGTAACAGTGTTCCGTGTCTAAGTCGCACTGGCCATGTGACCACGGAAGATTGTCTTGGACAAAACACTGGCTCTATGGCTTGGAAACGGGGATGAACACCGCCCCCTAGAGTCAAACACGACTGGACAAAAATTGTCCAGGGGAACCTTCACCTTTACCTTTGAGAATATACCACCAAGAGAGGCCAGAACATCTACCAGCCCTTACGTCAGTGATCCCACCATCTTAACCATTTTTATTAATTGTTGTTTTTGTGGGTTATTTTAAAGATCACAATGCTTATAATTGATTTGTAATGTTTAGTGCATGTCTATTCCTCCTCTATATTATTGGACGTTATTTTATTTTAATTTATTGATGTTGATTATTCTCCTACTTCCGGTTGTGAACCACCCAGAGAGGCCTTGGTAGCTAGATGGGTGGTATAGAAATCAAATCAATCAATCAATCAATAAATTTTATTTCCTCTCTTCCTCTTTCATGGCGACCAACCTTTAGCTGTCTTCCTGTGGGTATTTGTCCCCTTACTCAGGCCCTTATAGCACCATTCACATAGCCAGCCCCCAGATATTGAACTCAACACCACTCTGATTGAACAGAAAAAGGTTTATTTTTTAAATTAATATATTTATTTTCTGACATAAAACTTAAAAACATATAAATATAACATCATGTATCTTTAAAGTCTAAATGTAAAGTATAAGGTTAACCTACAAGCAATCTTATTTATTGGTATAATTTTTCTGGTGAGATCCTATCCCATACTATTCTTTTTACTTCCTTTATTATGGGACTTTTGCTTTCCACCATACTTACCTGGCAGGGGAGATACCATGATCACAGAACAAGGTTCTATTTTAAAAAAAAAAAACAGTATTTAAAGAATGTTGTTTATTCCTAGGCTTTAAATTCATTCAATGCAGTCCTTCTCTCTCTCTCCCCTTCTGCTCAGTCTACCTGTAGACTCCTCTCTCCTCCTTTCTCAAAACCCACACTGAAAAAAAAAACACCCTCTTGGTGATCTCTCTAGCCCAGGCTATCAAACTCCAGACTTATGTAACACACACTTTCTCCCTCCTCATCTAGTTTCTCTCCCAGTCAATTGAATCTTTCTTAACAATATGCCATGCTCCTCACTGACCTCCTACCATCACATACCAAACAATATTGACAATACCTTTAAATATAACCGTACATCACAATAGAAGGGGGTGCTGATAAATATTGAGCCTTTCCCAGAAAAAATTGAGCTAGGAAGCTGTAACGGCCAGACTATTCTACATATTCCCCCAGGAAGTCAATGCACTTGTGACGTCTGTCCTGCAGCTTCTTAAGTCCCTGCAAATAAAATTCTTCTGACTGCTTGATGTAACCACTCAATTGCAGCATTAGTTGCCTCCACAGCACTCCCAAATCGTTGTCCCTTTAGGTGTTTTTTTTAGTTTGGAGAACAGATAATAGTCAGAAGGAGCCGGGTCTGGAGAATAGGGTGGATGGGGCATCCCTTGAAAGCCTAAGGAGGTCGGTTTTGTCATTGTTTCACCTGCAGTGTGTAACAAGGTGTTTTCATGCAACAGGATGACACCTTTGGAGAGCTTTCCTCTATGTTTTTCCTTGATGTTTTGCCTCAACTTTGTCAACAAAGCACAGTAATATTTTGCATTGATGGTTGAACCCTGTTGGAGGTAGTCCACCAGCAGAACTCCCTTCTTACCCCAAAAACTGTTGCCATTTGCTTCTGCACGGACCTTTATACTCGGAATTTCTTTGGCCTGGGGGAACCACTGTGCCTCCATTCCTTAGACTATTCCTTTGTCTCAGGATCATAACAGTAGATCCATGTCTCATCATCAGTTACCAGTTTGCCCAGAAAATCTGACTCATTTCTTGCAAAATGTTCCAAAACAGCTACCGATGACTCCACACGTTTCCTCTTTTGTTCGGTTGTCAAAAGTTTGGGGATCCACTTTGCTGCCAGCTTTCTCATTTCCAAGTCTTTCTGGATAATGGCACCAACGCTCTCACGAGATATTTTCAGATATATAGCAATACTTTTGGCTGATATCCGGCGGTCCTCCATGATCATGTCATGGATGGCTTTCACATTTGCAGGCACAGAGACAGAAACAGGCCTTCCACTGGATTTCTCACTTTCAACACCAAAATGGCTGTTTTAAAATTGACAACCCAATGTTTAACTGTTGCATATGAAGGGCCAATGTCACCCATAGTTTGTGATATTTCATCATGGATCTGCTTTGCACCTTTCCCTTGGAGAAACAGGAACTTGATTATGGTCCTATGCTCTTCCATATTGAACTTTTCTGGAGGTGCTGCCCTGTTCACTTTGGACCTGAACGTGAAAGATAAGTTAAAATCATAGGTAGTTGATTTTTTGCACCATTGAATACAGACAAATTGGCCAATAAACCCTGCGATTTATAGCTTCCTAGCTCAATTTTTTCTGGGAAAGGCTCAATACTTATCAGCACCCCCTTGCACCTTCAGCAATACAGCTTCTGGTGAATCCTTTTGATAAGTTTAACATTCTTAACTGGAGCTGCCATTTTGCTTTTCCATCATGCTCCTGATGCAAAGGTGTCTTGGGATGTTATTGGAAACTTAAAGCTGAGAGGATTTACTTTTCAGACTATGAATCCCAGAATCAGCTGGCGTAGCCAAGGGATTCTGGATGATTTAGTCTAGAAAGGTTTTTTTTCCTTCAAGCTCTGAAGAAATATAAAGTATCAGACCAGATCAACGTAGTGTACTATCTGTGTTGACACTGAGTGGTTCTCCAGAGGATGAGACAAGAAGCATTCCTAGTCTTCCCTCAGGATATTGGGGGAGGGGGGGAGCTTTCCACCCAGCACCTATCTATCTATCAGTGAGCTAGATGTTAATTGGGTTATTCTAGAAGCTGTAGACCATAAAAGTAATTTTCCCTATATGTATTCTTGTTGCTACGTGCCATCAAGTTACCTTTGAGTTATGGCAACTCTATGAATGTGTGACCTCCAAAATGTCCTATAAATAGCAGACCTGCTCAATTCTTCACTGTGGCCTCTTTTATGGAATGAACCCATTTCATATTTGGTCTTCCTTTTCCCCCTGCTCCCTTCAGTTTTTCCCAGCAGTATTGTCTTTTCCAGAGAGTCTTGCCTTCTTGTGATGTTCCCAAACTAGGACAGCCTCAGTTTCATCATTTTTTTGCCTCCAGGGAGTGTTTGGACTTTATTTGTTTGAGGACTCTCTTGTTCATCTTTCTAGTCGTCCGGGGTATCCACAAGATTCTTCTCCAGCCTCATATTTCAAACAATATCAGTCCCCCCCCCCCCGTCAGCTTTCTTCGCTGTCCAGTTTTCACATCTCTGTCCTTTGCTAAAAAGGACAAGAGAGCAAGCGATGGAAAAAGAAATCTCTTGCTATCAAGTGAAAAGGAAATAATATGGGCCTTTGGAGTTCTGCATGTTAAACTCACTTTAAAACACATTGTAACTGCAGAGGACGAGAAATGGAGTGTGATCCTGTTGCCCACGAATTTATATGAGGAGAAACACTACTGGCTTGTAGAAAAGGATAAAGGCCAGTGTCCTCTTGAGCATTTTGGCAGGAAGCTTGGGAATTTTAGCCTCCTCTCTTATCAGTCGTAATGGTGTTCTTTATATCTATATATATATAATGGGAAAGTAATGCAATTAATTGCTTGTTAAACATGGGAACAAATCAAAGCAAAGCGATCCTTCCTAGACATAAGCAATGGGGGGGGGGGACTGCTTTTTTAAAAAAGCCATCGTTGGAAGCTCCTGAGAGGAGGCCTTTCCCTTCTTAAATTTGGTTTCATATGCGCCAGGCACAAACGAGGCCAGCTTTGAAACCAACCTTGTCACTGAGCCACAAGGGGCAGGTGAATTTCCTTGCCTTCCCCCCCCCCCCAAATGTTGGCCAACGCTTAACGATTGAATACTATGAGGGTGCTAAGTTTGCCATGAGCTGTGCAGCACCAGCTGCTATCAGGACACACTGTTAATTAGAACCACATGAGGGCAACTTCAGAGCTGTAAACAGTTTGTCCCTCAGAAAGGAGAGAATGCTATTTCTGGCAGCAGGAGCCGAAGCTTTCACTTAAAACTGTATAATTACATTTTGTGTGTGTGTGTGTGTGTGTGTGTGTGTGTGTGTGTGCGCGCGCGCAAATGTCACTGTGGGAGAGAGCCAACAAGGGAACTTTACAGCACGAGTGATCCTTAAATAAACTCTGGTAGCACCAATATCTATGCAAACCAGCTTTAGATATTTATTTATTTCTATTGATATTGAGCCATACTGAGTGACGGCTGTTTTTTCTCCTCAGCTCAGCGGCTCAGTTCTCTCACCCTGAGATACTGTAAAAGCTGCCTCGAGAGACCTCTAGGCTAAAGAGTTGCGCATCTTCATGTTTTGGGACCTTGTTGGAGTGCCTCTCCATGAGACTTACCACCCATACCACCTGCATCTCCCAAGCAGAGATGCTGCGCGTAACCATCCTGAGGGAGGTCTTCTCAATGGTGGCCACCTTCTTATGGAACGCGCTACCTATGCTCTTCTGGCCCTTCAGCATCCATGCAGGGTGACTTGTCCTCCTGCCCCTCGCCTGGAGTGACCATCTGAGCCATGAGATGGTGGAGCTATTTCTACAGTGGGCAAGAAGAGCGGGAGGCTGGCGGCGTGGCAGCACATGAGTGAACAGGCTGGTTCTGAGGGCTGGACCTGCATTAGGTGCACTTGGGACGGGGATATTCGTATTCATATTCTCCAGCAGAGACAAATAAGAATATCACCACCACAGGTGGCTGGGCTGATTGAACCCTCCTCCCAGAACCAGGCCATCCACTTATCACTTGTGGCGCTGCCCACATGGCTGTTGATATTTGCACTGAACAAAGCATGAAAATAGCCTAGCTGAGGCTTCTCTGCCTCCCTGTGCTGCTGACCAATCCAGAAGGGAGGCGGGATGACAAGTTTCTCTGCTCAGCTGCTGAATGGTCAGCAGCGGACGGAGGTAGGGAAGCCCCAGGGAATCTACTTCCATGACTGGTGTGCCATGTACAACTATGTCTGTGTGTGCCATGCTACAAGTAGTAAGTGCATGGCCCAGTTCTGAGAGGAGGATACAATCGACTTGGCCACCTGCGGTGATGATATTCGTATTCATCTCCCCAAAAACCATCCCATCTCTAGTGTGCACCCTATAAATCATCATACTGCCCTTAAATTTAGCAGGTGACCCTACCAAGTTGCCAGGTTCAAGGTAAGATTTGATAGCTGGTCCATTTTTATCTGGCCTCAGGCAGCAAAATATGTTGTGGTTGTATGTGGCGTTTGATATACACAACTGAATCACGGTTAGAAATAGTGATATGTTACCAATGTTTGGAAAAGACTTTCATGATCCCCATGTGCGAAGCATTTGCATGGACCACAGGTTTACCAGGATATTTTGCTGTCTCGGAATGGAGCTGCAGGATGACTCTGCAGGAATAAGAAGAGCAGTTTATATTTGTCACTTGCAGTATATCTGTCTTTCTTCACTATGGTAGGGGTGGATGTGACTCTGTGCTGTGTGAACAACCTTAATACAAAACAGCAGAAAAGCTATCTATCACTGGTGATGAGAATAGTGTGTGGATGGCGGAAAGATGCCAGAAGAGGTAATTCTGTCCTCCAAACCTTTTTAAAGAGAAAAGCCACACATTTCTGGGTCTTATGAAGTGTGAAAACACATGTGTGATGATGGAAAAGTCTCAAAACCCTGGAGAATCTTTTGGCTGTAGCATTAGGGGTGTTATACCCCAAGACCCACACAGAAGCAAGAAAGGATAGCTGGATAGGAGCACGTCCACCAGTGTTGTTCAAAAGCAGAAAATATTATCCCTAGTGAATTATATTTTCTGGCTTCTCTCCTTTCCTCTGGCCTTTCTGTACTCTGAATCGACCTGGAGCAGCCCAAGACAGTTGCTGGTTTTTTTATAAAGGAACTAGAAAAGTGGGAGTGTACTAGGAAATATTTCACAATGAGAGCAGGTAGTCAGAGGAACCATCTTTGATATTTTGCACTGTTTCCTTACCATGGCTGGTATGAGACTAGATGGCCTACGAGACCCTTTACATTATTCTATAAGGTAATTGAATCAATGGGGAGTTGATGAGTCAACTCTTCTGTGAGCTCATTGATTCAAATGGGCCTGCTTGAATTAGGGGGTGGTTACGCCGTGATTTAATCCCCCAGTTTGTTCAGCTGACAGCATGGTAAAGTTTGATCTAATTTTAAGCAATCGCGTGACAACCAAGCTAATCCTGAACCAAAGTGCCCTCTTCTGAACTCCATTGGTACATTGACAAGAGTTGCTTTTTTTCTTTTTCCTTTCAGTTTCCCCCCCTTTTGGTGTGAGTGGGAATGTTTCATTTTAATTTACAATAACCATTCATTTGATTGTGGACCTTGTGCCACAATCACAATATATGTGAACAAAAAAGTTGGTTTCTGGGATGAATGGAAAGATCATTATCCAGCCTGGTACAGCTTCCCTATGTAGACAAACTTTCTGAAATGTCAGAGCAGTATGACAATGGATCCAATGACCTTGAGAGGTGAAGACTGCTCCTATGCTGGAGGTATTCAAGAGCAAATTGGAGAACTACCTGTCAGATCTGCTTTGACTTGGGTTCCTTCACTGAACAGGGGATTAGATTCAATGGCCTTTCTTATTTTCTCAGGGGGCTTTTCAAGTATAGAAGGAAGGAAGGAAGGAAGGAAGGAAGGAAGGAAGGAAGGAAGGAAGGAAGGAAGGAAGGAAGGAAGGAAGGAAGGAAGGAAGGAGTTTAAAATGTCTAAAGTAGCCTAAGAACTTGTGAGTTAAGAGACAAAGGCAATGTTAAAGCTGTAGTTAAGAAAAGCCAGAGGGGAGGGAGGGAGAAGGCAGATGGAAACATTATGCAGAAGGCTTTTGGCAACAAACCCATGCATACTGCAGACCAGGCTTTGAACTGGGCACATGTTATATTTTCTCATACACATTTATTTAAAATATAAGGTTTTAGATCTTTTGTGCTTATGTTCATATTATGCTTAAATTATGCATAAGATAGTTGTTATGTTACATACAGAATTCTACTGAAAGCCACTTTGTGTCCCCATTATTTGGAGAAAGTCAACAGGAGAGAAAATTTATTTATTTATTTATTTATTTATTTATTTATTTATTTATTTATTCATTCATTCATTCATTCATTCATTCATTCATTCATTCATTCATTCATTCATTCATTCTATTTGTACCCCACCTATCTAGGCGGCTTCCAGACAGATAAAAATACAGACACAAATACATAAAACAAAAAATAAAAATATGCAAAAATAAACAATTAAACAATATGTATGAATGAATGAAGAGTTAATTGTCCATAACACCTTGATTTATACAGGAAAGTTTTCGTAGGAAGGGAATAGGAACATTTCCCTTTTCTTGTGCTAGGCTTCTTTTCCTCATTGCATCAGTTGCAAAAAGTGGCCTAGAAATGAAGAACCAAAACAAGGCAAAACAAGAGGCAGGTATCAGCAGGCTCCAGGAAACATCAAAGCTTGCAAAAATGTGTGTGTGTGCGTGTGTGTGTGCGCATGTGTGCGTACACATATAATACACATGAAAATGTGAATGAGGACGGAGTTCAATCTATGCCAACAGGGCTATTGGAGATTGAGGTAGGGGACAATTAAAAAAATAAACAATTACAAAAAAATAAACAAACCTGTAGTGAGTTTAATGCCTTGAGTGAGATTCCTACAGTTTAATCCCAGTACTGTACACCAAAGGAGGCCATGGCTGGAATATTGAACAGAAGCACTCAAAATGAGGCTCCACTGTAACATTTTGCTGCAGGCATCACTTATTCAGTCTGTTTGCAAGGCTGCTGAACAGAGTTAAAGGGTATAATAATTAGTTTGCTGCAATTATTCCGGACTTAGAAAATGTTAAAATCCCTCCTTTCAAATGCAGAAGTAAATCACAGTCATTATTCCCTTGGGTGAAAAAAAGGGGGAGTGCATGCACTGAGAGAAGAGATGCAGCTATTGAAAAAGTTAGTCAGACTTGTTTCAGAACTTCAGAAGTTCCCTTTTTTGAAGTAAGACCATTTCCCAAGAATCCACTTCAATTCTCCGTCGCCACCCCTGCCAAGAAATTCATTTTCTGCAATGAAATTGGAAACCATCTGTGATTTAAGGCCTGTTTCCAGACTAGATAAATCATTGATCCATGGTTTGGGTGACCTAGAAAGTTTAATTGCACCTGAAGGAGCACGGAATTTATTCCTGGGAGGGAGAGGAGAAGGAGGAGAAAGCGAAAGAATCAGGGCTGAGCAAAATATGACCATCTATTTTGCAGTAAGAAAGTATGTCCTTCCGTGGTGAAGGAATTCTTTGCTATGAATAACTCTAGTGAGTCATTCTTACCCATTGCCAAAGTATATGTTCGAGGGAAAATGAATGAGAAAAAGCAAATCTTGATCTCAGAACTCTACTGGACAACAAAACCCATTCTCTCTGATCATTGGCCATATTGGCTGTTATGCAATAGAGACTGACTGACAGATAGAAGCTAAGAAGCAATATACTTTAGTACCTTCTGTTCATTTTTTCTAACAATGTGTTGAGGAAGATCTAAATGATGACTAAATCAGTTTATCTGATTTATTAGTTGTGGGTTGGTTGTCTTGTTTATGTAGTGCTAGCCTTAGTACTGTATATTATTTAATATATATTTTATTTTATTTTATGTCTGTTTCATTTTGGTTGTAAACAGGCCAGAGTAGTGTTTACCACTAATTGGTGCAGTGTGCAAGTGAAATGGATGGATGGATGGATGGATGGATGGATGGATGGATGGATGGATGGATGGATGGATGGATGGATGGCTTGTAGTTGAGGGAATGCTTCTCCATATATATGTCCTGCTCAATCATTAATATCTACTTGGGAGGTGAGTAGCTCCTCTGTGTCCTGCCATGGAGATGGATCCACTATGTGGAGATAACTGGGATAGCTTTCTCAACTGTTTCATCTCATATATGGAATGCCCTCCTATTAGAAGCTCAATTGGTGCCATCACTAATCTTTGGCATCATGTTAAATCATGGGTCCTGTTTAGACGGGGGGGATTTAGAGTGGTCTGGTTCACGCTTCAGAAGTTCTGACCTTCAGTATGATCTGTATTATGTCTCACTTGAGTGATCCTTCTGTTCACATTAGAGATGTTTATTCTCCCATGATAAGAGGCCATAAAGGTCTTTGGATCACTGGTTTACTCAAGAGCAGAGGTAGTTGTGTGTACGTTTACCTGGTTTACTCACAAGTAAGGAAGCAGCAGCAGCAGCACAAAGGGAAAATGTCAGGGTAGAGGTTCGGGAAGTGGAAGGGAGGTAACCCCCCCCCCATGTCCTGCCTTTCTCCTCAGCCAGGGCTCTGTCAGGGGGTTGTGTTGCCTTGTGATGGGGAGCCTATGGAGTCGACTAGTCCCCTTTCCTGCCTTTTCCAGAAGCCATCATTCATTGCACCATGATGACTTTCCTCTTTTTGTTGTTGTTAAATAAAGTAAGTGCCATATTGAAATAGCAATGAATCAACCTAGCATGGTATTAAAATCTTTCTGTGTCAGTTAGGGATTTTTTTTAAAAAAAGGCAAAAATAGAGGAGGGAATTTCTGTGTTCTCCCTTTTAATGTCACAACCCACCTAATACATCACAGGGTTCTATCTTCAGTCAACATTGGCCACAACTCCATTTGGTGAGAACAAGTCCTCCATATGGGTTACACAACAGAATAGTTAGGAATGTGCTGAATCATATATATATATAAAAAAACCAGAAGCCCCACTGCTGCGCCAGAAAGGAATGGGACAACTTTTAAAGAGCAGAATGGATCAATCTAAGTAGAAACATGTCTGGATGCTGTAATTTGGTTCACACCAAAGTGCACCAACAGCAATCCAAACAGCGTTTTATATACCTGTGTGGACAAGTCTGTGGTTGTTCACCAAGGTCTTTGAGGATTAAAGATCATGACTTTAGCAAGTTGTGAAGGCTTTTTGTTGATGGTGGTTTAAATGTTTGTGTAGCTTTTAATGTTTTGCAATGGTTTTAAAATATAGAATTGTTTTACATTGTTTTATTGTTGTACTCCACCCTGAGATTGTAGGATATAAGGCATGGGAGCTAAAGGCAAAGGAAAGGAAGCGTCTATGGTCTCGGTGGCTACTGACATGAAAGTAGGCATCCTTCAGGTTGGTGATGGTGAGCCAGTTTCCCTGTTGCAGAAGGGGGAGGGGTAGTTCTAGGGTGATCATACAGAACTTGGTGGTCATGATGTAGCTGTCGATGTGATGGAGGTCACCCCATCCTCTGAACTGCAAAGTACCGGAAGAAGAAACCGTGACTCATTTGGGATGGAGGATCTAGTTCTATGGCAGACTTTTTTAGGAGGTCGAGGAACTCTCGGTGGAGGATATGGGAGGAGGGAGTGTACCTGAAGACTCCCAGAGGAGGGGGAGAATGGGACTCTGTGGTGTAGCGATCCTGCACGATAGAGAGTACCCACTTCTCTGATGTTATTTCTTGCCACCGGGATAGAAATGGTGTGAGAGTGCGAACAGACTCAGCAGAGACCTTGGTGGGACAAAGCCAAAAAGGATGCTTGGTCTCTTGGTCTGGTCACTTCGTGATCGTGGGCTGACAAAACTTAGAGCAGAGAGTTTTGGAAGTGTAAGAGCCAGCTGTAGATGGGGGTATGTAGCGCCGACTGTCAATTTAGGAGGACCTGAAGCCTGGTAGGACACAGGGCACCAATAAGGATAGCAAAACTGGCGCTGTGGCATCTGGGGATAGACCCCCAAGATAAGATGCTTAGCTGCATCTTCTTTTGGAGATTGTCCATGATGTCCTTGGTTTTCTTGTGATGGGAAAAGAAAGAAATGGTTTAAGTAAATAAATAATTTATCCACATCATAACTAATAGCCCTCATGATTATCTTATCTGCTAATAGTCATAGGAGCCATTTTGCACTCCACGTACACATGGATCATTATGAGAGTGAATATGGCGGCGCTTAGGCTTTTTCAAAGGCCTTGTTAGTAGAAATTTTCCTGGCTCTCTGTCTTGCCTTACAGACAGGTACGGTGATTGGCTCATGCTAACAGGCTTAGTACCTCTAAGGGCTGGTTCTATGTTGCAGATGGCCGTGGGGCAAAAACTCCTTTTCTCTGTAGTGACGGTGGGGGGATGGAGGAAGGGCACCTTTTCCTCTAACAGTACTTGAAAGAGTGCCAATCAACTCAATCGAACCACCTTTTAACATTTTTCCATAATGCCCCAGAATGATGGCGGAATTTTGAAATAAAATGTACCAAGTGGCTGGTTTGATTCAGCCACTTGATACAGCTCAGAATACTAAGCCACAAGAAATCAGAAGGATATGAAAGAAAATAACAGAAAATCAAGGGGAGCCTTTGGGTGTCTAGATCTGCGACTTTCATCAATTTTTATTTTCACTTTCCTTGGTGGGTTGTTTTTAAACTCAGTGGCTCTCAGTATTTAATGCTTATACTTTGATTATTATTATTTCCTCCTCTCTCTCTCTCTTTGTAAGCTGATAGAAGAACCATCTATTAAGGACATAAAACAAGCCCTGCTGGCCCAAACCAGAGGCTTATCTGATCCGTTATTCTGATCATGCAATAGCCAATTAGTGGTTGATGGGGAGCCTGTCTGCTGGACATAAATGCAACAGCACCCTTCCTCTCTTGTTCTTCACCAACCGATATGCAGAGACACACTGCCTTTGATATTGGAGGTGATCAAAGCTGGAAAATGTTATTTTTCTGAATTACAGTTCCCGGAGTCATCCAAAACAACCACAGGGTCCCAGAAAGCAACATTTCCCATCATGTCCCAGAATAATGTGAGGTTGGAGGGATTTAAAAGGCTGGTTTGATTCAGCTACCTGGTATGGTTCGGAATACTAAGCCACAAGAAAACATAATGAAATGAAAGAAAAGAATAGGAAAAATACACACATGTTTTAGTTTAATTGCAGCACTCACTGCGGTGAATGGTTGCTCACAAATGAGGCGCCAGCTGCAGTATGAGACACATGCCTACTATTGCAAACGATGACTCATTGCCTAGTGCCAATTAGCTGCTGTTGAATATGCAAGTTGACTTTGTGTTATGTGCCATCAAGTTGGACCCAACGTAGAGTGACACTAATAGGGCTTTCAAGGTAAGTAAGGTATTTGAGTAGTTTTACCTCCAGTAAGCTTCCATCACCCTATGCACTGCATGAAATTGCTCATCTAGACTTACCAATGCCTGGGCAGCAGACTCATCAGGAACATGGATCACTTGGTCACTGTCTTCCCCACTTTAGTGAGATGTTATGATAAACATCATTTCTAAATTTGCATCAGCACTTATAGAGTGACACATGGAATTTCATGCTCTTTTGTTCTCAGGTTCGAGGATGTGTGCCCTCCTTTATGGTGGCAAGTGGCCACTCTAGCTGTGAAAAGCATCCTGTGTGGGGACAGTACAGACAACCACAGGTGTCAATCCTGGCTCTAGAAGGGCATCCATTATTCCAATCTACGTAGTTGCATGTTGAAATTGTTTAGAAAGCTGCTGGAACAAGAGAGAAGACCCTTTTGTTACAGCCACAAAGTGGCTGGTTTGTAAATGACAGCCCTGGTCACGTGAAGACATGTACACGTTAATTTAAGAGAGAAAAGGAGAGAGAAAGAAAAACTTGCACTTTTTCCAGGTAGCGGTAAATCAGGAAAACCTCTGATCAATGACAGACAAGCTTTCCAAGAAGCAGACTACTCACAGATCTTCCAGAATTATTGACACATAAAATGCATTCAGTTCAAACATGAGTAATACCCTGAGCCGGTTTGGAGAGGAAGCGCTGAACCTTGGCACTATTAAGGCATCATATTTCAGTTTTCTCTGCTTCCTGTTCAATTGTATACTGCAGAACTGACCTCTATTAATAACAAGAGCTAAACTGCAATGTCATCTAGATAGGAAATGCACGATACTTTTAAACTTTTGCAATTATAGTCCAGTTCAGTAGTGGGCAATTTCTTGGTGGTAGTCAACATTTGCTGCTAGCCTAAACAGATGGCAGAAGGGCTCCTTTTCCTGTAACAGTACTTCAAGGAGTGCTAATCAACTGGATCTAACTGCCTAAAAAAAATGGGATTCACCTGCCTAAATTTTTTTGGAATTAGTAAAAACATTCAGAAGTTCCTAGAAAAAGAGAAAAATGGAAAACTATCTTAATAGCCCATGGTGAAGAAATTGGGGAAGTTAGCATCAAAAGAAGAATATTTCAGGGGGATTCTTTGTCACCACTGCTGTTTAACATCTCACGAATCCCCACATCAATACTTTAAATAAAACGAGTTGGCTACCATATTTTAGAACAAGCAGGAAAAAAAAAATCAATCTTCTTCTATACATGGACTACCTAAAACTATATGCAAAAAGTTCCACAGAGATAGAATCACTGCTAAACACAGTGAAGATATCCAAATGAAATTTGGAATTGACAAATGTGCAGCTGTGTCTATACACTGTGGCAAGGTCCAAAAATAAGATGGAATAGAGTTTAAAAATGGCAATATTATGAAATAACTCTCAAGTGACAAAAAGTATAAATACCTTGGAATACTGGAAGCAGATGACATTGTGCACACAAAAGTTGAAGAATTGACAGAAAGGGAATATAGCAAAAGACTGCGGAAAATCTTAAAATCAAAATTAAACTGTGGAAATACAATCAAAGCCATAAACACATGGGCAGTTCCAATGATTAGATACCCAGCTGGAATAATAGATTGGACTCAAAACAAATTAGAAGAATAAGATAGAAAAACATGGAAACTAATGAACATGTATCACACACTATATCCAAAAAATTATGTGTGGACAGATTATATTTACCATGAAAAATCGGAGGCCATGGATTACTGCAAATACAGCAGGTCGCAGAGGAGAAAAAAAAAGAAGCCTAAATGTCAGTACAAGCACAGTACAATTTCACTTAAGGCAGTGGAAATAGAGAATATTTTGAAAACAACAGAAACAAAGGCTCAGTATAAGAAACAACAATTTGAAAATAAATTAAACAGTTGGACAAAATAAACCACTCCATGGACAACACCTGATAAATATTGATGGAAAACATTATCATAATTCAACATAGGCATGGCTAAAACGAGACCCTTAAGGAAGAAACTGAAGGCTTGATCTTTGATGCACAAGAACAAGCACTCCAAACCAATGTGATAAAAGCTAAGACCCAAGGAATTAGTGCTAACAGCAAATGTTGACTCTACCAAGAAAGAGATGAAACTGTGTCACACATCATCTGCGAATGTCCAAAGATTGCACAAAACAGATTACAAAGTTAGACATGATAGAGTGGCAAAATTAGTGCACTGGTCATTATGCAAAAAATATAACTTCCCAGCCTCCAAAAACCCATGCGAACATCAGGTAGAGAAGGTGTCAGAAAATGAGGAAGTCAAGATCTTGTTGGATTTCTGGATCCAAACTGATAGACATCTTGAACATAACACACCAGACATAGTCCATAGTAATAGAACAAAGAAATGTCTGAATCATTGACATTGCAATTCCAGGGGATGTCAGCGTTGAAAATAAAGAATTGGAAAAACTACAAAGTACAGAGACCTGGCAATTTCAACATCTCCTCTCTGGAAGAAACACAGACCAGTGGTCCCCATAGTCACTGGGGCTTTGGGAACAATATCAAGAAACTTCACATAGTACTATAAGCAGTTTCAGATCTCAGAAATCACACCATCATAGCTACAAAAATGGCAATATTAGGAATAAAATACGAGCCAATATTTAACAGATACTTAGGTTTTTAGTTAAAACTTGTATCGGTTCTATGATACCAGTCAATGTTTTTGTAATTTTGATTGACTGCCCGGTGTTTTTGAACAACAACAACAATTATAAATCTTAGAGCTGCAGAGCTGGAAGAGAAGCTACAGATTTTTTATTTTATTTATTTATTTATTGTATTTATACCCCGCCTATCTAATCATTTTGACCACTCTAGGTGGCTTACAACATAAGGATAACAAGTTCTTAAAAAATTTATAACAATTAATTAAATGATTCTATAAGATGGGAAAAATAAAAATAAATCAAATAAAGAGAGAAAAAAGGAAAGAGGACAGGAATTAACTGGAAGGGAAGGCCTGCCTATATATCCGTGTTTTTAGGTGGTTCTTAAAAGTACCCAGGCGAGGGTACAGCGTGAATCTCCGGAGGTAGGTTATTCCAGAGACGAGAAGCCACCGCCGAGAAAGCCCGGTTTCCAGTTCTTTCTTTCCGGGCCTCCCTCAGCGTCAGGCTCCTCAGCCTCACCTCCTGGCTCGCGTGGGTGACACAGGTAGAACTAGTTGGGAGTAAGCGTTCCGCCAGGTATCGAGGTCCTAAACCGTTTAGGGCTTTATATGTAAGCATTAACACTTTGAAGTCAATGCGGAAACGGATGGGCAGCCAGTGCAACATGGCCAGAGTAGGAGAGATCTGTTGGTATTTTCTCAGTCCAGTAAGGAGTCTGGCCGCCGCATTCTGCACCACTTGAGTCCAGCCCCTGTAAAGGATGCACAGTGGGAGATCAAACTCTCATCCTTTGGATCCCTAGTCAGATACCTAAAACCACTGACTATCCAGCAGTTCTGGATTAGCTTACTATGTTTTGATGGGAAAATCAATATTTTCTCAATGAGAATCAGCAGTGGAGCTGGCCAGTCTTTGTAAGTAAATTTAATCGGTATCATAAACTGTACATGCTGATTTATACTTGTTGATTTTAGGGTTAATTTCATTCCATACCTATATCTGCGTGTGTATGATGACATATACAGTAGAATTATAGAACTGGAAGTGTCCTCAAGGGTCATATTGCCCATCCTTGTAAACCCCAGGAAAGGTGTACCTGATAGATGGCCATCCAATCTTTAATTCAAGCCCACAGATGAAGGAGAGCCCACCACTCTTCAAGAAAATCTATTCCATTGTTGCAGCTCTTAGAACTGCTAGAAAATTCAGTGGTTGGGAGTTTGATTCCCCACTTGTGCCTCCTTGACAGGAACTGGACTTGATGATCCATAGGGTCCCTTGATTATGATGATTGCTAGGATGTTCTTCCTTATGTTACTTTGGGATCTCTTGTCTAATCTTCTGAATCAACTGATTCAAGTCCTACCTTTTAGAGCAGCAGGAAATAAGCTTGCTTGGTCTTGTTTTCTCTCCCTATGGATGTTTGAACACATATCAGAATATCTTCTGCAGACTAACCTGCCCAGCATCTTCAGCTTTTCCTGTTAGGACTTGCTTTCATGATCTCGGTGGTGGTTAAGATACTAAGACTGGACATGGTAATCCAGGTGAATAAAGACTAAGGCAAAATAGAGTGGTATTACTGTGTCCCTTGATCAGTGGTGTAATGGTAAATTGGGAAGTGCGGGCGCTCATCATAACAATATACATAGGCACCACCTATCCTGCCCAATAAAGAAAACCTAAACATGTAGGCAGCTGGGACAGTGGATATCAACAAGTGAAGAGCAAGTCTTTTGTAGAGTGACTGTCTCTTAACTGCCCATTCAAGACAAAACTGCATCGTCAAGCGGTTTCATCGTTTAATGACGTAATCGTTAAGCGAGGCACCACTGTACAGTATTAGTATTTATGGTTACCACACCCTGCTGCTCCCCTCCTCCTGGCACAAGACAATTCCAAACAGCATCGGGTGGCACGCTGTTCCACTGCTTAATAGTCCTTAGGGAATCCCTCATTTCCAGGTTGGATCTCCCTCTGATGAGTTTCCACCCATGGGTTCTTGTCCTACCCTCAGGCGCAGTGGAGAATAATTTGATGCCCTCTTCCCTGTGGTGACCCTTCAGATTTGGAAGACTGCTATCATGTCTCCCCTCAGTCTTCTCTTCGTTAAGCTAAACATGCCTAGTTCTTTAAGTCATGCTTTATAGGATTTAGCCCCCAGTCCCCTTATCATCTTTGTTGCTCTTCTCTGCACCCCTTCCAGGATCTCAGCATCTTTTTTTGTTTTGTGTTGACCAGATCTGGACACAGCACTCCAAGTGCGGCCTCTTTATTGAGCGGTACTATCACTTCCCGTGATCTTGATGTTGTCCCCCTGTTGATGCTTGCTGGCAGTCTTTAACTGATGGCTCATAAGGATATATAAAGAAAACAAAGGGAGAGAGTCAAGGCAATAGATAATCTGAACAATCAGACTCCACAGAGTCACAAGTGAAATGCAAATAAATCCACAAATAAATACAAGATCATTTGACCCCTTAAAGGAAGCCACAGGCTTCAGTTTATAAGAGCTGAGCAGGGCTGTTGAGGACATGACATTCTGGAGATGGCTTGTTTATAGGGTAGCCACCAGTTGCAAGTGGCTTGGCAGCCAGTAACAACAACAAAATAATAATAATAGGAACTTTAGGATTGTACCTTCTTCATAATTCAAAAAGACCTTTCAGAAATTCGTATCTTCCACTTTTGCTATTGACACTCCCCCTAGTGGTCCCCATGCATTACATGATGAGCATGGGATCAGAGCATGGAAAAAGTTCATTTTGGGGGTGTCAAAGAATCCCTCAAGCAACACAGCTAGCAGCAATGCTGGTTAGAGTATTCTGGGAATTATAGCTCGAAAGGAATTTTCATAAACTCAGTGCCTATGCTGATCTTTCATCTGAAGAGATTTCAGCAACCTTATGAAATGCTATGCTTCTATAAGCTTCGTTGATTCAATGGCTCCACTCAATTTAGGACTGGAAACAGGATCTAGCCCATAACACCTTTTAATGTTGTCACACATGATGAAGAGACAAATATGCATATATACTGTGCATGAGTGTTTAAAATGGAAAGTTCCACATATATAGATGGGGCACCAGGAATATTGGGCAGTGGTTGATTAACCCGCCCAGGAAAAAGTCAATAGCTAACTTAATCACCTCTTCACTTGACTGGATCTAAAGCAACAGCAATGCCAGCATCACCTGCACCTCTCCCTATATAAACTTGCCCAGTCATTGAGATCTGTTGGTGGGGCCCACCTCTGTATTCCACCATTGAGAACGGTTCAATATGTGGAGACACAGAGGAGGGCTTTTGCTGATGCAGCACCTCAACTGCAGAATACTCTCCCCTTGGAGGATCGATGTGTGCCATCACTGGCGTCACTTCAACACCAAATCAAGAGGTATTTATTTATAAGAGCAATGGTTCCCAACCTTGGTCTCCAGATGTTCTTGGATTAAAACTCCCAGACATCCTGGCCAGCACAGCTAGTGGTGAAGGCTTCTGGGAGTTTTAGTCCAAGAATACCTGGGTTACCCAAGGTTGAGAACGATTGTATTAGAGCAGTGGTCCCCAACCTTGGGCCTCTAGATGTTCTTGGACTACAACTCCCAGAAGCCTTCACCACTATCTCTGCTGGCCAGGATTTCTGGGAGTTGAAGTCCAAGAACATCTGGAGGCCCAAGGTTGGGGACCACTGTATTAGAGCACTGAGCTATCCAGGCAAATATAAGTAGCTGGGAGTTTCACTGAATGAACCACGGGATTACAACCACGCAAAAAAAAAAAAGTCCGAAAAGAAATGGTCCAGAGGAGATTCCTTAAGATGAAGAATGCAAATGAAATGAAAAGGAAAGGAAAATAAAAGGGGGAAAAACAGTGATGATGCTCATTATATGGTGCTCTGTATTTTTAGTTTTACCATAATGGCATGGAATCGTGTATTTTAATACTGGGTGAGAGAAGCATTTTAATCACAGAATCCTAAGATCGAGAAGGTGATTAATGAAGAAGTAGTAAAGCAAATGAATGAAGACTAAGAAATCAGAATGCATAAAATGCAAGAAACTAGAATATTGTACGTTGGCCATGCAGTAAGAAACAAAAATACTGATGATCTTTGAAGTCAAAATAAATGGGGAAAGAGGTAGAGGAAACAGACAAACGTATTGGCTGAACAGTCCGGAGACAGGTTTGGAAACGAAACATAATTGATTAGAGCTGCCACATCCAAAGTCAAAATCACCACAATGATTTTGGGAAAGAAAAAAAAGCTAAAGTGTGCTGCTTATATACCAGCTCAGAGTGCTTAAAGCACTCTCTGGGCAGTTTACAATTATACAGGTGCCTCCTAACCCCCCCAGCAAGCTGGGTATTCAATTTCCTGACCTCAGAAAGATGGAAGGCTGAGTGAACCTTGAGCGGGCAACCTATGCCTGTTTTGGCTGCAGTACTGAAGTTCAACCACTGCTCCATAAGGCTCTAAAGAAATGTTCTGCTAGTAGAGATGGGAAAAAAACCCCTGATTTGTCCCAGTTTGTAAAGGTGGCAGTACAGTTGCCCCCCGCTTCCAGTGGCTCAATCAGCCCCTTGCCAGGCCCAGCGTGCTAGCTTCCTGCACCTCCTCAACTGATTTTCCAGTCCCGGCAACAGCTCAGGCTTCTTTGCCTTGACTTCTCAGCTGATCTTCCCACTCAGACAAAAGGGTGAGGCAAAAAAAGTCTGTGCTCTTGCTCATGACTGGGAGATCAGCTGAGGAGGTGAAAAAAGAAAACAAGCTGGGCCTAGTGAGTGGCTGGTTGGCTGAGAAGGCAGGGGAGCAGAGCAGTAGCACCTGTGTTGTGCCCTTTATGAACTGGGACAAACTGGTTTGTGCCCATCTCTATCTGCTAGACATGGCCCGAGAATTTCTGTCTTCTATCACCACTGCATTCACATCTGGCTGAACACCTGCCAGACATATTGTATTCCACCTTTCTTCTGAGGAACTGACAGTTCTATTCAATGGGTTCCTCCTAGATAAGGAAAAAGAATGGCAGGTTCAAAGCCACCTGTTAACATCTTGGCCGAGGGAGGATTCTGAATAAAGAACTTCCTAGTCTTGGTCTGACACGTTTACTACTAATGTGCACCAGATATTTCCATAATGTTTTTCACAGTTAGCAAAACTAGAATTTCTATCTCACTGGGATGCAGTCAATTTTATAAATATAGTCCTAATTAATGTGAGATGCAGGTATACCTGTCGCAATAATTTGATGCATCATGTTTAAATATAGATGTATTATCTCTTCAGCTTAAGAAAAATCAGGGTGAGAGCAAGGTGTTCAGCTGATTTTCCCCTCTAGCTGGTAGGCACCTCTTTGAAGCACCAGTCACTTAGAAGATCTGAAGGCAAACTGCTGAATGAAGACTGTATCACGCAGGTGACGCAAGCTTCAAAAAGCGACAAAGAAGACTAAAAATAATTCAGGGGCGGGTGAGTAGCTGTGCTCATCTTTGCAACAAAATCAACCAGAAAGTCTTCTGATACCTTCAAGACTAACAGTTCAGTTGGGCAGAAGGCTTTGTGAAGTGCAGCACCCTTCAGCCTATACATCTGATGAGCTGCATTCCACAAAAAAAGAGAGGTTACTTACCTATAACCATGGTTCTTTGAGTAGTCCTCTGTGAATCCAGACAACTGGGTTATTTTGCACCTGTGCAGGACCTCTCAGAAGTTTCTAGAGCTTAAAGACATGTGATTAGTGGGACGTTCCCCCGTGGAGCGCATGCTCCGCCCACCTGAAGTCCCTTCAGTTCCTAAAAAGTCCGCTGCTGTCAAGAAAAAATTACTAGAGATGACAACATGACAGACAGAGGGGAGGACGGGCGGGATGTGTGGATTAACTGAGGACCATTCGAAGAATCATGGTTAGAGGTAAGAAACCTCTCTTTCTTCTTCGTGGTCTCTGTGAACGCACACAATTGGGTGATTAACAAGCTGACTTACTGGTTGGTGGGACATCACGTCAGGAAGGAAGTTAGAACAGCTATGCCAAAGCCAGCATTATTCTTCGCATGGATGTCCGGCTGATAGTGTGACACAAATGTTGAGGGAGTTGACCATGTGGCTGCTCAACAGATGTGGGAAACAGTAGAGGTGGAAACAGCCCTGGTGGAATGGGCTTTGAGAGTCTCAGGTGGTGTTTTGCCTGCCAGCTCTTAAGCCAAAGAAGTAGCCTGGACTATCCATCTGGACAGAATTTGTGACAAGGCTGGCGCTCCCTTATGAGGGCCATGAAGACAAATCAAAAGTCTAAGAGACTTCCTGAAAGATTTGGTCATTTTGATGTAGAATGCCAGCGATCGTTGAACATCTAGCATATGGAGCATGCGTTTGAGGTCGGTTGCAGGAGATGGAAATAAGTAAGTAAGGATCAAGGGTTGGTTTAAATGAAACTCAGAAACAATCTTTGGAAGAAAGGAAACATCTGTGTAAAGGGTGATCTTGTCTGGGTGGAACTGGATATAAGGTGGATCAGATCTGAGAGCTGCAAGTTCGCTAGCCCATCTGGCGGACATTATGGCCACTAAAACCAATTCTTTTAGAGAGAGGAGTTTGAGGTTCGTAGTAGCCATTGGTTCAAAGGAGGGCCAAGTTAGGGCATTAAGGACTGTTTGGAGAGACCACTGTGGAAGAGGAGGTCACTGTGGAGGGTTATGTTACGAAGTCCTTTAAGAAATTTCTTTAAAATGGGTGTGAAAAGAACCGAGCAGAGTCAAGAGTCAGATGGTTGATGGGCTACAATAGCAGCAATGTATACAGTGGTGCCTCGCACAACGAGCGCCCCGTAGAGCGATGAATTCGCTCTACGAGGACGTTTTTTCAATCACTAATGCGATCGCAGAGCGATGGCCTCTATGGCCGAAAATCGCACAGCGAAGGTCGGTAAGCGTTTCGCTTACCGACCTTCGCTTTGCGACCCGCTGATCAGCTGTTCGGCGGGTCCAAAATGGCCTCCGGAAGCTTCAAAATGGCCGCCGGAAGCCCCAAAATGGCTGCGCACAGCACTTTCGCACCCTCGTTAAGCAAGGGGAAGGCGCGAAAATGGCTGCCGGCCATTGGAAAAGCATCGCTGTACGGTGAGTAAGCTGCTATTGGAATGCATTAAACTAAGTTTAATGCATTCCGATGGCTTTTTCCTTCCCGTACAGCGATGGTTTCACACAGTGAGGGTTAATCCGGAACGGATTAACCTCGCTGTGCGAGGCACCACTGTACTTTCAAAGTAGAGTGAGATAGCCCGAGATGGAACAGGCATAAAAGAAAGGTGGGTAGTGTCTTCAAAGAAGTCGCCACGTCTGGGAAGTTCTGAGAAGCAGCAAAGGAGGAAAAATCTTTCCATTTGTGATTGTATAAAAGCTGAGTAGAAGGCTTCCTTCAAGGACTGCTCTTATGGAGGGAGAATCCTCTACACGGTGAGATTGAGGTATTTGAGATATGGGTGGTGAATCGTGCCGCTGTCTTGAGTTAGCAGGTGTGGGATTGACAGAAGGCGAAGCAGGTCTGTCATCATTGTCCGAAGGTGAATAAACCAAGGCTGTCGGGGCCACCATGGGGCAAGAAGGATGGCGTTGGCGTGGAACTGACGGAGTTATATTACTGTTCTCTAGATGAGCAGAATGGGTGGGAAAAGGTACAGAAGGTCTGTTGCCCAATCAATCATGAAAGCATCGCCTAGTGAATTGAAGCCTTTTCCAGCTCGAGAACAGTATTGGAGGCACTTTGAATTCTCATAAGTGGCAAAAACGTCTGTGGTAGGCACTCCCCATTGGTCGCAAAGTTGGGTGAAGACAGCATTGTCTAGAGTCCATTCGTGCATCGAAGTGGTGAGATGGCTGAAGTGATCTGATAGTGATTTGTCCTGAGAGGCTACATGGACAGCGACTGAGAAGATATGATGATCATTCCCAGAATTGGTCAGTCAGGTATAGTAGTGAAAGTGAATGTGTGCCTCCCTGTTTGTTTACCTAGTACAGAGCTGTCATGTCTGTGGCCAGTTGGACCGCACACCCTTCGATTAGTGGTCGGAAGGCACAAAAGGCTTTGATTATTGCTAAAAGTTCCAAATGGTTTATATGAAGTGACTGTTCTTTGTGTATGAATGTTGCAGCCTCAGCAATGGGCACCCCAACCTGAGGTACTGGTGTCGGTCGTGACTTGGATGGTGAGCTGGAGTGGGGCAAACGGACATCCTACAAGAAAGTTCAGGAGAAAAGTCCACCAAGTAAGTTGGTGAGCTAGTTTTTTGGATACCAAGAGATGCTTCGATGGGGGAATCTGTCATAGGGACGAAGAGAGAGAGGAACCACGACTGGAGGGACCTCATCTTGAGTCAGGCATGTTGAATGACCACCATGGTGGAAGCCATGAACTCAAGAAGATGTTGAGCTTGGTGAAGTTGACCCTGAGCCCGAGGTCCGATAAGATGTCAAGGGTGAGACAGGTGCGTCTCAGAGCATTGTGGTACGAGTTGGATACGATTAGCCGATCGTCTATGTAGGGAAATATTATGATGCCTCAGAGGCGAAGGTGTGCCACGACGGGAGCGAGGCATTTGGTAAATGTGCTCAGTGCGGTGGAGAGACCAAAAGGAAGGGAGCAGAATTTGTAAGTGGTTCCATCTAAGTGGCACCGGAAGAATTTGTGGTGATGAAGGTGAATGGAGATATGAAAGTAGGTATCTTAAAGGTCAATCGCTATGAACCAATCTCCCTGTGAGAGTAAAGGGATAATGGTAGTGTTTGAGGTGGCCAATAGGAGGAAGATCCGTGAACTCCAAGAGGTAACCCTAACGTATGATGGCGAGCACCCAGGTGTCTTTGGTGATGATCGACCACTTGTTGAAGAAAGTGACTAGCCGGGGATGATGGGAAAGGTCGGGTGGATGGTTTGGAATAGGACAGTCAAATATACTGCTTATTTTTCTTTGCAGGACGGAAGGTTTGGCGACATTGGACAGGAATGTGATCTGAAAGTAGTGGTAGCAGAAGAAGCTGGAGGAGGACTGGACCTCTCTTGAGCAGGAGGTCTGTAAGAGCGCTAGGCCTGATGGGAAGATTGTTGGGTATTGAAACGTCTGTGCCACTGGTATCATTGGTATCGTGGCTGCTGGACAGAATAAGAGCGAGCTGTCTTCCGGACCTTATGTAAATTGTCCATCACCTCATCCGTTTTCTCATTAAACAGGCCAACACCATCAAATGGAAGGTCTTCAATGTGGGACCTAACATTCATGAACGCAGCCAAGCATGCCTCCTGAGTGCAATAGCCAATGTCATGGCCTTAGATGCTGCATCAGCCGTGTGACTAGATGCTAAACGCTGTTGTTTAGCCAACGTCATTGGCTCCAGGTGAGTATTGAGAACACCGGCCCTAGTCTCCTCAGGAGCAGCCTGGAGGACTGGCAAAACCTTATTCCACAACTGCCCCCCCTCTGATAAGCCCCCATAGCTGCCTGATAATTTGAAACTCTCATGATAAATGAGGCCAGAGAGTACAGCCGACATCCCAAGGACATCCAGCTTCCGCCCTTCTCTGTTGGTGGGTGGACAGAGAGAGCAGCCAGCTCTTGGAAGGGGAAGTTGGACCTGCTGCCTTTGAGGATGATGGCAGCAGTGGCAGCAGGTATGGAGGCCCATCCCTAATAGGGATTTAAAATGTGATGTGGAAAAATGGTTCTAAGTTGCCAGCTGAGTTCAAATATTCTTTTAGAGACAGAAATCCTTGCTGTGTCGTCTGTGTGACTTAAATTGGACTTGGCAGTGGGTCGTGACTCATGAGTCCCCATCCCTGTAAAAAAACTAATGTCATTTTTTTGGGGGGTGCCACCAGGTTCTCTTGTAAGTGTAATAAAACCGTGTTGGGCAGAAGTTGTCTTTTTCTCCCTGGGTTGTAAAAAGTTTGATGGTTTGTCTGCAGCAAGAGAGCAGCAGTAGATTAAACACAAACACCAAATCAATGCACAGGACACAATAAATACAGAAAATTAAGGTTATTCTCAAGTCTCTGGAGGAAAAAAAGGGTTATCCAAGAGCCCAGCTGCTGCATCAGAGTGAGTAGGGCTCTGCTAGCATTGTTACACTTAGATCCTGCTCAGTGAGGGGTTGGGACCCTGAAGCTTTAGAGTGTGAGTAGCCCATGAGCTGGCCATAATCCTGCTTTCCCTCCAGTTTGCTCACGGCAACAATACTGTGTGACAGGTCAGGCTGGGAGCGTGACCTGGGGAAGGCGAACCATCATGGCTGTGTGGCGATTTGAACCCAGGTGTCCTGAGTCCTGATCCAAAACTCTCTAGAAAAAAATTAAAACATTTTACATTCAAAACAAGGGACCTTTCACAATTCCATGGATAATTCTATTAAATATAAACCCATACAGCTCGGTTGCGTTAAGACCTTTCCATGTTCCCGAAGGCTCCAAAATGTCGGGACATTGCAGCTGACAACGGTCAGGATCGTAACAAATGCACTATTCAGGCAATACAGATACACGTATGTT